>NC_138883.1:64650981-64985981 GCF_965194825.1 Balaenoptera physalus | reverse complement strand
ACTTGCTTAATGAACTAAATAGTCCAAGTACCTGTAGAGCATAAATCCCTCTAAAATGTACCAAATGGAGTAGCACAGTAAGAAAATTCATGCATTCACTCCATTTAATGCATTATATCTTCTTAGTTCCTACATTATATTTTTCTGGCTAAATGGTGAAAGGAATACCTGTATCAAGTCAGGGTCATGAAAATAAGAAGACTTCCTTCAGTAAAGTTTTTGATCAACATCTTTGAAGCATATTAGGGTCACTTGATCACTCGTTGATACATTTATGCTGCCTTTTGTTTCTTACTGCATTTCTCCTATAACAAATTAAAGCAGTCCAGATCTAGTTGTTGGTCATTCCGTTGAATGACCAAGTCTTTATTCTTCCCTGAACTACCATCTCATTAACACCAATTATTTCACCTTGAACCAATTTAATTTTAAATGCGGGGAACAACTCCTATTTACACTGAACATTTCGCCCTCTGACTCAGCACCACATTGTTATTTCACAATGTCAAGGATGCCTTCAAGTTGTGGTTTAAGTGGTTTAAGCCAGACTCAGAAGCACTCAGGGGTGAGCTCAGTCCTGAAACATAAAGTCTCACCTTTCCATCCTGGGTCTTATCTTACATGTTCTAGTATATCATTAATTTTGGCCATCGCTGCTTTTTCCTTCCGTTAACTTTTTTTTTTTTGTAAGTAAGTAAGTTCTAGAACTCATGTACTGAGATAACCACGTCTAAACCCATAGATAGATAGATATTCATTTAAATGGCAATCCCATTGTACAAATATTTTGCTAAGTCCTCTTTTGAAATTACCTTCAAAAATAATTTCCTAGCTTCAGAAGAAAGATGGGTTCATTAATTTATAGTCGCTGAAGACCATCCGTTGATAACCTATTTAACCTCCCCTGCCACCCTTTTATCTTTCTCAGCCCTCTCAGTTTTCTGTTGCCCCAGGTTACAAAAAAGGCTTAGGAGTCTGTAGAGAAGGGAAATGAACAGACCAAGACTAGCAGCAGCCTGTGGGACCCTTTTGCTGAACCCACCAGGAAGCAAATTTACGGAGGTAAATTTATCTGAGGGCTGTCTGCCAACTCCAAGAACAGCTGAAGCTGAGAGATCATGGGCGTGGCCAGCTTTCTGTTGTGAACGTAAGTCATCGAATTTCAAATTGCTAAAGCAAGTTTTAGGTCCATTGAAAACTTGGGTCCAAAGAATACTGCATACACAAAAAAGTATACGTTCTTTCAACTGCCTGGCTTTTTTTTTTTTTTTTGGCTGTGCAGTACAGCATGCAGGATCTTAGTTCCCCGACCAGGTATGGAATCTGTGCCCCCTGCAGTGGAAGCTCAGAGTCTTAACCACTGGACCGCCAGGGAACTTCTGCATGAACCATCTCTAACCTATTTAATGTTTGAAAACATTTTTCAATGAAAACATGTTTCTTAATATTAAACTCCTAGAAAGGAAGGCTTTTGGGGAATCTAGTAAAAAGTGACAAAAATCGTCTTTGAAGACCCAATTGGTAGAGTTCCAAATGCGTATCAATCATATATTTTGCACATGCCGATGAAACGCCATAGTTTGGTTCATGGGGACAACACAAAGTGATTCTACCCCTGGATTAGCACAGAGTTGAGCACATCCCAGCACTTACGTGAGACCAGGCTCAGAAGGGAAGTGGCGCCCTCAGCTCACGCCTGTGTGCGTGCGAAGAGAGTTATCCTGCTTTGTTCCTCAGTGGTCATTTGACCAAACCACTCTTAACTCATCATCCATCATCATCAGTTAAACCCTCTGGAATCTCAGTTGCCATCGCCTCTTCTCTGAATTTAATGTGTCACACAGCACTGGAGCTGCCCCCAGAATCCTAGCTGAACAGGAGGTAATTGGGAGTGCCTGTGCCTTGCAGTTTCCCTCTGCTGAGAAACTCATCCTGGAAAAGTACTGGGTTCCCAAGAAGTTAAAATTGGGGAGTGGAGGGAGGCGCCCTATACAGGTAATAACTCGAATTGGAGGTAATTCCAACCAAAAATGTCCCTGCTTTGTTTCCATCCCCCAGAGAAACAGGCAATGGCTTGTAGGTAATGTAGTCATTGAAATGACAATCCCACTATACAGACATTTGGCTGTCTTAAGGGAGTACCCAAAATGCTGGGAACATCTCTCTCCGTACACCTCCCATCCTAGATATAGCAGATACTTATGCAAAATTAACACCTGAACAAAGCAAACCTATGGTCTCCATTACCCATGTACGTGGTTGTTTAATAGAAACCTGGCCCTTGGAGCAGCTGGCCAGATGTTCTCACCTCAAAAAGGTGATTTCACCCTGCCAGCCAACAGAACTAGCTCAAGAGAAAATGACATTGAAAAACCAGCAGAGTTATGCCAGAGAAAGTTGTACAGGGCTGGAAACCATTCATAATCTGATTTAATATGTTTGGGAGGCCAACAGTATGGTGCTATAGCAAATGTATAAAGGATGCCCTTCCTGTGTCAGGCAACAAGATAGAGATAGATAGAGATGATATAGGCACAGCTATTCTTATTATAGGTCTTGGCCAAAGAATTGTTTTATAAACATCGTTGAAAGTTATTATATTGGTTATTGTATCAGACATACTTTGAAGCTTATTTTTTAGTCCCTGGGTAAGGAAAGCTTCATAAGGTAGAAGAAATAAGCTAAATTTTAATAATCATGTGGTAAGCACTAAGAACAAAGACAAGGGAAACATACTAATGTTTATGAGGCAGGAAGAACGGCCAACAGAGGGAGGAGAGAGGGTTTGGAAGAGACCAAAATCAATCAGAAGAGTCGAAGAAACAGATTGTGTGCAACAAAGAAAATGACAAATAGAGCATTAGGACAATAATAGAAATGATGAGGTGTGCAAGGGGGACTGATGGCAGAGAAAGAAACCAGGTTTGAATGGGTTGGTGCCATGGGGAGGGCAGGAGGAGCCAAGGGACGGGTCTTTAAATAATGAATTCTCTGGCAAAGCTTAAGCCACCCAACCAAAGTCTTTCAGACTTTAATGTGGAGATGAACGCCCTGGAATTCTTGTTTAAAATGAAATAAACAAATGGGACCTAATTAAACTTAAAAGCTTTTGCACAGCAAAGGAAACCACTGACAAAACAAAAGACAACCCACTGGATGGGAGAAAATATTTGCAAATGATATGACCAATAAGGGATTAATAGCCAAAATATATAAACAGCTCATACAACTCAACATCAAAAAAACAAACAACCCGATTAAAAAATTGGCAGAAGAACTGAATAGACATTTTTCCAAAGAGTAAATGCAGATGGCCAACAGGCACATGAAAAGATGCTCAACACTGCTAACCATCAGAGAAATGCAAATCAAAACCACAATGAGATATCACCTCACACCTGTCAGAATGGCCATCATTAAAAAGACAAGAAATAACAAATGTTGGCGAGGATGTGGAGAAAAGGAAGCCCTTGGACACTGTTGGTGGGAATGTAAATTGGTGCAGCCACCGTGGAAAACAGTAGGAGTTTCTCAAAACAAACACTAAAAATAGAACTACCATATGATCCAGCAATTCCACTTCTGGGTATATATTTGAAAAAAACAAAAACACTAATTCAAAAGATAGATGCACCCCAATGTTCATAGCAGCATTATTTACAATTGCCAAGATATGGAAGCAACCTATGTGTTCATCAACAGATAATGGATAAAGAAGATGTGGGGTGTATGTATATATACACCACTCAGCTATAAAAAAATGTACGAACTTTTGCCATTTGCAGCAACATGGTTGGACTTGGAGGGCATTATGCTAACTGAATAAGTCAGAGAAAGAGAGGGAAGGGGGAGGGGCAATATAAGGGTAGTGGGAAAGAGGTGCAAATTATTAGGTGTAAAATAAGCTACAAGGATATATTGTACAACACAAAGAACATAGCCAATATTTTATAATAACTATAAATGGAGTATAACCTTTAAAAAATCGCGAATCACTATAACTTATGTGTAACATGTAATTGTACAGCAACTATACTTCAATTTAAGAAAAGAGAAAAAAAAATTTTTTTAAATGCAGACTCCTTGTCTCCATCCCAAGACATCCTGATTGAGTTCTGTGGATGGGACCAGGGATGTGTTGTTAAGAAGGCCATACGATTCTGCATTTTTCACACAGACATAGATGATCTTCAGACCTCACTTTAAGAAACCTCTGCAAGCAAAGC
Source organism: Balaenoptera physalus (assembly GCF_965194825.1). Lineage (NCBI taxonomy): Eukaryota > Metazoa > Chordata > Mammalia > Artiodactyla > Balaenopteridae > Balaenoptera > Balaenoptera physalus. Next base: position 64,981,755 of record NC_138883.1, on the reverse strand, counting down.
AAAGAAAATATTACAGATTTTAACAGCAGCAACTTATTAGAAGAGAACAGAGGTGCTTGCAGGTAAGGAATATGCTACGTTAACCCAACCAGGAAACATGGAAGATGGACCTAGAATCACGGCTGCCTAGAGAGAGAGAAAGGACGGGAGAGATGATGCAGGGATGCTGGGCAAGGTAGAGCCCGGCTCCTGTAAGTTTGTTTCCTGGATGTAAATCAGCCTCTGCCCTTTTTGGCTAGAGATGCCCCTCATCCCAAATGAGACCGAAAAAATACCTCAGAGAAACCTGTGAAAATAATTAAGCATGATAATTCTGGATTATCTTTAATTAGAGGGAGGCTCTGGTGCACTCCGAGTTTCGGAAGGTCATCCTGCATCTGTTACAAGTGATCTGTCACCGTTCCACGTGCACATTATTCATCGCTTTCACCTCTGATCTTCCCCTCCTCTGAGCACAGCCCTCTGCAAGGCCCCTGCACTCAGGCTGCAGAATAAAAGAAATCCCCTGACACTGTTCCTGCTGCCGCTACTAGATGGCATGTCCCTTCCAGGGGGGAACTCAAGATGGAGAAAATCTTCCCCTTTCTTCCCTCTTTCTGGGCTGACTCCTTGGTGCCAGGCCCATGCCTGTATCAGGAGCGCCAGCCTGTCGCTAGAGAGGACTTGGGGAGTGGTACCCAGGCCAGAGCCAACAGCCTTTAAGCAACCCCAATGCTCAATGCTCATTGTAAGCCGGAGGCTGCCAGCCCCAGCCTTGTGGAACGAGAAGAGGGGAAGAAAGGGAGGGAGCGAGGCTTGGGAAAAGAACAGGCGAAAGGCTGGAGGAATGCAAAGGGAGGAAACCCAAGGAGCCGGACAGGACTGTGGCCACACCCTCTTCTTTCAAAGCCAGCCAGCCTGGAACCATCTCTCTGCCTCCTTCTGACTTTGTTTACAAGGCCTGCACCTGTAAACGGAAACCATCACACCTCCCACCATGCACACTGTGATGCCTTGCTGTTGTTCTCTTTGCCCTAATGCAGGGCCCCACTCGGTGCCATCTTCCTGTCTCTGCTCAGAGCGCCGCGTTTAGCCTCCACGATGGGGCTGACTGCAGGCTGCTTTGCCTCGGGGAGTTGGCTACGTGGCCACTCCTCAGTGAGGGAGCAGAGGTACGTCCAAGTCATCCTGGCACGCCCACAATACCTCGGACAGACCACACCTCCCCCCGTGGACTAGACCGGCAACGGGTATTTATTGAATTCAGAGTTAAAGCATCCTTTTCTCCCTGGATCCAATTCCTTAAGTTGTTAAGTTTTGTATTTAAAAAAAAAAAAGTCCCTCAAGACTCTCTCCTCAGGTTAGGGGAATTGAAATGTACTTAAAATCAGCACCAGCTCAGTTAATGTAACAGAATTAGAACACAGATTCTGTCAGGAAATGAGTATGGCCTTTGAGATCAGATCTGGGTCTCTAGCCCAACCCCGTGATTTATTCCCAAGTGACAGTCAGGAGAATTGTGCCTTTTCTCCACACCTCTGCTGCCTCGTCTGTACATTAAGGATGATGATACCCCCTTCTCACAAGGTCCTTATGAGAATTAGATGAGAAAACTGATACAAAAGCACCTGATAGATGTAAATGCTCAAAAAGTATTCGTTTGTTTTTTTCTCCTTCTCTTTTACTTTTGGATTAATCTGGTTTTGATGGTTTATTTTATGTCCCTTTCCTAGGTGTTGAAATATCATTTCTAGTACACAAGAATACTAATTAAGTAGCCCCCAGTTGATACCATCCACTTCACAACTGCTCTTTTAAAGTTTAAAGTGATGAAGTTGATGGTGGCAGCCTGTCCCCGACAACCGGCCACGAGGCAGTCTGCGTCTCAGCCCTGCCCACGCTGCATTCGTCTCATTTTGAATTGTTTACTACTGATCAACTCAGATGTTTGACAAATATAGTTAGTTAAAGATTAAAAGCTAAGCTTTGGAGATCTTTGTGAGACTTTTATTCGTATTTCACCTGCAAGGAAAATGTGTGTGTGAATAGGAGAAGCATCTCTTTCAGTAAATATAGTCACTAACTGTATTTGGATATATTCTCGTAAAATTATCTTACATTCCAGGACTCCTCTTTGCTCGCCACTGGAATATTTACCGATCGAGAACATGCCATGCCGTTGTATGCCCTTCGGCTATAACCCCAGGAAACGGCACCCATTCACCTTTGAAACTGGCTTTTCCGTATTACTCATGCCAGTCTTTTCTCACTAATTTTATGATTATAATGAGGCAGTGGTGCTCTAGTTAGCACAGATGACCTTCTAATTGAAAGACTGTAAATTCAATCTCCATCGCTGGGCACCGACAGAAATTTAAATAAATACAGCTCCTAAAACCCTTGTGACGGGCTGGCCTAATGACCAGGGGCTAGCAGAGCCCAAGTCATCTGTCATAGGGGACCGCCGGCAACTTCTGGGTGTTAACTACAGGAGTCATCAGAAGCAGGTTGCCCTCACAGAGCAAAGTGAGATGAGGGACTTTTCCCTGGCTCTGATTCAGGCACCATGCCTTACTCTTCTGCAACATATGCCAAGTTGCTTTTTTTGTCAGACTGTTTCCTAAAACAGGAGTCTGAACACAAGGGGAAAGCACCATTCTCAAATTGGTCCTCAGCAGACAAGAAAAGGCTTATCTACCAGGCCAGTTTTGTCCACTGCCATTTATAGATTTAGATGCAATAAGCTGCCCAGGGCTGTGTTGACGTCATCCCCTTGATCGCTGTAGTCACCGCCATTTTTCACCCCCATGACCTTGGACAGCAATCCAATTCAGGTTTCCAAATGAACTGCCCTGAGGATCAAGATATGGGGTGTGGAAATGGTCAGTCTGGGGAAGGAATCCGTGGAGCTGTAATGCTGGCAACATTTGGACCAAAGAATTCAGTACTTGCCCTTGATGTATTTTTGACCCTCCCTTTTGGCTTTAACATGGCATGTATGTATGTGTCTCTTGACTGTGAACCACCTCAAATTTCTTTTGGAAACAAGTTGCATACAGTTTTTTAACTAACTAGCTGCTTTAAAATATGTCCTTGGACCTTGACAATAACTACCTAAAAACGGCCCCATATTGCTGACAATGCCTTAAAGCTGGTTATTGGGTTGTCAGCTTGGTGCATCTTTATCCTGAATCTATCACGCAAACACAATGGAAATTTCCCATTGCCTTTAAAGTTTTGCATTCTATATATTTGGTTGTTAGACAAATAGAGCAAGCTTTGCCGACTTCATTTTCATTCTTGGCAGCATGTTTTTATCATAAGGCAGATAGTCATTAATTTACAGAATCAACGCTGGGAACAGCTTTTGTGATCTCATATTAAATTTTCCCCTGAATCCGCCCCTTGGCAAAAATTACTCACATCGTTAAAAAATATTTAATTAGGCTGTAGTTTATACTCAGCTCACTGGGGAAATGTTGGAATTAATATGATTTGCATGAATTCTGTTTCTCTTTTTCTGTCAGAGATTAGTTTTGAATTCAGTTCAGAGGGTCGTTGACACTGCCAAGGACTCTCAATCGTGAAGGTCAAACAGGTAGCAAATACTTCCCCTGGGTAGGTTCCCTGAAAAGACAGCTCAAAATTGCTTTTAATTATGGGTTACCTGAAAGGCCACTTGCTGTTTTTATTTTTCCACAGATCCCTGAAACACTGCACGATTGGAAGTTTTAGGTAAACCATCTTATTCCCAACTAAGACAGGCGGTTATTGTGGAGAGATAGATGTGCCTAGCTGTGTGACACCCAAACAATTTTCCTAGCTGCTCACCGACTTCTGCGGGTTGCTTACAAAGGAGAAAAGTCTCTTCACTCTGTACTCGGGGGGTGGGGTGGGGGTGTGTGTGTGTGTGTGTAAAGCAGGCTTGTAGACGGCCGGCAGTGAGTAAATTTTCTACACAGCGACACACCTGCTTGCTCCATTCTCTCTCACAAGATAAGATACAGTGTTTTCAGAGGAAAAAAATACTACTGTAAATTGTAAATAGTCAATACATAACTGTATCGTATGCAAATCTGCGACTGTTGGCAATGTCATCTCAGAAGAACAGATAAATAAAGTTTATTTACTATATAAAAAAAAAAGATGTTTAGTTATGCATTTCCTTGCTTATTCTTCCATGGGTTAGGGGATAAAAACCTTAGGGAATCCACAATCCTATGCCATTTTTTTCAAAAGCAAATTTAATGGAATATTTAATTAATAATCTAATCAATCAATTAATCTCAGTTACATAAGTGTTGAAATCTCATTCTTTTTCACAGCTATATCAATAAAAGAAGTGAAACGGCTACCCACTTATCAGGATAATAGGAAATTGTTACAGACACAAAGAAAAATTGACATCATATTAATTCTGCTACATTGGCCCTGAATTTGCCAGTTTTAAAGTCTTCTTTGCATATTAGACAAATGTCCCTTCTCTCTCTCGGAGTACCAGCTACACCTTTTATGTCATAACCTTTTCTAATGGTGAAAAAAAGGGATAGTTAGGTTTTTGTTTTTTAACTCCCAAAGATTTGGGCTTTGCAGTTCTAAGTGAAGGCACATTCCAACAATAAAAGGGCATTTAAACTTTTAGACATTAACTCTGTCTTTATTGTTGAGTCTTATTTTAAGCTGAAAAAATATAAACCATCTGCTATCAAAATGTGTACAGACTACACCATGCTGCTGACTCGCCAACTGTTGATGAATAAATATTTGTATTTTGAATGATTAATATGGGGCTTCTTTCAGCACTGGAAAGATGAGAGTCAGTTTGACCCTCGATTCTAAAAATCATGAGCCACGTCACTCATGGGGATGAATGCCAGGTGCAGCCATTGCAATCGTAGCCTTATTTGATAACTATGCTGATGAAGAGCAGGGCACATTCCAGATTCCCCTAAAGTGTTCTAAATGAAGGAAACTTCTTAAAATGGGAGAAGGGAGGAAGACTAGAACTTTCTGAGGACATATGCTGTGCCCAACATGCCATGGGTGATTTACACACACAATATTTAGTCTACAAAACACCTTACAAGGTCAACACGATGACTCCATTTCAAAGAGGAGGAAGATAAAGTTCAAAGAGGCAGAGTAGATAGACCACTTTTTTCATTTAGTCACTTCTTTCTACACATGAACATACAGAACCTAGAGGGAATTAATACCCACCCACCTCTCCCTCCACAGTCCCACAGCGAGTTAGTCTCAGCCAGGAACTCAGGTCTCCTAGCTGTCTGCAGAGTACTCTTTGAACTTATCTCAGGTCTGGGTCTCAATTTTCCCAAATACGTCCTGAGACCAGTTCAGCCTTAAAAAAAGAAATAGTATTAACTAAAAAAGAACACGGCTTTTTTCCCTATACCTTTGTTAGTTCATTTTGCATTATCTGTTTTATAGAAAGTTGGCTCAACTCTTCTGCTTTCCCCAGATGAATCCAAGTGTGCGTGTGGCTTTGTGAAATCTTTTAAGCAACAGGGTAGATGTGCACCCTGTCAACCGGTGGAAGGAAATTCATATAAACACTTAATAGCACAATTACAGTATTCTTGTCTGCATATATGAAAATGAAAAGATACGACTAAAAGCCAGTGATTGACCAAGAGCTGTGTTTGTATTACTAGAAACTGTACAAATGCCAGTAGGACTGGAGACATTAACTCAGCCTTGCAAAGGATGCAGGTGACTCAGGAAGTCAGAAGAATCATTTTCCATTTTGTTTTTTGCTTCGTTACTGTTGTTTGCTTTTGCTTTTTCCTGTAGCTGCCTTTCTGAAGAGCACAAAGCTTCAAAGCGTCCCTATTTAATCCTCCCTGTGTCTCTCCAAGGTAGCAAGTCTCAACATTTCACCCCATGGTCTCGAAAAAACACAGATTTGGATAAAAGGCATGCAGTTTGCATCCAGTTTTCTAGGTGTTTGAAAATAAATATTACATCCTCTTTTCCTTCACGCTGAGCAGGAATAAATTATGAGGCCAGTTCCTGAGAATATAGTCTACCTTCTGAGGCCAGCAGTGTTCTCACTGGATGGTTCTGCCCCAAGTGCATTCCCAGGGGTGCCCCCGACCCCTGCCCTATCCCGATTCATACTGTTGTGCTAATGAGGCCAAAAATAAGCATATCAATTTCCCACTGTTTAATCAGACTGTTTTCACAACTAGATATACTTGAAGGAGATTGCAGTTGAGATACATTGAAAATGTAAGATTAGCAGTTTGGGAAATTTCTAAATAATTGGTGAAAATACTGTACTAACCATGTGGCAAATATTGGTTTCTCTTTCCAATTCTGATTCAGGGCAAAAGAGTACACATGGGTAACCATAATTGTTGTTGTTATTATTATAGCTACCATTTATTAACTGCTTATTATGTGCTCAGCACACAACTCATCTCAACAACCCGAAGAGTAAGTAGTAAAATCGCCATTTCACAGGTGAGAAAATAGAGGCTAGAAAAGGTTAAAAAACCTCTTCAGAGTCACACAGAAATTGACACAGCTGGGATTCAAACCTTAACCTTTCCAAAGCAAAATGCAACCCTGCTTCCCATGAAAGCAATGTCTCAAACAAAGCAGAGCACTGGCATGTGAGGCAGAACCAATTTCTCGCCCTGACTGTGCAACTGCTGCAGCCCCCCTGGCTCTGCGTCTTGGGGTGCAGGCTAACCTACCAATCACAACCCAGGATTCCAGGGAGGAGAGAGGGAAACAAAGAGAAAGCATTTTGAGATCATCCGTTTAATCAAATCAACAAATATTGATTGAGCACAGTGATAGGTATCTTGGAAACTCTAAAAATGAGTAAGATATCACCCAGACATCAAGAAGCCTGCATTCTAAGAAAAGGGAACCCTCCTACACTGTTGCTGGGAATGTAAGTTGGTGCAGCCACTATGGAGAACAGTAAGGAGGTTCCTCAAAAAACTAAAAATAGAGTTGCCATATGATCCAGCAATCCCTCCTGGGCATATACCCAGACAAAACTAAAATTAGAAAAGATACATGCATCCCGATGTTCATAACAACACTCTTCACAAAAGCCAAGATGTGGAAACAACCTAAATGTCCATCAACAGATGAATAGATAAAGAAAGATGTGGTACATATACACAATGGAATAGTCCTCAGCCATAAAAAAGAATGAAATAATGCCATTTGCAGCAACATGGATGGACCTAGAGTTTATCATACTAAGTGAAGTAAATCAGACAGAGAAAGACAAATACCATATGATATCACTTGTATGTGAACTTTAAAATATGACACAAATGAACCTATCTACAAAACAGAAACAGACTCACAGACATAGAGAACAGACTTGTGGTTGCCAAAGGGGAGGGGGGAAGGGAGAGGGATGGACTGGGAGTTTGGGGTTGGTAGATGCAAACCATTATATATAGAATGGATAAACATCACAAGGTCCTAGTGTATAGCACAGGGAACTATATTCAGTATCCTGTGATAAACCATAATGGAAAAGAATTTTTAAAAATATATATATAAAACTGAATCACTTTGCTGCACAGCAAAAATTAGCACAACATGGTAAATCAACTATATTTCAATTAAAAAAAAGAAGCCTGCATTCTAGAAAAAGGTTGCATTCTAAAAAAGGGTTTAATACAAGTCTACAAATAGCCACATAGAAGGGTGTGAGCTTCCTTCAGTTCCTGGAACATCATTTCCATTTCCTCTACTAGTATGCCATTGTTAAGAGTGAAGATGAAAATTGGTTAGAGACCATTTTTCTGTCGCACGCATTAAATTGTTTTAAGAAAGAAGGGGCAAGAAGGAGGGAGTCAGTATATATTTCATCTGTCTCCACATTAATACTTCCCTAGACCCAGTTCCTGGTGGCTCAACGCTGATCTGGCTGCTAATGGCAAGAATAGTCCCCACAGATGTATTTTTCACATAGAATTGTCCATATACACAAGCATTAATTGTGCACATTATATAAAAAGATAGTAGCATTACCTTTACAGTGGGGGCGGGGCGGGGGGGGGGAACATGCATCTTAGTGGATAACATCCCATTCCAGATCAGGGATATCAAATTGACTGCAGGAGGTGAGAGAAATGCTGACTTTTCCAACCAAATATTACCTCTTACTCCAAGTGCACACTCCTCAAAGCTCCTACAAATCTTAGGTATCCATTTCTGGGATGCCAACTTCACTACTTTCCTGTTTCACAGCCTAAAAAGGTGGCAAGCCTTGCATGAGCTCCCTTTGTCACTGTTTTTTTTCACCTTTGAGGCTTCCACTCTTATATAAGCAGACATTGTATAAATTGAAGGGAATTTTTTATGTACTTAGACTGTTTGGTGCATGTTTTCTAATGCATACTCCATCATCATCATAAGAAGCAAGGATTGTCTCTTCAAGATAACAAGTTAAAAAATGGAGAGACAAAAAAGGTGCAGTGACTTGTTTACCCTCATTCCAAGAATCAGTGGTGACAACAGAGGGGTTAAGAAAAACAGACTTTTGCTTCCCAGGCTAATGCCTTAAACCTTACAATCCCTTTTTACATTGATAGTAGTATCACCTCTTTTTTGTCCTTTTCTTCTATTTTGAAAACTGATTCCATATACCCCCTGAGTACTGTAGCATGGCAACAAGACTAGGACTGTGGTTTTCACACAACTTTTAACATTAAAATACTGTTTTTCAAGCTAACCTTTCTTGAAAGACCAAAAACAATGAAAACACACAATGAGCTGCTCTAGCTGGAAAGTAATAGTGTGGTATCTCAGAGGAATACCAGGGACTCCTTCATCTGGGGCCCCCAGTGGGCTTTGAGAATCTGTGAATTCCCTCAAGTTATCTGCAGTGTCAGGGAGAAGTTGGGGAAGGAGACCACACTTCCCATCTGTCTCGAAGAATCCATGATCCCAGAAGGATCTAGGACTCATGATCATCCCCACTTGCTGCAGTTTATTAATGTGCTTCTGAATCAAACCCCAGTGGTTTTGTTGAGGTCATAATGGCTGTGCTACACTTTTGACTGTAAGTTCCAGAGGATCGGATTTAACAGCCCAAACAAGGATTTCTGTTAATATAGTGAAGGAAGGGATAAGCTTAATCAATAAGCCACCATATTACTCTGGAACCTCCAACATTTACCAAACCCCTCCGAATCAGCTCATTTCTCAATAAAATTATAATGTTATTCATATATTTACTTGGTCATTTATTCATTCGATTAATATGTATGGAACCCCTATTTATCAGGGGTTGTAGCAGTGAATTAGACAGATGTGGCTTCTGTCTTCAGGAAGCTTACAGTCCAGTGAATTAATATACAATTATATTCACTGATCACACAATAGATGCTATTTGATTTGTTTGGCGCATTACATGCATTATCTCATTTAATTTTAACGACAATAAGGTAGGTAACCATTATTATCTTTACTTTTTTAGTTAAGGAGACAGTAGAGTACTTGCCAAAGGGGGTGGTAATTTAGATTCCAGGTCATCTGCCTCTAGACTGTGAATTTATAACCAATAGTCTCCATTAGGAGCATGTAATAGTAAATATTAGAAGACCTTTTGGAACATAGCCCACTTTGCTTGTACCTTTAACCATAACAGTGGACCTGCCTACCCCAAATACCTAACTAAATGTTTCTAGTCCAAGAAGTGTTCCTTGTTTGTCAGGCTATCCTGGGAGGTGCCTTTTTAAATGTTCAGAAGAGGCAGGCACTCATCAGTCTCAAATGTAGGACTTCATTTCTAAGTGGTATAATTAAAATTAGAACAAGAGACTTAATAGTAATTGTGCACAGTCACCCACAGCTATTAGATAGTGTGGAAGGGCTAGCTGTAAATTCAACCAGAAAACACACCTTAAACAATCTCTGTTTCATCTAAGAAAACATTATCACTGGAGAGTAATACCTTATCACTGGAAAAACATTATCACCGGAGAGACTCATTAGTGACTTGAAACTGGGATTATCTGGCTTTGTTTTGTGTCCGTGGTTATGTAGCGCTGTTGAGACAATACAATAGATGCTGAGAAAATCAAAGGGATGGTCAATGGTAGAAACAAAAAGACTTCCTCCAATGTGTAAAGGAGGCAAGTGAACGTCACTAAATGAGAGCACCTGAGCATTGTGCATGGGGACTTGAGATCACCCCAGCTCCTCCCAAGGCAGGCTCTCCTGGATCTCAGAGAAGAGTTGGGTTTTTCTCCATGGAATAAATGGATGATATAAATATAGGATGTGCAAAATTACAAGAAGGAGGCCTTTCTGGCCTGGAGTCTAAGAGTAAAAAATGTTAAAGCAAAAAGGAGGGAAATGAATACCTGGGTGCTAATAAAAAGGATGCAGTTTGCCCATGGCTTCAGCGATGCCAAAAGGGTGAGCTAAGAAAACACACTGCGTTCTCTGATGAAATCCCTGATCCTCATTGAAAAGAATGGTTCGGAGCTTACCAGTCTCTAGCAGTTAAGTCTACCAGGTCCAAGCAATCTCCAGCTCTTATCTGTCACAACTCATTCCTAAACACTAAAACCCTTGAGGCGTTCATTTTTTTTTTTTTTTTTAATGGATAAAGAAAGAGCCGCAGTTGACTCTTCACAAAAGTTACCCATGAAATCCTTGGGTCATCCTTGTTTTGATTTTTGTGTATTTGTATTCCTCTTGGTATGGATGGCATGAAATTTTCAATTTGCAAAAGGATTTAATCAACAGTAAATGTTTTGAATCAGATTGAAACACAAATACTTTAAGAGCTATGTATTTATCCTGTCCTGCTGGGTACGTTTCTTCTTGTTTCTGAAGGGCAATGCAAAGCCATAGATGCTCTAATGAATTCTTTGAAACAGGCAGGTGTGTTAAGGGTTAATAGTGATGAATGTTTATCTTAAAAATCTCGGGGTCTTCCTCAGAATTTTCCCCCTTCTCCTTGACACATCAAAAATGGGAAATTATCTGTGAGACTATTTGTCTGTGTTTTCAGGACAGCACATTTACATACGAGGCAATCAATATAAGCAAGCCCACGTCTTCCAAGAATCCTTAATTACATGTCTAAGAATGCATATGTATTGACATGTAATACTTGTGTTTCTGCAGAGTCCCCCCCACCCTTTTGAGTTGACATGTGCTAAGACTCTCTGAAAGCAGTAAAATCAAGAGTGTAACAGGCAAATGCACGAGTTGTTAAATGTGATGGCAAAATAAAAAAAAAATTTTTAAGCTGCAGTCAGTACGATCAGTAAAATAAAAAAAATTAAAAGACAGCCGGCAAACTGTCTATCATGTGATGAAATTTGACAGTAGGGATTATGGCTTTGATGGACCAGAACAGCTAATAGAAGAAGCTGACATTTTTGAAACCCTGCTAATTAAGGGTTCCTTCCTTAATATTAAAATAAAGTCTTTGTCTGGGTTTTATGGTTGGAGAATCAGGTGTTTTCATTAATATATGCCAGTCAGTCTTAATAAGCTTGGAGGGCAGAGGAAGTTATTATTGAGTGACCTTCTACAAAATAAGCATGTTGCTAAGGGCTCTAACCCTGCCCCGTTCAGACTGATGAATCTCATTTCCAATGCAAAAGCTTCACAAGAAATCCAAGTATTCTCTGTGCAATCACGGAAAATAATCCTTGTGTCTCTTGTAATGTCCAGAATTGCCACTTACTACACTACTACTGTACAATGAATATTACAATACATATTATTTTTCTAGCACAATTGTCTACATTTCTGAATTGCCCAGAATAGAAAAATTTATTGTGAAGACACTTGTATTGAAAAGTCGGCTCATTTTAATACTTTTCAAATAGTCATCTACTCTGTTCATGAATTATAATGCTTAGAATACATCTGACAATACTAGCTTTGAAAAGAGATATGTCTATATTATTATATATTCATTTTCAAATAAATTTCAAACAGATTTTAAACCATTCATTGAAATTCATTGAAATGATAAATTCACAGTTGGATTTTGATTGACTCTTAATCCAATTTCACTTTTGATAAGTTTTCACCCCTCTCTTCCCACCCACCCCCAACCTTTCTCAATCAAGATATTTTTTGTTCTTCTGTAGGTTTTTTAAAGCAAAACTGATGGGATATGGTAAAACTGATGGGGTATGGTATTGAAGGTTTTGATGACTATATGGAAAGCTCGTCAATGGACTGGCAAATTGAGTTAAGATCAGTAAAGCGCCACACTACAGGTGATTTCTCTGGCTAATTTCCAATGTACTGGTGCCTATCTTCTGAAAGTCATGTTTATTACAACTGGCTGTTGACTCACAACCTAGAGCAAATCTTTGAAAGAGTCTTTCAGTTACTGAGTCATACCACCGTCTCTAGATGACATGGAAGTGTGCATGGAGGGTTTGTGGTGCTGGGGTTTTGTGGTTGCCCAACATTAGCTACCTGCTCCTCATCTTGAGTTCTTTCTGCCTGTCCTAGGAAGAGAAGTTGGGTAACATTTCTGTTGCTGGATGCAAGGTCAGGTAAAAAGACAACAAACCTACTAAAGTCTCTTTGGAGAAGAAAGGAGCTAGATTAAAAATAGCACCATGCACCATGGGTTTTGTGCTCACCCATGGGAAACAAAAAACCATCCAAATGAGATGAGAATCTTAGATCCAGGGCTTCAATATGTGGGGCAAGAAGTTAATTCAAAGTGTGGCAATTATCTCAGCCTACATCTACGGGAAAAAATAGTCTCTGAGACACAGGCCTGTGAAGCAAAACAAGATATGACTTTTCTTATAAGTGATTTATTAAAACCGTTCTTCACTATTTTAAAAGTATTTAAAAAGTATTTTAAAATATTTAATGAACACTAGCATAGATCCATCTCCTTAGGGCCAAAATAAATCACCTAGTGTTTATTGAGCCTCTACCCAATGCCTTCCCAATGACCTAGGTTTAACCCAAGAATAGTGTAGCACAATACCCCTGCCCTATAAGCTCCAGTGTAGTTAGAACCCTGTTGCGTCTTGGATTGCCCCCATCTTTTCAGCAAAGCCACCTGGCCCTTCTCATTCTCTCTGTGTGACGCCAGCATGGGAGTTGCTCTCCCAGACACTTTGGGTTCACAGCCACCTCTGGACCCATCCACACCAGGGCTTCTACCCAAAATGTGGAGAGAGCAAATGATTGATAAATATTTGGTTGACTAAAGTCTTTTAAATTGTAGATTAAATCTAAAAATTCAGTCCTTTTATTCTAAAGCCATTCCTCTATTTCTATTTTTTTTTCTTGCACCTCTCCCCTTTAATATCGTCTTCATGGTATCCTTCTACTTCCTGTTCTGCTACGCCAGGGATTCTACGGCTGTAGGGCAGCACTGTCCAATAGAAATATATGGCAAACTATGTATGTAATTTTAAATTTTCTAGTAGCCACATCTTAAAAAGTAAACACAAACAAGTACGATTAATTTTAATAATATGATAATATATTTTATTTATTCTAACATACCCATAATATTATTTTAATATGTAATCAATATAAGATATTTTGCATTCTTTTACTTATTGTACTAAGTCTGAAACCTGGTGTGATTTTACACCTACAGCACATTCTAATTCAGACTAGCCCCATTCCAGGTGCTCAGTAGCCACACGTGGCCACTATATGAGACAGCACGGCTTTAGAGAATCTTTATGGTTAAAGTGCTGGGGTGTCTGAACCCCAGACATACAATGCCAAATTATATGACTGTTATCAGAGCCTTTTTCTGGTGAGACAGAACATAGAATTCATCAGATTTCCAAAAGGGCTGTTCTTCCCGCTACCACCAGACTCCCGCCCCCAGTATCTTAAGAAACACAGCATTGCTTTTAGCCTCTGGAACGACTCTGTCTTTTGACTCATTTTCTCTACTTGCCAGTTCTGTTTACACTCCCTATTCTAACAAGACTCTCAGACTGTTATTAAACAGTTGTGAATTTAACTTATTCCTTTAAAATAGCACCTAGAGAGTGCTCAGAGTATTGACTTGCTTCATAGAAAAGAACCTCAAATACTACCACAGCTGGTAGTTACAACAGCCAAAATAAAATAGAAGTGTATTCGCCCTTCTACTTATGGTAATTCACTAGGAATAAGTTAGACACTAGACCCACCGTGCCCACATGGCATTCAGGAACTTCCCAAGATGTGCTAAAACATATCAACAGGGAAGGTTCTGGAAGGGTCAGCAATTGCTCACAGCACAGAGAATGTTATTCCTCCTTGTTCTCTTCATTGGGTTATTAACTCCGAAATTAATTTCTTGACATGGGCCAACCACCCACTTTCTACAGTGGCTAAAATATTTTTGTACAGCTTGTGATTTTCTTGGATGAGACTTTTCAAGACCCTTCACAGGGATGTGGAGGAGGAAAGCCATTTGTTTCAAATACAGAAACTATGGCATTAACATAGTGCTTCAATCTGAAAAAAACAAGATGTCAGTTGAACACGATCCTTCTTTTATTTTGCTTTCTCTTAAACATAAATTTCTCTTGAGGTATATAACTGCAGTATCTTTGTTAAGCTTTTCTCATTTTGCTAGTTTTTGTTTCTCTCTCAACAGCATCGCTTAAACCTTGTGACTTAGCTCCTCGTGAGGTTTGATGTTTCGAATCTTCCATCATAGGATAGCCCCTTTAAAAACTATCAGGAATGATTAATTGTATTATTTGGGTGCATTTTATTAATTATTATTATTTGTGTATAGTATTATTTGTGTGCATTAAACCCCAAAGTTTTAGTCATATAAACCATATTGTTTTAGCGTGACTAGAAACAAATTAAATAACCTGTGTAACTTTCAAAAAACAAATGGAAAAGTCAGCCCCATAATTATTATTGTTTTCTGATCCATTTACCTTTCTTTAAAATAAAAGGGCTGTTCAGAATCAGGGAAAGATTTAAATTTCAATTTAAACTTACAAGCATTTTCTACTTTTTCTTGTTCCCATGACCAAAAAAAGGAGGACAAAATTCACTATGAGAATAACAAAAACAATTAAACAAAAATTGAGATATATTGATACTGAAGCCTGGCTATGTATAATATGCATCTCAGTGTGTATCCAGTTTTAAATGACAAATACTGAACCATGTAAAATTTGAGGATAATGGATTAACTATGCCAGTATCAGGTATTTTATGTTGATTGGTCTCCTTATCACCAATGTAATGAAGATGCTTTGAAAGTGAGATCTTACTATTTGTTTGATCTCCAGAAAAGGGAGATTTGACTTCAGTTATTTTTAAGATTGTTAATGCTTCTTTCTTGGCATCATTTCACTTTTTACTATGATGTAACCTCCAATTGCATCCTTTTTTCCTTCCCAGCACTGTGATAGACACTAAAAAGTTGGCCTTTCCTGCCCTACAGACTACTTTAAAACTTCAAAACTATAGGAACCTTGTAAAGCAAGGTTTTAAAATTTCTTGATTGAGTCACTTTCACAAATCCCTGGGCTCATTATGTAATGTCCCCTCAGTATTACAGCATTCTCTAAGTTCTTCTTTTACCTGGTGTCTCTTAATGAAAGGAAAAGAATATTGACATATTAAAACTATTCTAAAACCACTGCTTCTGTAACGTGGGGTGATGGAGAAATACCTAAACCATGCTTACAAGAAAAAATGAAATTTTGCATATAATTTATTTCTTCAACAGAAAAAAATTGGGATGGGGAATATTTCAAAGTCTGGATCTGTTTTGTACACAGGCTATTTCTAGCAGTACTTACATATGCTCAACTGGATCCTGAGTCTCTGTAATGATCCGTCTAACACTTTTGAAAATGTAGTAATCAGTGTTGATTATTGCTTGATCAATTCAACTATTGGTAATGATAGTCATAGAGGCAGACCTGTTCCAGGTAACCACCCGTACGTTTGAATCAGTCTCTGCCATTTGTTCTATACTTCCTCTTTTGTTCCATTTCTTCAACAGCCTGCCTTTTCCTTTTTCCTCTCCGAGAACTAAGAAATCCACTGGAATTATCTTCTGATACTTCTTAATCAAAGTTCAGAACTGGTTATGCAGTACTCTCTTTGGATACTGTGGTTGCAAATTCTCGAGTCGGGCACTCCAAGGGTTATAGAAAAGCATACAAAAAACAAAAAAAGTACTTGGCCTCCCCGATTCCCAAAGGAGTTGAAATGTTTATTTCTGAAGATAAAATAAACACATGGTATGGTATCTTTTAGCTCAAATTCTTCTAAAGGAAGGCTCTGTTAACGTGTCTGTGAGAAGAGAGTGGATTCATTTCTTATTTGATGACATTGGAAGGATTTTTCATTCTACCTCATCGTTCTGATATAGAACCTTTCTTTCTTCTTGTTCTACTAATTTATACACGTATTTCTGTAACAGACCCAATGCTTTTATGCATTTTTCTTCAGATAAGTCAGCAAATACATAGAATGAGACAGAGCAGTAAAGAACATCAAGTTTCTGTCAAAACAGTTCATAAATATTCAGTAGAGTTCTGCAATACGTAGGAAGTTATGAAGATGGCATTAAGATATCAGTAAATCCTAAGAAAACCTATGCTAATCAAGCTATCACATCTTATTATATTTTATTCTTTTATCACTTTATTATCTCTCAATAATATAAATGTGACCCCCCCCCTCCAAAAAAAACCCTACAAATCCTAATCTACTGTGGCAAGATAGAATTTCCATCTTATCCTGGGTCAGGATTTTCTAACTGTGATCTCACAGTCTCTTGGTAGATCTGAAAGTCTACCCTGGCAGTTAGGTTTCCAAACCACTCGCCACTAATGCAGTCCTCTCTCAGGCATGACCTTCTATTCAAATACTGCAGGCATTCCCTGTGGGAATGGGGCCTGGCTGCAAAAGGACTCCTGAAAAAGGGCTTAACTAGTAGCACCCCCAAGTCCCCTCAGTAATCTAGTGCCCTCCAGAAATCTACAAAAACCCAGCATCTTTCAAAAGGTTTAAGAAATTCCACCTTAAATGGCAGGTTTGAATGACCTTCTTTACATGCTAAAAATGAACTTTGTATTATTCCTAAGACTGAAATATATTGAAAGAAAGAAAGAAAGAAGTTTTATCATCTTGCTTTATAAAAGTATCTATCCTCTTAAGTTATTCCAATATGGAGATGACAAGCAACATTGCCGCCTGTTCCTCATTTGTAGCAAACTCTTTCAATCAAAGGAGCACTGAATTCAATGATTTGCACTGCTGGTACATTGCTGTAGTTAAAAAGTATTTGCTCACCACAGGGGGCCAAGCAAAGGCTATTGACATGCCTGCTTGATGTATGAAAAGACAAATTAGTCCCCTATCCTATCTACCAGCAGGGTACAATGACCGGACATGGAAAAGTCAACTCAAACCACTGTATAATATATTTACATTTTTTTCCAGGAAACTTCAGTGTTACCAAATCAACTGTGTCAAGTGTTCAACTTGCATGCAAGCTAATAGAACGTGAAATAAATTTGAGGAAGGCCAGGTGGTTTAGTTGACTGCGTGGGATGGCACTAGTGGCTATGGCTTATCCTGGAGGAATCTTGGTAACTTTGAGTGGGGAAAGGCAGAGAGAAAGGAGTTGAAACAAAATGCTGTTTCTGGATACGACTGCTTATTACTCATTGCCTATCTCCAGCCCCTTATACACTCTCAGCTGTTTTCTAGCCCTAAGCAATAAGGGAGAGGAATTTTTATTTTAGAGTCACTCAGCTTCAGTAAAGGTAGACCAAGTGAGCATGGTTGGAAACAGTCATGCTTACTTTTCCTTCTTGTGCTAGGGAAACAATTCAAATACCCATGGGTCTGTTCCTTAAATTTAATAAACAGAACATGTTTGTTAATTTTTTTTAATTACCATATAAAGTGATTGAGTTTGGTTCTCACATGTGCCTTATTATATAATTTGCACTAACCAGAAGAACACAATATTAAGGGGAAAAAATGCTATACCTTTCCATTATGTAGATCATAATTGTAGATCAAAGATAGGACCAATAATCAATATAAAATGAAAATTCTCTAAATTTCTACTGTCAGTGATTTGAAGGGATAGTTAAGAAATAATAATTTTGGGGCTTCCCTGTTGGCACAGTGGTTAAGAATCCACCTGTCAGTGCAGGTGAGACGTGTTTGAGCCCTGGTCCGGGAAGATCGCACGTGCCACGGAGCAACTAAGCCCGTGCGCCACAGCTACTGAGCCCGTGAGCCACAACTACCAAGACTGCATGCCACAACTACTGAAGCCCACGTGCCTAGAGCCCGTGCTCCTCAACAAGAGAAGCCACTGCAATGAGAAGCACACACACCGCAACGAAGAGTAGCCCCCGCTCACCGCAACTAGAGAAAGCCCACGCACAGCAACGAAGACCCAATGCAGCCAAAAATAAATAAATTTATTAAAAAAAAGAAATAATCATTTTATGAAACTTTGTGAAAATTCAGTTAATGAACAAATGAACTAGCCAACTAACCACAGTTCTGTCATAGATGGGGGAAGAAAACAGTTATAAAAGATAGCTATATTATCTTTCAAAGTTCCTTTTAAAACCTGCTCTTTCTCAGCATTTATAAAATCCTATGCTCAGTTAAACTCAGTTGGTTTCTATATAAGAAGTTATAGCTCTCAATGCATATGGCAAATACTTCTTGGGAATGAGTATATTATTATGGTGCTATATTGTAACCCATTTTAGAGTAGTAAATAATGTTATAATAATAATAATACCAGAAATAATAAAAGGAACCAACCTAAACTTGTCCAAATCAAGCACAGATAAAGCAAATTTTTTAGGCCTAAATATCCATCTTTTATTCATTCAACAAACATTTGTGATAGACCTCCTATATACAAGACACTAGTCCTAGTTCTCAGTGGGCAAAGATTTTGAAGAGTTGCTAACTGGAGATTTGAGGGTACCTAATTAACTATAGTAATACAGGATTGAAACTCTCTATATTTTTTCTACTTCAAGCTCACATGAAGCAATGTCTGCTCATCAAGTAAAAAATCCCTGGTCTTAGTTTCTGCAGTCTATTTTGAGGCACAGAATTTAGTGGCAGGTGAGTTCCAAGTCCATCTTACCTAGGCAGTCTTCATAGGAGAGAGAAGCAAATCACACAAGGGTTTAGTGAGAAAAGAGAGTTAGCCAATAGGGCTCACAGTCTTGCTTCTACCACTAAACACCTGGGTAAACTTGAACAAGCATTTTAACCTCTCAGAAGTGTAACGTTTTCACCTATTAAATAAGGGGGGTATTAATGGATGTTTTTCAGGTCTCTTCCAGCTCTAAAATCTAATTAAGTGAAGTGAAAACACTATGAGAAATGTTGAAAGTGATAGATAAATGTGATGATGATGGTAATGACTCAAGGCCTGTGTATAAGTAGACTTCTGTCTACCCCCATATCTGTTTCAGTTTAGTACACCTGCTTTCGTGCCTTCTTTTGGCCCAAGAGTACATGGCAAAGCATCCTTAGCCCAGGGGATTGCCAGGCTGCCTGCCCTCAGCCTCCTCCCTCCATGGTGCCCAATGTTCTCTCCTGAATAAAAGTGAAGCCACAGGACAGAGGAGTTCAGATGTCCCTGCTCAGCCTCCCTGACTGCAGAGGTGCTACCAGAGAAGTGGTAGGTTGAGTCAAGCAGACTTTAACCAAATACTGGCCTTTTCTATACTCATGTTCTTGTTCTGTAAAATCGGGATCATCATACCAGTTCAAAAGATGGTTATGAGGATTAATCAAAGAAAGTATGAAAAGTATGTATACATAGTGGTAGTAGCTGATAATACTGTTATTGCTGTAGTCAAGGCTCAGAGCATGCATCACGTCTGCTGTACCCCCTGCTAATTAAAGAGATGTTCCAAAGCGACCATGCAAACCCTAAGGATTCCTCACCAAAGTTACACAGGAATATACATGCCTGTCATCCATTCTTATCCACCAAACAGCAGCGACAATAGTGTTTATTTCTCACAAGGCAATTTCCTCTGCATGGTTTCACTGGATTTTCGAAATTAGGCTGTGAGTCACGTAAAGCAAGTCTTGTTTCCATCCCAGCACTCAGGCCACTGCGTTGCACCATTCCAAAGTGTGGCACTCCAGGGGGCGCCATTCATGTAGAATACAGTGTGAGTGGGAACCCCCAGGGTCCTGCAGAGCAGCAATACTGCCACTTTCAGAATAGGAAGCTGAAGCTCAGAGAGGTTAAATGAATTGTCCAAGGTCACACAGCAGAGGAGGAAAGCATTCTGATCTCCAAGTCAGTTTATAACTCCAGCTATTCTGTGCTTTCCCCTACACTGTGTGACCTTTATTACAGTACATACATGAAGACTATGACAGGGTCAAATTCCAGGATACCCCAAAGCCTAATATAGGATGGAGAGGTTGGCACTGAGAATTTGACCCTGTCACAGTCCTCGAGAGACTGAAGTCCTCCCCGTGTCATAATGTGATGTGGCCCATTGTGACTCAGTCTTGCTCTAGACGCACTATACTCGGGACATCACTTTGTGGAAAGGAAACGCCTGCACATCTGAGTAAATCAGACTGTGGAGATGGCGGCCTGCTCCTCACCATGTGACTGGCTTACATGAATATTCAAGAACCAACACCCCTACAAAATCGATTATATCTCCCACCTGTGTTGTCATCTTATCACAATCTGCGGTCTGTGCCAAAAGGCACATCGCAGTGTTAAAGACTCGGAGTTTGAGAAAAGTGACAGATATAGTTAAATAGTGACAGAAATAGTTATAACTAAAGTGCTGCAATTGGACTCCATGCAAAAGGAGAGTGACTTCGTCATACTCACTAACCCCCAAACAAAATGACCATCAAGAAATATTAAAACACACATTTTATTAGTTTCATTTAATTTCTTAATTGCTCCAAGTCAGTTTACCCATTTATTGCTGTGTGAAATGCTCAGAGGCAAGGCGCACATTAAAGGGATTATTTCCATGTAATCCCTCCCTCCCAGAGGGTAGGAACCGATCACTTATGAATCCTGATTTACGCTCTGTAACAATATCAAATGGAGGAAATAGTTATTGTGAAATTATAGAGTCAGTAGTTGGGTAATACAGGAGAGCATAATTTAATAGCAAAGAGAAAGTACCTCATTTTCAGTGAAAGGTATGCAAGCCTTTTTCAGGAATAGTTATTAACCAAACTGAATTTAGCCTCCCATTTTTCGGCCTCTGCCTCTGTTAATTGATAGATGCTGAAGATGTGTTGACTGTTAAGAGTTTAATCAAATGGTGTCTGGGAGTCGATGTGATCATTTTACCGGGACTTGGAGTTCTGGGGATAATAATTGCTCTGAGTATTACGCTCACTGTGACAGTATGCCCACCACCAGCCTTCCTTCTTGGCAGGAAAAAGAGTGCAGGCAGTCGGGTGGAATTTGGAGGGATGCTGCAAATTACACAGGAAAGGCAGGTGAGGTCGGAAGCGGTTCTAGGTAAATATCCACCAAGAAACTTGTGACAGTCTGAACTTCTGGCAGTTTCTGTAGCACATCATAGCTGGCCTGAGACCATTAAACTCCAGAGGAATGGGAAAGCCATTAGTGACCCGGGAAAGAGCTTTTTCTTGTTCTGTTGCTAACACATCTCTCCCTGCCATAGTACCTGTAACCCAACTACATTATTTTAGGACCATGATTGCTATTCTTGGAAGGAGGTAAGAGTTATAGCATCAGAGGAGTACAGAGGTAAGGCCAGTCCTTACGAGTGACTTCTGCCCCTCAGACAGCACATGCCCCAGACAGGGGCCACGCCTGACAGCATTGCAAAAGGCAGTTCTTCCATTCCAGGCTAGCCCTCTTCTGATATTTGATATTCATTCTCTACCTTTAGCGTCAGCCTAATACAAAGAGTATACAAAATAAAACATTTTTTAAAGCCCTCAAGGAGGTTTGTACCATGTATTTTATTAGATTGAAGGCAAAACAAGCTGATACCAGCAGAAAAAAAATGGCTGCTTCAGACCCCAGCTGACCTCTTTTGCACGGAAAATTCTCCATATGATTACAGAGCTAATGAGTAGTCTTTAATGAAAACATTATGCCTTTGCATATATTTGTAAGCAGCACTTCTTCCATTTAAATTTACATAGAAATAAGCTGATATGTATAAATACACATCCTGGAAATCTGTGTATTTTAAGGAAAATCCTCCTCCGCTATCTCTGGTTGTTTCTATACAAAGCTCAAACTTCTCAATAAGCAAACTGTAGAATTCAGTCAATCATCCGGTTGACACCAAACATGCAAGTATTTGATGATGCGTGGATAAAACAGCTGAACTCAGGCAGACCCATCCACATTTCACAGAACGGTTTGGCTTTATGCAAACAACAGGGTATGAGAAAAAACTGGGCTAAACAATTGCTAAATAAATACCTGTGGGAAAAAAAACCTTTCTCTTTCAATTTCAAGAATCCTTAAGCGTGTGAGGATCAAGACTAAGGACCAGGATTGTTTCCGGAGGCTTCACGGATTTCCTTTTCTGCTCAGAAGCTGAATCGCAGTGGGGCTAAATTTGAAAATGAAAAGCCTGTGACAACTTTCTTTCCCACTCTTCTTTCTCTTCCCCCTCTAGGTGGAGCTGACAGGCAGCAGCGTCTTTGACTATGTCCACCCCGGGGACCACGTGGAGATGGCAGAGCAGCTGGGCATGAAGCTCCCGCCCGGGCGGGGTCTCCTCTCGCAGGGCACCGCTGAAGATGGAGCCAGCTCAGCGTCTTCCTCCTCCCACTCAGAAACCCCAGAGCCAGGTGGGACTTGCAATTCCAACGTGTGGGTTGGTGGGCAGGACCTTTGCCAATGATTGCGCTCAAGTTGCCAGTGTGAAGAGACTATAAATAGGTCTAATGGTATTTAACGATTCCATGCAGCTTTCTGTCCTGTGCAGTAATTAAGTAAGGAGGAGATTTGAAAATAAGAAGACATTTTAATAAGTATAATCCAGAGATCTGATTTCGGGTGAACAATACATACAGAATGTACCCATTCCTTTAGTTTCTCTTTCAAATTCATGGAGGGAAAAGGTTCCGATTTGGAAAGCCGTCTGCCTTTCATTGTTACCATGGCTAAATGTAATGCATTTATTTATTATTCAGCAAAATTGATGGCAGAGACTTTTTGAATATTAGCTTGTGGAGAATTAAAAGTATTAGGGGCGTGCAGAAATCTTGGTTTTTTTTTTCTTTTTTTTTTAAAGCATCAGAAGGTACTTGAAAGATGTGAACAGATAAATTAAGGCTAAAAAGAAAACAGAAATGGCTACATTTTAAACTGCCTTTCCACCCTCAGTATTTAATTAGATCAATTGTATAGAGGAATGAACAGAGGTGACATTCCTCATTGGGATTCCTTCCAGGACTCTTATAGACTTTGCATTCAGAATGTTCCCATTTTCATTGTGTTGTACTGATGATAATTTAAGTATTAGGGGAAAATCCATTTATAAATTAAACAAAATGACTTGATATCCATCAGTCCCCTAGTTCATCAAGCTGTTCAAACACGGGGAAGATTGGCTGGTCGGCCTGGGTCTTCCGAGAGCGCTGGTAATTAGATCTGCGAAGGATTTATTCTTTGCTGATTGGGGCTTTAAATTAATTGAAGTTCCACATTTGTGGTTTTGTCCTTTTTGTACTTTTTTAGAGGAGATATTTCATATTCTTGTGTGGTAGAGTGCTTGGCCAAGCAGCAGTGGTTTAAATGTTAATTTTTCTCATGAGAAGTTTAAGATTTTTAATGAATCAAGGGCTGATTTGAAGTGCAAAGTTTTATTTGCTTACTTGGGAAATTATTTTTGCCCTCTAAAGATGTTTGTACTTTACTTGATATGTTGTTTTAAAGCAGATTCACAGCACAAAAGCATTTTGTGAAAGAGAAATGGAAAAAAAAAAACCAAAACCTATCTTAAGGTTAATGTTAAAATAACTCTACATACTTCCAAGAAAATAATTTGGTCTGCTTAGAAATAATCACAGCGTGTTTGCACACACAGAAGGGAAAAAACATATTTGCCTCTTTTGGAAATATTTTAATTCCTTCTAGAAGCAATCCATGTTTCCCCATTTAAGTTAACTGCAGCTTCTAGGGCATTATTTTGTAGCATTGGTTGTGGGGGGGGGGGGGGCATCCTTCTCCAGTGAACCCCATGCATGAGAAAAGAGTATTTAAGACTACTCTTTACCATTTAAACATGAAAATAATTCTATTCCAAGAGGTCGGGGGAGTCATATATCCTTATACCATAGCTCACTGACTTCCCTGAATAGATACATCAGTGAGATCACTGGACCTGCTTTTTAGTCAATAGAATGTTTATATTTGGGCATATTTGAGAAGAAACACATGAAAATAGTTTTCTACTCCATTCTGGAGTTGGACTGGGAAACAAGGTTGCTCATGACTCTTAAACACTCAGTGCGTAAGAAATCAAGTTTATAAACCTTAGTACGAACTAAGACCTTGGAAAAGTGGACTTTTCCCTGAATCACAAACCCGCAAGCTAAGAAGAATCTTCAAGAATCCTTTAATCCAACCTCCAATTTATGCAACCATCCCTTTACAGCAAAACCAACAGATGCCCTTCCAATCTCTGCTGGCACTCATTCCTAACAGGAAGCTAAGGAACATACAAGGCTTCCCACTCCATTGGTGAGCAGCTCTGATAGAAAGTTATTCCTAATATGGAGTCGGAACCTACTTTGCTGCATCTTCTCCCCCCACTGATCGGAGGTCTGCCCTCTGGGACAACATTTCAGATTTACTCTTTCCTCCCCATCACAGCCTCTCAAATATATGAAGTCAGATTCAAGAAATTGTTCCTCCCTCCTTCCTTCTCCTTTTCAAGTCAAACCACCCTCATTCCACAACCATTATTCAATGGCATGTTGCTAAGACCCTCACCATCCTAGCCACCCTCACCTGGCTGTGCTTCCATTTGTTGGTGACCCTCTAAAAATAGGGTTCTGAGAGCTGAGTGCAGCCTCTAGATGTATTGTGACAAGTACAAAGCAGAGGGACTGCCACCTTTCTTGGTTTAGGCTACTATACTCCTGTTATGCAGCCCACGGTTGAAGTAGGTCCTCTTGGCAGCCAGGTCCCACTGTTGATTCATATTGAACTTGATGTCTCCCCCAAACACATGTTAAGGGTGACTTGTACCTTGGAAGAGAAAAAAATCCACAGCCTATAAACCAGTTCTACTAGGATATCCTAAACTAGAGTCAAATCGACCCATTTAAGATTAAATATAAAAACTCTGATAAATCCCATGCCTTCCGTGAAGCACCAGGATGTGCTCAGTTCCACTTAGTGTTCTTTAATTCTAGTTATCAGAAAAATAACATACCTCCTTTATACAAGGACACTTCATTTATCCTTAAAGTATGACTGAAAATTTACTTGGGTTTCTTTCCGCTGTTTTCCTGGCCTTCCTTGAGCCATCCTAACTAGTAAAATGGAAAACCCTGCTTTGCACATTCCTTAACAACTTGGGCTCGTTAGCAACAATCGCATTAGGAAGTGTCTCTTGTTGGAGAGTGTATTTCTCACCATTAGAGAAGGTTAAACTGGCTTTGCCTTAAAATTCTGTAGTGTTGGTTATTTGCCATCTTTGGCTTAAAAAGGCAATTAGATTGACTGCTCAAATACTGAAAGGCAGTGTAGGATGCTACCTTTAACTAAATATCTTCACTAATGCAGATCATTGCTCCAGGAGATTTACTTTAAAAGTTCATGTCAGGAACTATATCCCAAAGCTGCTTATGTTTCTTAAAAGCTGAAAGAACTTTAACAAGATTTTCTAATTCTTAATAACATGAAGGAACATTTTTGAAGACTGTTGTTCACTACATCATAATCTTTTAAACTCTGATAAAACACCGATTCTTGCTTAAAGAGTAGTATAATTTGGTTGGAAAACAGATATCAATATGTGGTGATTATGAAAATGAAGGAACTAGTAGGTATAGAATTTTTCAGGAGCCCTGATGTGTTCAGTGTAGCATTACTAAATGACTGAAATCTAAATAACATTTGGCATTATAATAAAAGGAAATAAGTGACTAAACCAGCCTAAGAGGCAGTGATCCTGTGCCATAATAGGAATTCTTTTTCTTCGAACTGCCAGCCCTGTGATTGTCTTGTCTTGAATTAGTCTCAAGATAATGAGAGAGAGGAAAAAAAAAATCTGTTGACTGGACAGCAAACCCAAATAAATATTTTATATGTATGCACATTCGTTAATAGTTTAATAAATATGATATTTCTTTTAGAGAAATTTTCAGGCAGGCATAAGAAAAATAAATGGGTAGCCTACTTTAAAAAGTTATAAAGTTCTAGAGCGCCTCTTTAGGGCTTGATCCAAGCATTTTGGAAGAGATTGCTCTGTGCTGCCCACAGCCTTTTCTCTGCTCCTGTGGGTTCCTGCAAGGTGGCGGGCACAGAACCTCTGGAATACGACATCTGGATGGCTCAGTTTGTTTTTGTGGATCTGCTTATATCTTTTCATCACTCTTAATGATTCTTTAATCTTGGGATTATGAGTGATATCCTTTTAAAAAAAATAAATTGCAGGGCTTCCCTGGTGGCGCAGTAGTTAAGAATCTGCCTGCCAATGCAGGGGACACGGGTTTGAGCCCTGGTCCGGGAAGATCCCACATGCTGCAGAGCAATGAAGCCCGTGAGCCACAACTACTGAGCCTGCACTCTAGAGCCCGCGAGCCACAACTACCGAGCCCATGCACCACAACTACTGAAGCCCGCGCGCCTAGAGCCCGTGCTCCGCAACACGAGAAGCCGCTGCAATGAAGAGCAGCCCCCGCCCGCCTCAACTAGCAGAAAGCCTGTGTGCAGCAACGAAGACCCAACGCAGCCAAAAATTAAAAAAAAAAAAAAAATTTCAGTGCCGCATCTTTTATATGCTTAATAAACAGAAGAGCAGCTCTTTCAAGAAATCCCGGAGGTACTTGAAATATCTCCGTATTTTGAAAGCAAAGAGTAATATTCCTTGGGTTTGGTCATCAAATTGTTGTGTTTTACTCCCTCCTTCTCCTTATTAAAACAGCTTGATATTTTCCAATTATAAAATTCATGCCCTTTGTGAAAAATTCAGAGAATGCAGAAAACAAAGAATAAAGGCCAACATACTCCCTACCCCGAAATAACCACTGTTCTTATACACTAGATATCCTTCTAGATTTTGTTTCTGTAAATATGTATACAAACATAGTTATGTAGTGGGATTTTCTGTTTGACTAAAATAAAACCATAACGTACATGCTTCTGGCAGCCTGCTTTTTCACTTAACCTCACAGGCCACTTTCCCTGTCATGTTTCTCACTTTAACGTAGAATTTCCTTTCTGTCTCCAGTGGTTTGTTTCCCTCTAGCTAACAATCAGCTCCCAGCCATGGGACCACTGTCAGGAGAAACATACCTAGGTCCTGCTTTGGAGGGCATTCAGCCAGGACCAGAGATTCTCGCTGCTTATTGAATGGGCACGAGCTCACGGAGGGAGAAATCAATACTGTAGTGGGGTTTAGACAATTTAGCAAAATGTATGAGACAGTACTTTTGGTGAAGAGTAAGAGTAACTACAGCAACATGGTTAACCGTTGGTTGTCTAAAGTAAAGGTTACTGTGTTTTGTCTAAACTTTCAGCAGATCTAGCCTGTTACGGGAGGTTAAGATAATTATTGCAGGAGTATGATCTCTATGCTATTACGCCTATTCTATGTCCTGAATATTTTAAAGGCAAGCAAAACTGAAGCAGTTGAGTACTTGCCCGAATAGAAATAATCTGCATTTTCTACTTATGCCCCTGTGCTCTGGTAAATTTGATCAGCTCCCGATTCTACAGGAACTCAATTCCTCTGCACTCGTTAGACGATTTTCATAATACTAGATATAATTAAAGGAACAAATGTTTAGGAATAACAATAAAGAATGTAAAAATTTATCTGAGGATCTGATCAATATTTTATTTCCAAAGCGCTTAGATACGAGATATAATTGTACTTTTATGGGTGAATTATTTACCATCTAGTATAGGGTTGAGGTGGGAAGGGGAGGTTCTCTGATTTTTTTTTTTTTTTTTTTTTTTGGTATTGGTTTAAGTTTCCTATCAATGAACTGAATTTAGAAGTCGGGCAAGGGAAACCATCTTACTAACCTCACATCCAACCTCAGTCCCCAGACAATGTGACTGTAGCTACAGCACTTTCTGCTGTACTGCAAATGTCAAACAGAAGGTGTAATGGATTTAATATTAGCGCTGGCCAAGGTGCTGAGGGAGCTGTTAATAATGTCACTCCACTTATTGATCTGAAGCCTTTAAAAATCAAAGAAAAGTGAGAGATCCCCTACTGGGGAAAGGCACACAGTGACTGGTTTTTATTGCCAATATATTTCTACATATAGAGTGGCAACTTTCTGAAATTATGTTATCACCATTCATCTCTGTGAGATTTTTGGAGTCATTATATGGTAAGATAATATCATGGAGACTGCTCCGCATGCTAATGCTAGAAGATCAGGCCAAGTACTTTTAGACATAAATAGAGCTTGATAATTTGTGTAGTAACTACAATATTCAAGCTGTCAAATGATAGGAGGTTTATTAGCACTAGATTTATTCGTGATGACAATGTTGGACCCACAGAAAGTGTGAAATACGAACTGGATAGTCACGAGGATGAACTGTCCTCTCCTTCTGCCTTTCTAAGACTCTGAATACAAACCATGCAGGGACTCACTTGAGATGGAAATGAATTCTGTTCTTACAATTAGTCTACCCTTTCAGGAAACTGGTAATCCTTCAATCTGAATGGCAGTTTGTGTGCAATGAAATTCCTGCTTTCCATAGCCTCCAACTAATAAATGGAATTAAAATGTATAATTTATGTTGAATGTTTATCAAACTGTAAACACACATTTAATTCCTTTCCATATTCATACAATATAAGCAAAGATAAATCCATCAGATAATGTACCACTGTTATCTCTGATGGATTGAATATGAAATGGATCTCTACTGTAGCTGTAGTAAAGATCCAGCCAAGTTTACGATTACCCAAAACTGGCCTGACTCCTGTTAGTACCCATGTGCACAAGTATGTGTCAAATCTAATCGTCAGAAAGCAGCCTAACAAAAAGTAATCTTTTCATAACCCAAAGAGGTCATCCTTTACGCATAAGCTCAGCTTTCATCCAAAAATTATATATGCAAAATGATGTATTTCCCTTAGCTATGCTATCGTTATTTGGAAATGAAATAGAAACTATCTTTTGCCACTCCTGAATGAAGATGACGCATGCACTCCAAAAACAAGCCAGTACTGTTACAGGGACTGCCTTGCCAAACGCAGAATGCTTCTTTTGCCTCAAAAAAGCTACATTGATGTAGTACCATTTTTTCTTGCAGAAAGTAGGCTTTTCTTAAATGTCTCCTTTATCCCCAGCTAAGCAAAATAACTGCCACAGAAGGAAATACATTTCTCCAATGCTTTCTTCTGTCCAAGGCCTAGGAACACTTAGAACCTTAATTTGTGTTTGCTCACACTTCTGTGTGCTTGTCTGTATATGACGAGAACATTTGCAAAGCAACCTTGTTTGTACTTCTAGGATCTTGCCTAAGGGAGCTAAAGAAAATAAGGAAAACTCCCTCCTTCCCACCAGGCTGTGTTGGCCCAGCATCCCTTCCAGGCCAGCTCCCAGAATGCACAGCTGCAGCACGAGGCATCCTTGGGGGCTTGACACCCTGACCTGTGAAAAATCCGTGTTGGTGACTCAGCTACAGAAGGGCAGCCTCCCTTTTGTTTCCAGAGAAGATGCTGAATGTCAGCCTAGTTCTGTATGCCATTCTGAAACTTTCTTTTCCAAAATTTAGATCACAGTGGTGGCAACTCAAAAATGTGCAACTTTTATCTAAATTAATATAATGGTATTTACAGAGTCGCAAATGGTTTGTTCAGTAATAGAAGCATTGGCCTCTTATCAAAATACACAATAGGTTCACTCAGTTTATATGTAGGATTTTTTTTCCAAACCTTCTATTGAAGGTTTAGAAAATCAATTTTTTAAACCCATTATTTTTAACAGTTGTTTTATATAGCTTGCTAGGTCATAATTTTGACTTTCCTTTCCCTATGGTGATAAGGGGTACATTTCGAAGTTTCTAAAATGAAACTCAAGACAAGTTGTAAATAGATGACCTGTTCTTCCCCATTTAAAAAAAAAAGGTGGCTGTCTTTGTCATTGGCTATTAACAAATTAAAGATTCTATTTCTATAACTCTTGCCTTGAACAAAGCACAATTTATTTGCTTTTAATACATATGACTGCACAGAAATTTCATCCCTGTCCAAATGATACCATTCTGAATTCTTCATCTGCACTAAACAGCAGACTTATGAAGGATCAGTTACCTGGCATTGACTGAGCTTTGCAGGGTGCACAGATCAAAAGAGGCGGAACTGGCTGGAAACCATTTCCACCCCTGGTGAGCAATTTACTCATGATTGCTCGCGGAAAATACTGGAAATATTGCATCTGTGTAAAGTTCGCAACTTCCAGTTGTCAGCTCTTTGCCAAGCGGTTATTCCCAAGTGTAGCTTTAGAAGCAAAGCCTACTCAGGCCACGGTGACAATGGTTGGCATTCATATCCTGCTTGGTGTATACAGAGCACAGAAACCGCTAATTACAGGAGTTAATTCACACCCTATCCCTCTGAGGCAGGTCAATGTGTTATCCTTATTTTACAGATGGGGGAAAGAAATGGAAATTCTAAGTGGCTTGCTCCAAACCACACAGGTTAGTTTAGCAGCCAAGATTAGCGGAAAGGGTAAAATATTAGGGTTGCATAGATGGGAAGCCTAGGAGCTAGATGGAGAAAGGAGTTAGGACTCTGAAAGGTATAGAACCAGAGGAATTTTCTCTGAGGGGCTTCTGAAGTCCAGAGAGCAACCTAACAATGCCCTTATACACATATTTCATCGGGCTCAACCATCTTTTGTTTTTAAATATAGTCTCTCACTGAGGACTAAAATCCTCCATCTAATACTTTCCTCTTCCTTCATCACTACATTGCAACTCCTTATACCACAATGAACAGTAGCATCTGAATCAATTATAGGCAAAACTATATAACTCCCCATTAGCTACATCTCCTCAGCCAGGAGCACAGCCAGAATTGCCTCTGTGTGCTTGGTCTCAGCTCTGCCTTGGCCAGTGCGGGGCCAGGCTCTGTGCAGCTTCTCCAGGCTCTTCCTTTCAGAACCAGTCTCCCAAGGCAAAAGAGATGGAAAAAGAGCAAGAAGACCAAAAGGGTTCATTAGGAGGTGGTCGTATCCTCCTGAAGATACCTGCTCATGAAACACAATCATGGTTTCTTGGGACCTGTGGGAAACATCAACTCATCTGTTAGTTAATAAAACTAGCTTGAGAGAGGAAGCACTTGTGTCTTTTCTCTAGTTGTTATTAACTAGAGTGAATTTTCTTTCAAGACCCAGACACACCTGATACTCGGGATTGTGTAGACTATTCAGTGACCATTGATTGCATGTCTGTCACATGTCAGACATTAGATGAAGCACTGAAGAAACAAGATGAAGTTCCCTGCCTTCCAGGAGCTGACCATCCTGTGAAGGGGACAGATCATTAATATAATGCAGGAGTGTGGTGATGACAATCAAGGCGAGGTGGTGTATGGTAGGGTAGCACTGTATCATAAGCCACTGCTATTAGCAGTCTTGGCAGAACTATCTCAGGTTTGAAACTTCAACCCTGAAATTAACAGCCCAGGAACATTGCTTCCTTGGGAGCAAGTTGCATTGACATGCCCAGACGTACACAGACCATGACTGTCAGGGACTTTGATGCACATTGTTAAGGAATTTTTGGTTTTTTGTTTGTTTGCTTAATTAGCCTGTAAAAATGCCAGCTACATGATAGGTTCACAGGAATACGAGTTCCTCTCTACTGATCTTTCTGGCTCTGTAGGAGTGTTCTGAATGGGAAGTACCCCCGAACTGCACCCCTTCCACTTGTACTGCACTGATTTCACTAACTGAAATTCAGGAAATGCTGGCTTTGGAAAACTGTACTGACTCTTTTAGCTTTTTCTATTCAAGGTAAAACTTGTTGCAAATATTCTAATATTAATGATGATATTAATAAATACCTTTTATTATCTTTTACCTATATGTTCCAATTACATGAATAGGCATGTTTTAAGTAATCTATTTCTCAAAATGTCCCTAAACCAAAATTAGAGATGGTAAATGGCTTGCCTCCACACCAGAGTAGACTGTGGCCCTGGGATTTGATCTCAGGCCATGTGTTTTGTTTTGAGCACTTTGCTAGGTGCTTACAGAGAACACAAGAGGTAGAAGATATGACACCTGCCTTTAGGAAACTGATCATCGTCAGTAGAAGATTTATACACAGTCAACAACCAGAGAAAAAAAGAAGCATAACACTGCTGCTGTCCTCAACTGAGACATAAAATTGGCAAGTGGTGTAAGAAGTCAGGGAGAGGCTAAATGACTGTGGGTGGCTTTGATGAACAGGGTTGCCCTGCATGAAAACCAACCTAAGAGCAAAGAGGCAGAGATGATCTTCCAGGAGACTCATCTCAAGGAACAAAGTGGGAGTGAGGACACTGCATTTAGGAGGCAGGAAGGAGCCCTGCCTTCCTCAACGAGGCAAGGATGCATGCTTATCCAGGATGGAGCCAGATCTCAGAGCAGCTGAAGTACCAGAGAAAAGCATCTTAGATGGGTGTGATAAGTAGTTCTGAGTGTAACTCATTCAACAGAGCAGTGATCCGATGAAAACATTATTTTAACACTTATAAATACAAAAATAAAGTTTGAATTTGGAAGGCTCCTTCCTTGAGGGTCATATTATACAACTACCTATGGCCTCCTGAATCCCTATACAACATAACTACTACTATTCATTGAACGGTTGCCAAGCGTCAAGCACTCTGCTAAGCCCATTATATGCATTACCTCATTCATTCCTCACAAACTACTATGAAGAAGGTATCATTATTTTTCCCATTGTACAGAAGAAGGAACTGAGAGAAAAATTTTTTTTAATTTGGAAAAGTCATACAGTTAGTAGCTGGAGAGCCTAGGCTTTAAAGCCAAGCAGTTTGACACCAGAGTTTCTCTTCGTAATCATTCCACCAAGCTGCTTCTCAATATCTACCTAAAATAGCTGTCCAACCCCTACCTGAGACCACCAGCTGGGGACACTCTCCATCCTTCCTAGGCAGCTCTGACTGTTAGAACAGTCTTCCTGATGTTATGCTGATTCCTGTCTACTGGTAACTTATGTTCACCGGACTTATTCCCTGATCCTTTATTTTTGCAAGAATATGAAGGATGTGTGGAATAGAGCAGACTGGAAGCAAAGGAAACCATTCAAGAGGCCATTTCTTTAATCAAGAAGCAAGTGAGTAGACCTTGAGAAGAATTATTGCAAAGGAAGAAACGA
This sequence comes from Balaenoptera physalus, assembly GCF_965194825.1. Lineage (NCBI taxonomy): Eukaryota > Metazoa > Chordata > Mammalia > Artiodactyla > Balaenopteridae > Balaenoptera > Balaenoptera physalus. The sequence continues at coordinate 64,948,211 of NC_138883.1, read as the reverse complement.
TGATTTGGAACTAAGATAACAGAAAAAGGTAGAAATATACCTGTGGTCAGTCTTTAGCCAGGAGCTAATGATTAATAATCTAGAAATTATGCACATCTCAAGCTTTCACATAATTAGGATTGATGACACCATCTGTCCACTTTCATTTTTTTATCAATTGGTAATAAAATCTGGAAATATTCAAAAATTACAAAATTACATATGCTATTTATCATGAAATATTAAGATGCAAATTTCCTTAGGGTTCAAAGCTGTTCCTCTTTATGGTTTACTAAAGTATCTTGTGCCTTAAGTAAAATACGTCTGCTGGTCAGTGCCTCTCACTTGTCAGGGGATGTCCTCTCCACATAAAAACATCAGTAAGAGCAATGGTGAAATTGGTGACATAAAGAATTAAAACTCTACTATCCTGTGTCCAGCCGTCTCTTGGTTGACATTGGAGGAGGATTAAAATTATCTGTTGACCCCCCCCAAATTACTGTTAGTCAAAATGAGATAGAAATTGATTTAATTGATCATATAAAAGTGAATTTAAAATGTGACCAATATTTAGGGAAATACTTTCCATTTCACAAAAGTAATATAAAAGTGTAAAAATAACAAAATTCCAATAGTCTAGGTATGGAAAACATTCACGCATTCATTTCTTCACTCATTCAGTCATTATTTCTTTCATGTGCATGGGACAAGCTCTATCTTAGAACCTGAGATATGGTAGTTACTAAAAAGGTCCTTGTTCTCATAGAACATATATTCACATAAACCACCTGACACAAGGCTTTCAGTTGAAAGATTCCATTTCATAAACAAGAGGTAAATCTTTACATCAGACTGTAATGGACCGGTTGGGCCTCCTCTGCTTCTAAAATGCAGAGCTGACACAGATTCTAAGCCAGTACTTCCAAAATGCATTCTTTATCATAATTGCCCTGTGCAATGCTCTTCGTGAAAAGGACCCCCTAGTTAGAGTAGAGGAAAAAGCTTCAGTGCACATCTTCTCATTGATGATCAACAATGAACATTAACTTAGTGAAGATTTGAAATGTGTATGATCAGTAAGTCTGTTTATTTTGTTTGAACTAAGCTTTCTAGTCTATTTATTGTTTGAACTATGGGAAACTGTTTTTAGAGAGAAACTCCTACCCACACCCCAGAAACACGTAATGAAGCCCTTGATCTTGTTTCTGCTACCGGAAGCCACTCCTCCCATCCACGCCAGTCTCTTCTTCCAGGGCAGGCATGATCACAGTCTGGCCACTCAGCTCAGAGGTTAAATTATCCACTTCCTCTGGTCATTCCCCCAATTGTCTCTCCTCAGTCCTCAGGGTACCCTTCAAGCTTTCCTAAAGATGAGCCCCTAGATGAATCTAGTAATTAACTAAAAAGTTGTAAGACAAGACCTGTCAGTTCCAAGTTGCACAGTTTTTAGAGCAGCCCTGGGTTTTGATTGGCAGGTCTCACATCCCCCTTTCACCCTGTCTTCTCTATTTTTCATTTAATAAGCAGAGCACAAACGTCTCTGGTTTCCCACCCACTAAAGCAATACGCTAATAGATTTTGGTGTAAGGGTATGATGATGGCTGCCCAGGGTTCTGTTCATTGCTCCCCTCCCCAGTGATGACCCTAACCAGTTACCACTGGTCGCAGAAACAAAAATGTCAGGATACAAGAACAAGAATGTGAATACAAGAACAAGACTGTTAAGGTGTTGAGACAGGAGACACAGTACGGTGGTGGTAATCAGTTCCTACGTTGTTTTCTCTGATTTGTAGCAATTTAATTCAATTGCACTGCCCATATTATAGATTTTTAAAGTCTGCAGTCTGGCTAACTTGCAGGTTACCCGAATAACTGAGAATTGATGACATAAGAAGATGACAACCCTAACCCAAATTGCGGGACATTCTCGTTATACTAGTTTCTGTAGCAGTTGCAAATATGTAAGTGCACAGGGTCCTCCTGACTCTGTCACTTATCAGAAATTTGACCTTGATCAAGTTAATTAACTTACATGTGCCTCAGTTTCCCATTGTAAAATTTTGGCCCTCTAGTATATTGAATAGTTTGGAGAATGGGGTAGGAATAATCAATCACCTGCTGGTTTTAACTTCATATGAATTAACATATTAACATTCCTTATGGTGTCGTTAATACATCTAAAATGCTTAGAACAATAGCATGGTGCATCATAAGTGTTCAGTGAGTGTTGTCATTATTATTCAGTCTGTTGAGTTAAGCCTTCTCTTATCGCCAAAGTTATTCCTTACATGACGTCTGGCCAGGGCTTAGGTGACAAAGTTGACTCTTGCGCCAACTTGAAAGGCTTGAATTTGGGCTTCATTGTCACCATGTTCCCATTCTCTCTCTTAAAGATCCCAGATTCTACATGAATCACAGTACCCATGGGTGTGCTTCTGAAAATACACACACACACACCTGAAACAGAGTCCTTTTGGAAAGGCTCCATTTAAGGGGAAAGACTCTCTTGGAAATAGATATAATTTACCTTCCTCCAGCCTCACTAATGCACAGATTCTGTTTTGCAGTTTCACTATTTTTTTTTTTTTTTGCATACTTGGTTTTCTTAAAGCATAGTAGAGGTGCACAATTCTTATTCTCAGAGGTCCAGCCCACTGTTTTGGATTCTGAACAGCAAGATAGGCCTGCTGACTTCCCCTTTTCTAAGGCTAGCTTGGAGTCTGCCCAGACCCACTTTGGACTAGACCTCAATGTTGGTCTCCAAGGGTCTGCAGCTTCCAGCCTGGCCTATTAAAATGTGTTCTGCTTATGACCCAAAGATTTAGCTGCTACACAGCATATATGATGTGCTTGACTGATATCTTCCCTTTTATAAAATTAATTTTTATTGGAATATAGTTGATTTACAATGTTGTGTTAGTTTCTGCCGTACAGCAAAGTGAATCAGTTATACATATATCCACTCTTTTATAGATTCTTTTCCCATATAGGTCATTACAGATTATTGAGCAGAGTTCCCTGTGCTATACAGTAGGTCCTTATTAGTTATATATTTTATATATATAGTAGTGTGTATATGTCAATCCCAATCTCCCAGTTTATCCCTCCCCCCACCTTCCCCCTTGGTAACCATAAGTTTGTTTTCTACATCTGTGATTCTATTTCTGTTTTGTAAATAAGTTTGTACCATTTTTTTTTTAGATTCCACATATAACCAATATCATGTGATATTTGTCTTTTGATATCGCCCCTTCTTATCTAGTTGGGCCATTGCAGTGTGGCCATAGCCACAGCATGGATTACGCTTCACAAAAGACTAAGTGACGTCGAATGGGATGTGAGGTCTCTATGACCTACGGCTCCTGTTACTATCAAATCAGTTTTCATGCATCCTCTGGTCTGTGCTGGAGAACAGGGTGGAAGTACCCAGCTATTGATCTGAACTTTAAATGAATCAATTTATTTTGTGTAGGAGGGCTTCAGTTCCTCACTAATCTTGAGAACGGAAATGAGTGTAAATCTGGTGGAATGCTCCTATAAAAGCAAGAGAGATGCCCAGATGCCCTAGCCAGAGGTCCTATATATGGACTTAAAGAAAGAAGCTCATTTCACATAGGCCACCAAACAGTCATGAGATGTTAATGACTTTTAGTCACTGCCAACCTGGACAAAATTCAAGCCAATGACCTATGGGTGAAAGGCTCTATATATCCCATTACCAATCCCCTGAGCCATCCGGTCGCCCCTGACAAGGTATTTTATCATACCCAGTACAGAGCAGTATGGTAGTCCAAATTCCTATACCATCAGAAAATCTTCTTCTACTATTTAAAATAAAAGGGAGCATTTTAAGAATAAAAGAGAGGCAGAAGACCTAGTTCCTCAAATAAAGGAGCAATTACAAAAAAAAAAAAAAAAAACCTTTGGGAAAAGACATACACACACATATACATAGCATTGAGACTTTTTTTAATTCCAGTATTTTTTCATCATGTTTACTCCACTGCACATTTGATTCTGCCTCTGGATATTTAGTAAACTGGCATATCTCAGAGTTCCCATTAAAAAAAGTCATTAGTTTTAGTTTACCATTTGTATAAAGCTGATTCGTTAAACCCTTGATGCTTTCTTTCCTAGCTTGTTTTTAAGTGTCATAAATAAATGACTTAAATGTCCCACAAGACAAATGTTCTTTAATCATCTAATGTACTCATTTATCCTAAGCCTTAACCTTACTCCTAAATTAAGTCTGTTGCAAAAACATAACTTCATCTAAAAACACCCATCAATCCTACATGGTTTTGATAAGCACATTTAAAAAACATAAACAATCAGACAGTTGTCAATCTGGGTGAAGCCCAGTCCCATTTAAGAGTTATTCGCCAAGAGCTATATTTCATGCCCATACCACCAATGGAATTATAAAAGAGAATGGCTGGTATTCGGGCCTTTGCTGAGAGTTCATGTTGTGAAATGGTTTACGAGAGTATAAAATGAAACAAAGACTAGACGAGAGAGAATCCTCATTCCACATCAAATACATTCTGTTTTGTTTTTGGAAACTATTAATACTTAGACAATATTGTAAATGCATTAAAATTTCATGATCACATATTTAGTAAATTGCATGTCATGCCTTTGATTGATTTTCATTTGTTCATGGTCCTAAAAATCTGTCAAAGAATCTGGCTGCTCAGAGCTTATACATGAGTAATGATCACTGAAAGGTTTGGTGCAAGGAGAAACGAAGTGCAAGTTTAATGGAATAAACACTCGACAAAATTGGGTACTTAATTCCTCATAACTAAGAATTCACATAGTTTGGTGAAATCACAGCTTTGACAGATTCCCAATTTAATTCTGAATTAATTCGAATGTCTTGCATTTACCAATGGCACCCTTTCACAGTAGGGAAAAGATAATCTTCTTGTTTTTCCACTGACTTCCTTGGGTCCTGCAGAATTATTACCACTGAGCCCCTTAGGGTTGTTGGATGCTCCCCCCGCCCCCCAATGGGGCTTTAAAAATTTTAAAAGAAAGATAAGAGCATTCAGCAAATAGCCAGATTGAGAATAAACTAAAAAATTATCACCAAGGCCCTACCTCTGCCACAATTTGTCAAATCTGCTGATAGGAAACAAATTCTATTCATAAAGATTTTATTTGCGGGGGGGAGACTCTTGTGATTTGGTAGCAATTCAATTATAGTTTTGTGAGATAGTGAGGCCGGAGAGGGAATCCAGACTGACAAGAAATATGACAGGACAGTTACAGAGTGTTTATGCAATTAAACTTTCCCTGACAATACCTGCAGAATGATGAATGCGTGGGCGGAGGTATGTGAGCGCAGGCAATGCCCCACAAGTATTGCCCATTTTTCATTATTATACAAACTGTTCAGATCTTTCAAGAACAGCCTGAAGTGAGGTGGAAAAGAGAGTGCTGTTCTGTAGCATGTTAACCAAATGCCTTTTTTTTTATTCCCTCCCTCCAAGGGGTCTTGATGTGCCAGATGATAAAAGAACATCTATTTCAGAAAAATGTTTCAGAAAGATTAAGATTTACCCTGAGCTTGACATATATTAATTTTGGATACCAAAAGAGGTTTTTATTCTTTTTTCTATCTGCAACTTTATATCACTTCCCAACCGATAGAACGGTGCATAATTAAACTGTTGGGTTATTCATTTTATGCAAGCAGGTGCAAAGGGCACTATAAAAGTAGGATTTTACCGATGGTAGATTAAGAAAGAAAGGAGAAACTTAAAAAGCCTTTTGTCGAGAACCACAAAAGCTTACAGACGAGATTAATTTGGTTGGGCAAAGTCTGTATTATCGTGCCTCGGTCTTCCAAGGATATATGAAATCAGGAAAGTTACAGGATTTCAGAGCCTCTCAAAGACTATGCGCAGTTTTTCAGATTGTTAACAACCCTTATTTGGGGTCTTTATGTGAGACTGTCAGTTTTGGGTGTGATTTTTTTTTTTTTTTTTAACAAGCATTACGGTACGCAGATGTAAAAAGAGCTTTAATTTAATTTGTATAGACTTCACCTTGGTAAAATCAGCAGTGCCCAGAATAAGGACTGAATTCCTTTCAGACCCCAGAGGTTGGATGACTCCTTGTATGGAGGCGAGGGTGGGGAAACAGTTTTCGCCTGTGGCACCAAGATGCAAAGGCTTGAAGGGAAAACCACGTGTCTTCCCTTAACATTTACACATCTATTTATATTAATGAGAATTTACTTGGGGACAGGAAATAAACTCTATCCTGGAGCCATTCATTCATTCATTTTGACTTCTGGTAAGCTGTTACTGGTACCAATTTTTCGGTTTTTTTGTTTGTTTGTATACTGGTTGATGCTCCTTTGTTAACGTTCACATCTCCTTTGAGGGCATTAAAAACCTTAAACTTTTGCATGGAAGTGTTCAATTGTTATAACCAACCCCCATTACTACTTCCTAGAGTTGAATCTAGACCCAAAGGCAGAGAGCTATAGTTGCATGCCGACCTAGATGACTGTCTTCCTGGATTGACTTTGTGGTTTAACAGGGAGTTTCCACATGTCCATGTGGAGATTATTATAAGTCAGACTCACATCTAGAGACTATGTTCACGTGATTCCCATCAATTTGGTAAGTTCAGTGAAATAACTGGTCATTTCTGTATCAACAAAAATCAGTTAATCCTATTTGTATTAGGAGCGAGTTGACCATACATTTCTGTCAAAATGATCAACTCAGAAATCTCATATAAACCATGGTCTAAATACAAGAGTTCCTTACAATCCTCCCTTGTGCCAAAAAGCTGCACTCTGTTATGTCTCCCCCCCCAAAAAAAAGACTTGATTTTGTCAGATGTGATTTTTAATATGCACTAAAACTGATAGTTAAAAAAATATTGTTTTCACATTACGTAGGTGTTAAAATTACACGGTGGTGTTCCTTTATTTTCAAAAACCAAACCTAATCTTGTTAATTCAAAGTGAATAACAAACAGGACTAAGACTTTTTCCCAAGTTGTTACATTTATTCAACCTGCTTGTGTTTTGTTCTTCATCATAATTATTTCCAAGTCAAATCTGCACTGATTTCCTTGTGGACCCTCGTACCTCTGACTAACTTAAAGAATTGAGCTGGGATAATTCACACAATTCCTCGGGGGTCATGTTCACTGTTTTTTTTCAAGGACATTTTTATTACAAAGCTGATGAAATTTGCATATTAATTCATTTCTTTCAATTTTTTAAGATTAAATGTTGTCAACATGTATCAGTGCGAGGCTCTGACAGTGCTGATGAAATGGGTCAGTCAAGCTTGAACACTTGGAGTAATGCAGCCATCTGCAACCCCCTCGCCCCTTGTGGGGTTCCGTGCTACCATTGAAACCTGGTTAAAAAAAAGTTGTATTCAATGCAGGATATTAAAACATTATCTAAGAAATGATAGGTGTTCGTCTTTCCATTTACTCAGAAAGTGGATTTGACAACAAAATGGATCTAAGGAGATCCTTGCTGACTTGAAGTTAGTGTTCTGTTCATCTTCATTAAACCACAGTCAAAAAAAGCAACCCCCCCCCAAAAAGTTTTAAATTTGGTGAAAAGAACTTAGGAGAGAACTTGAGTTTAATGTTTCCTCTTCTGGTGAGATTTCATAGTTAGAGGGACTCTTCCCAGTCGTACTCAAGGTAAGAAGTGACGATGGAGAGAGCTGATAGGATGGCAAGATCTGTTGTAACATATAGACCTGCCCTTCATTTTATACATGGCTAATGCACATGAACGGTCCTTGGTCACATCCAAAGCCCTCACAAAATGGTACCAATGTTTACACGGAGGTCTTCATTTCTGTCTATATCCAGCTTGAACATTAAGCTGTATTGATTTATCCAATTTCCTTACAGTCAAAATACATACTTCCATCAGACAGTCTCAAAGAGCAAAACCACCTAAGAAACCACCTAAGTGAGAAAAATCCCTTTAAGTGTTCTATTGCCTTTCTACGTGAACCCTGATGGCCTTTCTGGATCATTGATTTCTCTGTGTCTGCTTTTTGGTGGAAGTCTCTTTGTGATGTGCATAAGACCTTTAATAGATTCCAAAGGCCTTGCAAAGAAAAAAAGTGTGCGGCTGCTGCCTTGGAGTAGCAAGAACCCTACCATCACCGAGCTTCATCTGGCCATACAACTAACAGAAGTGCCTGCATAGCACGAAAAGGCACTTCCGGTACCTTGAGGTTCTTCAGGGAAGACCTCCCCAAACCACATGACCCAACTTTGCAATTCCTCTTTCTGCTAGAGATGGTCACCTCTCGGGAGCTTCTATAGTAGTTCACGATATTTTTTTTAAGTACTTTCTTTGAATATATAGTTAAATCTGGTCATATACTAACCACAATAGAGACTCAGAATTTCGAGGTTCTTACCCTTTAGCAATACATGTCCACTGGTTAATTCCTAGTCACAGCATTGTCCGGTATATGTACAACACCATTAGCTAGAAAAGTCTGTTTCCCAAAGTGGAAAAAAAACCCCAAAACACTGCATAGTAAGAAGGGAACAACAGAAAGAGAAGGTAGCCTCCGAAATGGTTTTATCCTGATTTTGAATTAAACTCCAAACTCATATTGGACTGAAAAATCAAAATCAGACTTCACGTTGTCGAGTTGGAAAATGTCAGATATGAAATATTTAAACTGTGGAATACAGTCTTCGACTTTGGGTTATAAAACTTTAATTTCATGAGTTGGTAGCATTCCAATAGTTCAATATTTTTAATTCTACAAATCCATGTTTATTAACTTTCAAGGTTTAAACAGTATCACCAAGTCTATTGAAACTAAATTATTCTGACTTGTGAAAGCTACAGGGTAGCTATAATTTGTTTTCTATTTCTACATAAGTGACAAAGACAAAAGAAAGAACAAATAAAAGGAATTGATTGCCACACAATCCCTTTTTATACTTTCAAAATGACCTAAAATTCTAGCTGGTGATTAAAGCAAAGATTCAAGCCTGCAGTTTTAATTGTGGAGTTTTCAGGCAGAAGTCAGGTAGCACTTAATATAGGGTTACCTCTATGTTAAAAAAAACGACTTCCATAATATTACTGCTGGAGAGTTAACTGTATTCTGCTCAAAGAAGAAACACTGCTTTTTTTTAAATCTTCTCTTTATTTAGGAAATACAAGCTGTGTCTCCTTACAACAGTTTTTAAAACCTCTACCTCGATTTCATGATTAAAGAATACCAAAATTAGTTGCTAATAGCAGTGATAACTTTTCATCTTCCTCCAGTTAGTACTCTTTTCTTGTAACTCCCCAAGTGCTTCATCCCTATTCCTAGTGATTATCTAACATGTCACTGTTACTCTGTTAATTTATTCAGCATTTGTTTAACACCTACTATGTGCTAAGTAAATAAAGTCCTTTAATGAGACAGTTGTGGTATCACAGAAAGAACCCTATACCAGGAGCCAGCAATCCACAAGCCACTCTTGGTTCTGTCTCTACGCGTCGCTGAGCTTGCCTGAAGCATGGATTTTTAACACTTTGAGCCGCTGTCCTCACCCACAAAATGAAACTGGCGTTTACTCACAGGATCGTTGAGGGTATCACAGACATAATAAATATGAAAGTGCTTTTAAAAAGAAAAAAAAGGGCTTCCCTGGTGGCGCAGCGGTTGAGAATCTGTCCGCTAATGCGGGGAACACGGGTTCGAGCCCTGGTCTGGGAAGAACCCACGTGCCGCGGAGCAACTGGGCCCGTGAGCCACAACTGCTGGGCCTGCGCGTCTGGAGCCTGTGCTCCGCAATAGCAGAGGCCGCGATGGTGGGAGGCCCGCGCACCGCGATGAAGAGTGGCCCCCGCTTGCCGCAGCTAGAGAGAGCCCTCGCACAGAAACAAAGACCCAACACAGCCAAAAATAAATAAATCAATTAATTAATTTAAAAAAAAAAAAAGCAAGGCTTTTAAAAGAAAAAAAAAAGAAAAAAAAAACTCCAGTGTTTTAAAAAGCTTGGTAGATAGTGCAGCACAAGCTTTTTGGGGTTGTCTTGTGATTTTTCTGTTTTTTTGTAGGTGAACAATGGTCTCTTGGATTTTTACACTCTAATGCCATATCCATAGCAGCTGCTGTTGACTTCAACATCCAAGTTAGATTATCCCACACAGTTTTTGATGAAATTCATCCCTCCACCTAACTTAATCTGTGTGTAATTTAGTTTGCTGCCAGGGAAGGAAAGTATATTTGCTATAAACCCAAACTCCTGGTTGCTACCCGGAAAATTCAGTGTGTTTTGTTTATTGCTTTTGTTTCATATATAATGTATATGACTTCATGATGATTTGTTCAGGGAAGAGAAGTTGAGGCGTTACCCTTGTATCTAGAGTCTGCTGAACATGTGCTATAAAAGGATTACTTACTCCTGAGCTAACCCAAATCAACTTGGAATACTGAGCTACTCTCCCGGGGCTATTTTCTCTGAAAATTTATGAGCTTACAGTTCATGTTTCTTTTTTAATGATACATCCAATGATAGGTCTCTTCTGGGCTTTACAAAAGCCTAGTGTTTCTTCCACTTCATGTTTATGAAGCCAGCTTCTGCTATTCTGGGTCGAAGTTCTCCAACTTTAAAACACAGGAGAATCTTGTGCAAAATGAAGATTTGCATCACCAGCCCTGTATATCCTGATGCCTGGTCACATCACTGAAACTCTCCTGAGCCACTCTGTCATCTAGATAAACCTGCTTCCCATGTCTATCAGACAGCAGTCCTGTTCACCTGCTCCAAAGGCTAAATTCGCCACGCCCCCCTCACCACCCCCCCACCAACCCCGGCAGCTTTGACTCACAGCCAGAACTTACAAACGGATTATCCAGGGGGTTGGGTGAACTTTTGTTCTTGATTGGAGTGAACGCCAGTTAGGATGAACAGGTTTTGAATTATTTATTCTCCAAATCAGAAAAGCTCATCTTCCTTTTTTGACGTATAATTTAATTACTAGGGATGAAGAGAAGTTGAATGCAATGTGTTTATGGCATCAGTACAAATAAAAGTTCAGTCTTTAATAATATGCTGGTGAAATCAGCAACTAACCCGTTCTCCAATAACCAGATCAGACTGAACCTGAATAAGTCTCTCAAGTGGTAACAGGAAAGTACAGTCGACTGATACCCAAAATGATGGTGAAGGAGTGTGTCTTAAACTGTAACGTATCCACTGATTTACAGAAGCTTCATGAACAATCACATGAATGACACGTCCATGTGTATCAAAAAACAAAAGAATTATCTTTTTTTCCCTAGATAATATACTGATTTCTTTAATATGTGTATTTCTTAATGGTGGTGGCATTTGGATGAGAGATTGTTAAACTTGTTAAAGAATAGTGTAGTTCTTCAACCTGGCATAGGCAGGTTGATTAGGCATGCCGGTTTTATCTTCTCAGTGTGTTTCTCCTCAAATGGGTAGCTTCACAATAAATGACTATGAGAACTTTCCATTCTGAAAGAACGTTCTCTCCTTAATGCTTAAGAAGAATGTCTTCTTTCTACTTTACTTTGAGTGAACGGAGACTCATTTTGCAATTCGCACATCCCACTGCCTGCAAAATCTGTGCCAGAGCTGCCCTCAAGTAGCTGGGGTCCTGGCAGGGCACCGAGACAGTCAATGGCAAGTTACACAAGCCATCACTCAGTTACAATCAAAGGACCAGAAAGGACAACTCAGAATGCAAGGTGCCAGGATACATAACAGGAGTAACCTCCAGAATTTCCAGAAGATAAATAAATATTAAATGATTTTATTCCTTTTCAATCAGGAAATAGGAGCACAGACGGGAGCAGTCTGTGGCTTTTGCCTTGAAACTGGGCAGTTTCTATGCCCTTTAGGAGGAGGAGGTATCGTCTTGGTGATTTCATTCGCCAAAGCTTAACTTCTTCAAGAGACAGAGCTCGTTAGAGGCTGCTGCCTCTCCAGCCCTTAGAAGGTGTTCACAGGGCCCTCTGGGAATATCTTACACTGTAAAAGAATTTTATTTCCCAAAGGAGATCAATCACAACTACTGAAGCCCGCGCACCTAGAGCCCGTGCTCCGCAACAAAAGAATCCACCGCAATGAGAAGCCTGCGCACCACAAAGAAGAATAGCCCCTGCTCGCCGCAACTAGAGAAAGCCCTCACGCAGCAATGAAGACCCAACACAATCAAAAATAAATAATTAAAATAAACACATTAAAAAAAAAAACGTAAGAAGTTTTAGAACTAAGAAGAATATTTTCTCATCATTTTTTTTAAATTTATTTTTATTTATTTATTTTTGGCTGTGTTGGGTCTTCATTTCTGTGCGAGGGCTTTCTCTCTAGTTGCGGCAAGCGGGGGCCACTCTTCATCGCGGTGCGCGGGCCTCTCACTATCGTGGCCTCTCTTGTTGCGGAGCACAGGCTCCAGACGCGCAGGCTCAGTAGTTGTGGCTCACGGGCCCAGTTGCTCCGTGGCATGTGGGATATTCCCAGACCAGGGCTCGAACCCGTGTCCCCTGCATTGGCAGGCAGATTCTCAACCACTGCGCCACCAGGGAAGCCCCTCTCATCATTTTAAGTGTCCACATTCATCTTGCTTTTCAGGTCATTCTGAGTGGGTGCTACCCTACCCTCAATATTAGCTTTATAATCTTAATTCCCTTCCTTAGACAGATTTCACAACGGAACCTTAAACATTCTAGTAGAATTACCTGTTTAAAATAATCCTTTCTAGAGAAAACATTTATAAGAATATCCATTGTAACTCTTTTTGCTATTGCAAAAAAATTATCTATAATTAATTTATAATGGCAACTTGGCTAAATAAATGAAATTACACCCATAGACTAAAATACTATGCTGCCATTAGAAAGAATGTGGAAGATATACATTTTCAAACATGGAACAGGTTCCAAGCTATTAAGCAAAAAAAACAACATACATAGGCTGCTGTCATTTGTGCACCAAGAGAATAACTGCAGACACTTGTACTGGTAAACGCATAAAACACCTCTGCAGGGATATATAAGAAACTGGGGACATGTAAGAAAGTGCCTGTGGGAGAGATTCAAGGAAATTTGGGGTCAGAGTAGGGAGGAAGGTTTGTTTTCACTATACTATAACCTTTCGTACTGCCTGAATTTTTTTTGCCTTTTTTAATTGAAATATAGTTAATTTACAATGTTGTATTAGTTTCAAGGGTACAGCAAAATAATTCTGTTATATATATACATATATACATGTGTGTATATATATACAGATACATATATATATATATACTTTTTCAGATTCTTTTCAGTATAGGTTATTACAAGATATTGAGTTCCCTATGCTATATAGAAGGTCCTTGTTTACCTATTTTATATATAGTAGTACGTATATGTTAATTCCAAACTCCTAATTTATCTCCCCCCACTGCTGCTTTCCCCTTTGGTAACCATAAGCTGATTTTCTATGTCTGTGAATTTGTTTCCGTTTTGTAAATAAGTTCATTGGTATCATTTTTTTAGCTGAACTTTTTTTTAAACCACATGCCTGCTTTAACTTTTAACGTTTTTAATGGTTAGAAAATAAACATTTCAAAGCTGGGATAATCATAACTTATTTTTTAAATAAATATCATTAGTTAAAAATCAAGTAATCAAGTAAAAAGGAAATAACTTTTTTCAATTTTGCTTTTATACCACAGTGGATCCTTTTGTAATTTAAACAGCCCTGATATTGTAAATTTGCATGTACAATATATCCATTTTCCAAAACTGAAGTGCACTCTCTAAGTTCTGGGAACTCAGGAAAAATTATTTGCACTGAATCACCAAGCAGTTAGCTCCTCCAGTCGTGCAGACTGGAAGGGCGCCTGGAAAGTGGCTGCATTCATGGAAAAAGAGAAAGTGAATGAGGATGCAGCCCTGTGACCTCTGGCAACAAACAGTGCTCAGTGTGAAATGGGCACTAATAGGACGTTCGATGCAGAAACCCTCTGCCCGAGCTAGAGTAATTAGGACAGTAATTCAGATTTGGGATTTTTCTCTGAGGTTTCACAGCTTATGAAGTCAGCAGAACAGGGTTATTAAATCATAGCCTCGTACCAAGTCAAAGAGATTTTTCTAAATGTAGAAGGCAGGGAAAATGCAAGCAACTAGCTGAGCAGTCCTGTGGGTGAGGCGATGAACCCATCCCCAGCACAGCTAATGACCTGTTTTAGGGGCCCAGCTCATATATTCCAAATAACAGGGGGGAAAGAATTCCAAATAGCTTAACATCATTAAACCCAAAATGCTATTGGATCCTTCCTCTGTAGCATCATAAAATACCTTATCCAAGTGGAGAAGGGATATGTTTGCTGTAAATCATAGAAAGTTTATTCCACCCCAGATGCAAACTTCGCACTAACTTGTTCACTCTGGGGAAGGTTCATGGGTTTGCTTTGTTTGGGGGTTTGGCTTGGGTTTTTTTTTTTTTTTTAAGCAATAATAGTCTTTGTAGGATGGCTGCCATGTCAGCATTTATCTTGAAACTCGTGGATGTGAGTTCTGACTGGAGTCACCTTTCTGACAAGTGTTATTGCGACTGTGTTTTATATCCCTGTTCAGAATGGTTTCTAATGATAATGCCCTGTCTACCTCGCTGCTTCACACTAAATTATAGATGCCATGATGACAGGGCAAACTGCATCTGAGTGCAGAGCTCAACTCCCTCTCTGTGATGTCAGTGCCTCCACCCTTCTGTGCCTGGAATTAAAAACGGGAAGCCAAGATATGCAAAACATTTGTGCTTAAAAATAATGTTCTGTCAGTTATTAAACAAGTGATATTTCATTTAATCAGCTCAAGGGATTATTTTAAATGAAAAGGCAGAGAGGATGATTTTATTAACACATTCCTGCCCTAGAGTCCTACTGTAATAATTCTTTACCTGCCTAAATTAAAAAGTTATCATTCAGTCTGTCTACAGGAAGAAGTTCTGGGTGATTGGATTTTATTAGTTCTTTGATTTTCAGTTGCTCACAAATGGAGGTAAAGGCTGAAAAGCTTATCCTATAGCAGTGAGAATGTTTTAGCTACTTAATAAATCACCCCTTCTCCAGACGGTGATTGTTCCAGGACTTATAAAGCAAGTGTGTTTCTGAATACAGTATTTTATCGAAATGGGTTCCATCTGACCAATACACTTAGATATTTGAACCTCCCTGCAGTTCATTCCACCGCTATTTAAACTGTCATGGGAGACTTAGCTACTATCCAAAATATATTTCTAAATGTTATTTAATTGTCAATTACCTAGAAAGCTTTATGCTAGGCTCTGGAGGAAGGGGAAACAAAGAGATTAATACAATCGCATTTCCGGCCTTAATGGAGCATATAGACTAGTGGGGGGCACCCACCTAAACAAAGAATACAAGTGAGTCAGTGAAACAAAGCATGGAAGGAGAGATTAGAAGAAGCTGACTCGAAGTTTCAAGTACCTACCCCATCCCAGTGCAACAAGCAGAATCTTTGTAACGCCTTTCGTGAATATGGTGTTTTACAGCTTACCAAGTATGTTCAAATACAGATCATGTTTGCTCTTTGAGCTCCAAAACAATCCTGTGAGGTTAGCAGTATATTATTTCCCTTTTACAAGTGAAAAAACTGCAAACAGAGAAATAAATAATTCTTATGATCCCAGATCTCATGATTTAAACCTGACTTCAAAGTCTCTCCTTAATATTTGTAGTGAGGTGGATGGACCTAGAGTCTGTCATACAGAGTGAAGTAAGTCAGAAAGAGAAAAACAGATACCGCATGCTAACACATATATATGGAATCTAAAAAAAAAACAACAAAATGGTTCTGAAGAACCTAGGGGCAGGACAGGAATAAAGATGCAGACGTAGAAATGGACTTGAGGACACAGTGGGGGAAGGGTAAGTTGGGATGAAGTGAGAGAGTGGCATGGACATATACACACTACCAAATGTAAAATAGCTAGCTAGTTGGAAGCAGCCGCAGAGCACAGGGAGATCAGCTCGGTGCTTTGTGTCCACACAGAGGGGTGGGATAGGGAGGGTGGGAAGGAGACGCAAGAGGGAGGAGTTATGGGGATATATGTATATGTATAGCTGATTCACTTTGTTATACAGCAGAAACTAACACACCATTGTAAAGCAATTATACTCCAAAAAAGATGTTTAAAAAAAAAAAAAGCAGCAATGGTAAATGAGGGACCCAATTACCAAAACAGAAAAAAAAAAAAGTCTCTCCTTACTATTACAGCCAATATTGCTAACCTGGGGGTCTGTTTGGTCACCTGACATCAAGAGGAACACTGTGTACAAAACTGTGTATATGGACCTAAGCACACTGTTCTTGTAAAAAGAGTTTGCTCAAATTCTCAAAGTGGGCCATGATTCCAAAACAGAGTAAGAATTACTGTTTCAGTAGAATCCTTCATCAGTTTTTCTATCTGGCTTTTCATGAATGTCACTAGATTGGTTTGATTTGTCTTGAAGAACAGGGGATATGCCATGAGATCCAGTTTGCATGGTATTTAGACACAGCTCCACTGCCAGCTGCCTTTTGTCTCTTTGATTTCTACTTAGAGGGTATGCAGCAGCTCCTTCAACGCCTGTTCATTCACTTATTTATTAATTCATGTAAGCATCTGTTGAGCACTTACGGTGCTCCTCCTGAGTCAGTCTCTACCCAGGAGGTACAAGGTATCATTAGGCCATTAATTTGTTTTTTCAACCCAAATTCTGCATGCAAAGATCTCTCCCAGATGCTTTGAAGGACATGAAGATGAATAAGCAATGGGACCTTCCCTCAAGGATCTTAAAATCTAGTAAGAGAAGGAAATTGGAAACAACTATGTAGAATCAAGACTAAATTAAGTCATTGTAGTAGGAAGAACGTAGATTATCAAAGATTCAGTCTTCTAGAGGGGATGCAGATGCAAAAATAAACACAGGAGAACTTTCTGGAAGAGTGCTTAAAAGGAGTATTTTCAATTCCTTTCAGAAGTAGCTCTCTAGAGGATGTCCTCTAGTCCATGTTAATTGTCATACTCCTTCAAATTCTTTTCAAACATGCAAATAGTATTAGCTATCTAGTGACTGCTCCCCACCCAATATCGATATTTATCCTTATCCCTTGGGCGGAATTATCTTGGCTACATAAAGAAGGAGGGAATTCAGCCAAAAATACATTTGGTGGGAGAGTGGCTTTCTGTTGCATTGGAACATACTCCTATCATTTTCTCTTATTTTCAGTCCTTTTGATGGATCTCTCCAGTTGGAAAGAACTCAAAACCAATTTCAGTGCAGATGCAAATAATCCTAACAAATTATTCTATAAATATACCACAAATAGCAATACTTTGTGAGGTTAATTGCTCTTACTTATCAAATAAGGAAACTGAAAAACAGAAGCTGTGTCTATGTGAAGAAAGTGGATTGACTCTGAATCCAGAGATCTGTTGGGTACTGGTCAACACGACTGTGCTGCATCCAACCTAGAAGAATCCTAACTTTCACTGGGTTGGCTCAAGCTACCCAGGGATTCATATCTTTTTAAAAGCAATCTGTCACTTACCACCTCCTGTTCTAGATGTGTGAGTAGGAGGTAAGGCAGGGTGTGTGGTGGGGCAGAATATAGAGACTTCATCCTAACTCTCATTAGCAGAGGAGAAATGAGAGTAGCCCCAGCTCTCTGAAGAGCCAACTAGTTGTGCTACAACTCTTGCAAATCAGCACTGAGGAAACTACGGATGGGAAGTCCATGTAACTTGTCTTCTTTCACTGAAAATAGGCCAAAGGTTGACAATTCCGTGTACGCAGTATCGACCCCAATATTGCCACTGAAACTAGATTAAGTCACATTATATGGCCTCATATATATCGAACTTTCTGACTAAGTTAAGACATCCAGTTTAATACAGTAGATAATGAAATACAATCATCATCCCGAGTCAGCTTATTTTCTTTAGAAATTGCATTCGAGAGAGGAGGGTTCGGGATTGGGATAGAAGAATTCCTGTACTATTTAATATAGAGCTTGTAAACATTATGGTCAAAGGAGGCGTGGTTTTAAATGAAGAGTATTATGATGTTAAAAATTCTCCTAGCCTTAGTTCTTCTAGGATCAGGGGACTGACTTTCCAGGTCGAGCAGTTATAATGGTTAAACATCCACTACTATCATGTATGGGAGGCAGTAGAATACCATAATAAACTTAACAACAGTAATAATAGCAGCAAATAGCCAGTGAGAACTTCCTACAGGCCAAGCAATGTACATATGTTCTCTCATTTAATTCTCACCAAACCCTCTGAGGTTGGAACAGTTATGAACCCCATTTTACAAAAGAGTGAAAAAACTCAGAAAGGTTAAGTAACTCATCCCAAGGTTACATACCAATAAGCAGTAGGGCTCAGATTTGAACCTGGTGGCTTTGACCACACAGCCCAAGTTCACTTCTACCACCCTGTATCAAGGGCAGGGCTCTAAAGTCAGACACACCTGACTGTAAGTCTTGTCTTGGAGCTGGATAACTTCGGACAAGTTATTTTACTTTCTCTTTTTTTAATTGAAGTATAGTTAATTTACAATGCTATGGTACTTTCAGGTGTACAGAAAAGTGATTCAGTTATACACACACACACATATATATATATATTCTTTTTCAGATTCTTTCCCCTATAGGTTATTACAAAATATTGAGTATAGTTCCCTGTGCTATACAATGGGTCCTTGTTGGTTATCTATTTTATATATAGTAGTGTGTATATGTTAATCCCAAACTCCTGTTTTGCTTTCTTAGTCTCAATATCTTTATCTGTAAAATTGATAAAATAATGCCACTTCAAAGGATCATGTGAGGATGAAAGAAAACCCTGTAGAAAAGCGCAAAGTAAACCCACATATTATAGCCCATTACCTTACATAAATGTTCAACAAAATCTAGGGGATTTTTAGGGGGAAAAAAAAGACTGGAGACTTGGGATGACAACTTGAAGTGACAGTTTAGATGGCTAATATGTTTTGAAAGTAAGTGTGTATACATATAAATTGTAATGTATATATGTATAATTTTGTCTCTGCAGATTACTTCACTTAACTTTGAGCTGTTCTCATTGCAACTATTAAGAGTTTTAGTTAAAAATTAATTAAAAAGTTAACATGGGATTAACTGAGCCGATCACTCTTAGAACCTGGAAATTGGAGGTACAACTCTGGTTGTGGTTAAGACATGACTTTTCCACTACAATGGATTGTGTTTTTAAAAAAAAATCTCAAATATAAAAATAAAAAGTAGTTCATGCATAAAGCATGATGCCCTGAAGCATATTAGATCTGTTTATCTCTTTGTTTAAAATGAATGCTACTTGGTATAGTTTACATAACATGGCAGGGATCAGCTTGATAAAGTGTGTATATCACCTGGGGAACACGCCGGCTCATTTCCTCAACACCTTTCTACATGACTAGCTTGCCAGCAAGTATAATAGCAAACAAAGTTTTAATAGGTCAAGAGCAGAATAACGGCTCACATTAACAGGAGGGAGAGGGGGCTTGACGTGCACCAAGGCTAATAACTGACACTTGCAGCACGCATTTTTGAATGCTGCTTAATGGGGAGTTTAGAAGGAAAGGCTTTTATAAAAGCCTGAGATTACTCACAAGCTTTGGGGAGAAGGAAGAGGGGAAGTGGAATAGCATCAGTATGCGTGCACACTTGGAAATGTGGGCGCACTTTAAGGCAGGTGGTTCATAAGCCATTTCTCCATCGTTGTCGGCTTTAGCAACTCACAATTAACTCCATTATGAAGCTTAAGAATTGACTGCATCGCTTCCACTTTCTTTGAAGCTGTCCGAAGTAAGAGAGGCCCTCATTTTTATTTGCTTGTTGTCTAAGTGAAGCTGCTACTTAGAGACTGTTTTTGTCATATCACATCAGTTTTGCTGAAAGCTGCAGCCAGACAGGTAAACACATGGATCTATTTTGGAACCTTTTTTTTTTCCACCTACCAGGAGGGGGAAAAAAGGTGGAACATCTTTTTTTTCTTTCTCTCTTTCTTTGCAGCTTTGTCTTCCTTGGGCAGTGTGACAATTGATGAAGTTAGTAGCATCTATAGAGTTCATACACCCCTTTTCTCCCGCAGAAGCATTCACAAAAACAAGTTTCACTAAAGTTTTGGAAGTGCTCAGATGAATAGCTATGTTGCTAACCCTAATTTTGGCAGCCTGTAAATGGCAGAGTATGCTCAATATTGTATTTATCCTTTCCACATTACCAAAAGGGAGGCAAAATCTGCCCCTGTATTTAAACAGAAGAATGGACAGACTTCCTTTTGTTGCAAAATCCATGTCTTTTGTGAGCATACTGTAATTGAAGGCCCCTTAATAATACAGGATGTGGAGAAGCTGTGTAGAAAAAGAACTGGGAGTTCATGTGGAATGTTCCTTAGGTCCTACCCACTGTAGCAAATAGGAAACTTTGCCAATATGTATCCAGGCTCCAGAGGGATACAGATCAGTAACTGAATCACAGGTAAATAGATAGATTAGATATGGCAATGGCGGGAAACACATGCTGAAAAACAAATCCACAAGAACAATTTTACAGAGCCTGCCTTCTGTTTTCATAAGGAAACTAAGCCAAATAATCTGACACGGGAGGAAATCAAATCATCTGTCAAGTTCCTCTACCTTTCATTTATCACACAGTTTAATACCGTAATGAAAAATAGCAAATGAAAAATGAAGTGAATGACCAATGAAAAATGCATTCTCTGAGGATACACTAATGTGTTATTAGCCTAAATCCTCCACCCCTATACACACATCACTGCTAGGGGAGACCCTGTGGTCACACCACCTTTTTCATTCAAGTATGACAAATCCAGGGATGACATTAGCATTGTGATTGGGAGAGCTCTCAATACAGAAAAGCTTCCCTCCATCCTTTAGTCCTTTCAGGCTCCTACAATTTTTTATCCCTTCTTTACATCAAAATCTGAGCTAGGACGGGGTGTCTGGATGTGAGCAGAGGCCCAGTAATTCCAGACTCAGTAAAGAAACTTAGTGAAGGGAAGACAGGATGGCACCATCATTTATGGACTGTTCACTACATGCCAAAGATTGACCTTCGTAATCACCATGCAAGGTAGTGTGAACCCCATTTTCACAACTGAGGAAACTGAAAATTGGACCAATTCATTTGTCCAACTCCTAAAAGTGGTAGAGGGAGAATTTGGACCCAGGCCTAGTTGATAACAAACCCTGTGTCCTCCCCACTGATCGTGTCACTTCCCGTAGTCCAAGAAGATGGAAATGTCTCACCAAGAGGATGTTAGGGCACCTGTGTGGGAGTACAGAGAATGAAAAGGAACTTGGTCGATGGCTTTAAATATAAAATCCAAACAATAACGGCTAATATTTACTGAGCACTTACAACGTGCCAGGCATTTTTCAAAGTACTACGTTAACTTGTTTGATCGTCACAATAACCCTAGGAGTGGGTACTATTCTTAATATCTTTTCCAGCTGATGGACCTAAGGCTCAGCTAAGTCAAGGAAGTCACCCAAGTTTATACAGCTAGACAGCAGTAAAGATAGGAATCTAACCTAAGCAGCTGGCTCCAGAGCCTTCTCCCCAACCGCTACCTCTGCCGCATCAGCGTTTAGACCAGGAGGGAAGTGAGAACTTGCCTGGGACAAAAAGGATATATGGCAGCCTGATGGTTCATTAGAAGAAAAGGTTATCATTAAGAAAATAGTTTTAGGAACAGCAATGAAATAGCTCCATTGAAATAATACCACCCATTAAAATAAAATACCATTTATCTTCAATCCTCCTATCCAAACGGTATAAGCTTGGGGAAGAGATAACATTTATTTTACACACTTGGTACAGTCGAGCAGATTGTGGGTACTCAAATCAGTCTCTTGCTCCTAAGCCCAGATGATTTATAAGGCAGAATATATTTCTTTCTAAGGAGCAGAGAAGTTGATTCTGATTTAGACAGTATGTGCTGTTGAGCTGCAAACCAAAATTGACCTCAGCATAATTAGGTTGGATGCGGTGGAGTGAGAACTTGAACACAAATCGTTCTATTTTGACAAGCAGGATTCAAGAGCGGCTGCTTTCTTTCTTTCTTTTTCCAAAAGGAGGAGGATGATTATTTAATATTTGTTGAGTGCCAACAGTGTCCTCAGTGCTGCGCAAGGCCTAGGAACTGGATGTTGGAAACTGCCTGAAGGGAAACGTTAGCAAATTAAAATCCGTAGACTCAGCATGAAGGCGGCTGAGGAATACCTGATTAGAGGAAGACCCTGCGCCCGTCCCAGAACAACAACAAAAAAGGAAGTGATAAGGCGAGAAAGAAAAATCTGTATTGTTCAAATGGCAGGGATGCAGTCGGGTGGAAAAGTCGGCTTTAGAAGAGAGAGCTCCCACCCAAGTGAAGCTGATAGAAAGGAACAGAAACTTCAGCAGGCAACATGGAGGGCAGAAGGAAGAATAAATTCAAAGAACAAAGACATCAAGGCAAATTATCAGCCTTCCTACGACTCCTTCAAGGGAAGGGGCCCTGGAGGAAAGGCAGCTGCAGGTCGGGGTGTTGGGAGCGGCTTGGGGATCACAGAGTGCAGCTAAACGATAGCTCTGCCTGTGTGCGTGGTACAGAGCATGATGGGGACATCTCTGGCCCGGGGGTGGTGAGGGAAAGTGCACTTTGAGTGGTGAAGGTGGAGCTGTGTCCCAGAGATAGGGACATCAAAGAAAGCTAGGATGGAAATTACATTTCATTACCTCCCCAGGGGCTGATGGCCTCACTTGGCAAGTCCTAGAGCAGCCAAAAAAGAAGCTGGTCCCAAGCACCAACACATCACCAATCATCCCTGTGGCGGCAGCACCTACGGCTCCGAGCAGGCAGGTCTCCCAGCAGATGCCTAGCTCAGGGCTCACCTCTCAGCGAGTGCGGTGGCATTCTGGAAAGAAACACTGCAATAGCGGAATCAGAGCAAATTGGAGAAGACTTAGAAGCTATGGAGTCCTTTGAAGGAGTCCCCAAAACCATGGATGAAAGAGAACTGGTGGATGCAACGCATTCCGACTTTCAAAGGACTTTAAGAAAGAGAGGAAGAAAAAATAATAATAATCCTTGCAAGAGGCTATTAAGCAAAATTGGTAACCATGGGGCAAGTGTTAAAATTCTGTTACATCTTAAAAACTAGTTAAGAGATGGAAAGCAATGAGTGGGAATAAAAGGCCATTTCTTTCTGTAGAAAGAGGTTAATTGTGGGGAGCCCAGGGGAGAATGCTGATACCAGCTTTCTTCAGGCTTAATAACAACCTGGAAGAGGAAGATGAAAGCAAGATGACAAAACTCGTTGATGAAAAAGAATTATTTAAGGGCAATTTGAGTCATGGAAGAATCTGAGAGATTCTAGGAAACACAGACACAGAAGAGGAGAAAAAAAAAAAAAAAAACAGGTAAATTTAAAATATCCCAGCAAGTAAAAATTCAGCTAAAGCAGGTAGAGGGCAACCCACCTCAGAAAGGAGAATGAGAAACCAAGATCACCTGAACACGTCTCTCCAGGGCTAAGCAGCCTGGGTGTGGTTGTCCAGAGTACGGTTCTTTCGTGGGATTAACTGAGACTAGGCATTGGTCACTGTGGAGACTAGTTTATCATCTGCCGCTGCTAAACCTGAGCTCCCCAGTTTTTCATCTTCTCTACTTGTAAAATAAGGACAATAAAATTGGCCTCGTCTGTAGGAATACTGAGGGATCAGATCTGGATTTGACTGAAAACTCCACGTGAGACAGTGTTACCCCATATATTTACCGATTGAATTAGTAGACAGGTCTCCAAAATACCCAAGTGACTTTTGTGTTCCATTCTACTGCCTGCCTTTGGCATATGACTGAAGCTCTTTTCTGCTCACAAAATGCTTTATTTCTACAGATGGCACCAAAGCATACCCTGTGTGTGTGAGTCAGGCACTGTCCCCTGGAGAAAGGTTTCATGAATAGGAAGTTAATCGGCTTCTTATAAGATAAATTCTAGCTATTTCAAATTTAAAGGAAATACTGTCCCACCCCAAAGCCCAATGAATAATATCTCGGGAAGCCAGGAAGTGAATTTGTACTCTGCTACTTTCCGCCCCACTCTCCCAATCCCAGCCATCTGGAGAACAGAGCCCAACTTCTGAAAAAATGACTGAAGAGTTTAGGTTGACTTTGCAGCTGAATTGGGTGGTATCAGAGAGTAGCAGCAGAAGTAAAGGTAAGAGGGGCTGATACTGTAACATCTGCAAAGTACTTTACAGTTTAAAAAGTGCTTTCGCATCCATTGGTTTGTTTAATTCTCACAAGGACCTTGTTGTGGGAGTCCCACATCTCCCCATTTTATAGATGAGAAAACCAAAACCGAGGTACAGAAAGGTTCACGATAGCTAATGCACAAAAAGAGCTGGAACTCCAGCTTGGCCGTTCTCATGACACAAACCCATTCTCTTTCCACTTCATCAAATAAAAAAAGGAGGAGAATGGGCCTGCCCTTCTTGGGGACTTAAATAACCTTGTAGGCATGGGGATGGTTGATGTTTATCATCACTGGGATTTTTGTGGACCCCTGTCCTCCTCTTCCACCCCCCCTCCAAGGCATATGCACACGTGCACACACACACACACACACCAGCCCAGAGAGCACTTAAGGTAAATGCAAGCGGCCACTTGGACATTCACACGTGTTAGCATGAGCAAACCACTGGAGAGACGTGTTTACTCATTCAACATTTCCTTTAGAAGGTCTGTGGAGATTGGGATTTCTGTTTGCACTCATCTTATGTTAGTGATTTTCATATTACATTAGCAAATTTAATCTCTGCTAATGGGATAGGAAGTTACAAACACAATGAGACTTGATTTAACAACTTTCAGACTTTGACGGCAACAGCAAAATTTGCTAGCAGAACACCAATTCCAACCTCTAATTGAAAGATGAATCAGGATACAGGAACCTCAGTAGTTCTCATGTTTCAGATCTAGAGTGGAGCCAGGGTGGACGGTGGGCAGTTTGGGATGGAAGAAGTTTGTGAATGGGGAGAGACAGCTTGAGGAGCCACTGTTGGGCCTGAGATCTCATTTACGTTATTCTGAGTCAACAGAGTTTAATTTGTGAATTACATAGCTTCTCAATCACTAGACTGATGGAGCCTCAGGAAAGCATGGGTGTTGAAATCACCAAAATAATCATCAGATCTCACGTATCAAGCCAAGGCAGCATATTTCTCCAACAAGCCCTTCACCTGGGGGCCAGACAACTGGAAAATAAATGGCTTAACCTCCCTGGGAGCACCTTGCTCCTGCCCACTCTCTGTCACAAATGGGAGAAACACTCAAACAAGGAATCCCCAAAGAAAGGAAAAAGAAGCCCCAAGTGTGGGGACTGGCCTCAGAGCATTGTACTGTTGGCTTAGGGTCCCCAGGAAATTCTGAGGCACTATCTCTCGTACTAAATCTTATTCATTTCTAGGCTTCCATAACACAAGTCATAGAAGCCAATTGGAAATGCTTTAGGGTCCTAGCAAATAAGCCATAAAAAAAATGGAACCTATTTTATAAACAAAACCTCTTTTGCTATATATGCACATTATAAATATGAATTTAGATCATCAGGTGGCCGGAGAGTCCAAGATCCAGAAATGTACTCCAAGTGCCAAGGTCCTCAGGTCATAACCCGACCTCATCCCACGGAACTTTTGGAACGTCTGCTTAAAAGTTCTGCTGGGAGCAAGCACATGTTTCCAACTCACTCACCTTCAGGACTGAAACCCCTCTCTATTATTATTGTTTTTCTTTTTACCAGGCAGAGATTTCTTGCTGTAACTTATACATGCATGCACTGGATAATGAAACTTCCCTGATTACCTTATAACTGCACATTAAAAATTTACTAAGATAAAATTAATATTATTTTAATAATATTGTTTTAATATACAGACTGTCAGGTGACAGGGAGAAAATTTGGAATTCCATGTGCAATATGCCTCTTTCGCAGCCCTCTCGGAACAATAGCTGAACCGGCAGAGGAGCGTTGTCTGTTAAAATTTCTGAGACGTGCCTCCCAGGGGAAATGGCTGAAGCTGGGCCTTTTTAAAATGTGACCGGACAATGCTTTTGAGACTATAATGTAGAGAACGTCCCTGCGTGACGGGGGACTGGGGCAAATCAACGTATACAGAACGTTGTTTCCTGTACACTCTTCTGTGAGATTCAGCCAGAGAAGAGCACTTCAAAGAATCTTTTGATGGAGAAAAAATGTTTTCATTTGCCCGTTTTATGATACTGCTGCGGGATACTTACAGTTGATTTACTATAATGACGGGACCCGGCTATTGTCCCAAAGGAAAAGAAATCCTACTTTTCTCCTGCCACATTTATTATTCCCAGCTAGAGGTGAGGACAGGCAAGTGACGGGTTAAAGGGGAAGATGACCGGAACACAGCAAATAGAGATTAGACTCTCACCACGGTCACTTGCACAAGGCCTGTGACCCAGGGCAGAAACGTTCCCATGGTCAGGTGCCTGCTCGCACTGAACGCTAATGAAGAGAGCAGACCTCCCAGCTCTGCACGGCTGCCGAGGATCTGAGGGGCCAGGGATAAGTAACAGGCTGGCTTCCACCCTGTTGGGCAAAGACTCAGCCAAAAGAAGTGCCAGGACACTGTGCTGACCCACTTCGACCCTTCTTCTCTGTTTGTTCCCAGGCAGAAGAGATACAAAAGCATCACTATGGCATGGTGAAAAGTGGGAGAAGCATTCTGGAAAGTGACATGCAAATAAGCACGCCAAGTACTCCACTTTGTTCTAAAAATTCCCATCACTGAGACCTGTAAAAACACCAATCAGAAGAGGGGCAGTGATGGGAAAGCCTCATGGTTCTGCAGCAGAGTCTTCCCCTTTGAGGGACTGTTTCTGTACCATGTGCCAGTCTGAGCTGGTGCAGGTGAAACTAAACATGCACCCACAAACGACCAAGAAGCCAACAGGTTTACATGTAACAGATCGGTATGCTACAACAGCACACGTCCGTTCAAGTGGCATCTTTTGTGACTGATCCTAGCTGCCCACAAGAGTCATAAGATGCAAACATGCTTCACAGCCTGGGTTCCTGAGAGAAGCCAAATATTTCAAATGGGCCAAAGGCAACCGTCTCCGCAAAGCCAGCTCCCGCACGCCGAGCAGATGCACAGCTTCGTGCGAAAGGACACTCAAGTTCTAGACAAGGGTCTTAAGACAAAATCCCTGCCTTAATCACTTAATCACTGTTCTTTAAATCACCACTGCCTCTGATGACCTAGATGTCAGGGTCCCACCACTAGGTCCCAGGGCATCTCCATACAGTGCTAAATGCAGTCAGATATCACCTATGAAGGTGGAGCTGCAGGATGTCTCTAGTTTAAGCGATGATGAACACCAGACCCTGAGAAAGCTGGTCCATTCTTACAGGGGGTGGTGCAGGCCACGTGCAGGAGGAGACACAAGGTGGGTGGAGGTTGAAGTGAATGCTCTGGAAGCTGGGCTCTTTTTTTTCTTTTGTAATTTATTTATTTATTTTACTTATTTATTTTATTTATTTATTTTTGGCTGCTTTGGGTCTTCCTTGCTGCGTGCGTGCTTTCTCTAGTTGCGGCGAGCGGGGGCTACTCTTCGTTGCAGTGCGTGGGCTTCTCATTGCGGTGGCTTCTCTTGTTGCGGAGCACGGGCTCTAGGCACGCGGGCATCCGTAGTTGTGGCTCGCGGGCGTCCGTATTTGTGGCTCGCGAGCGTCCGTAGTTGTGGCTCACGGGCTCTAGAGCGCAGGCTCAGTAGTTGTGGCGCACGGGCTTCATTGCTTTGCGACATATGGGAATTTCCCGGACCAGGGCTTGAACCTTTGTCCCCTGCAGTTGGCAGGCGGATTCTTAACAACTGCACCACCAGGGAAGCCCCGAAGCTGGGCTCTTTATTAGGAAATTAGTGGACTCATTTTTTTAAAAACCTGGTTCTATTTATATCATGTGTCGCACACATCTCACCCACAGGAGGCTGACTCTACATTATGCGGGGTCCCTCACCATCATCGTCTTCTTCCCCTTCCAGTTATCCCAGAGCCAAACCTTCTTGAAAATTATCGACCCTCCTTCTCCCTCACTGGAGACATTCTTTGTCAGGAAAATCGAGTCACACGCTCAAAGCTCCCAAGTTCCGTTGCTGGATTTAGCATCTACTATCTGCCCAGGAGGATTATTTCAATTCAGTATCAATTTCGTTCACTTAAAAGGAAGTTGTCATCTCATGTAATAAGAAGCCCAAAGGAAGGTCAACCCTAAGATTCATTCCTTCAGTGGCCCAACAAGATCATCATGAGAAACTAGGTTCTCTCCATCTTTCTGCTCTTGCTGCCTCAGCATATGAGTCTCGTCCTCAGCCTTGCTTCTCACTTACGTTTGCAGCAACAGCAATGTCCAGATGCAGAGGAGTCTTTGCAATTTTCTGATCTCTGTTAAAACTTCTCCCAAAAGCCAAATTCAGCAGACGTCCCCTAACTTCTCATGGTTGAAGTGCATCGCTATCAATGCAGTCATCGTCGGAGGCATTCTTGACACTTCTCTTTCTCTACCATCCCATGTTCAATCTGTCGGCACGTCTGGCCAGTTGTTCCTTCAATAGGTCCTGAATCTGACCAGATCTCACCACCTTCCCCCCGACCACCTCACCTGGGACGGTGACCGCAGCCTCCCTAGTGGTGCTCCTGCCTCCCATCCTTCCCCTGCAGTCTCAGCACAAGAGCGTGATCATGCTTCAGCTCTACTACAAACTGCCATGGGGCTTTTGTCATCATATTCAGCGTAAAATCCCAAGTTCTTCAAGGCTGTATCCCTAATGTGCTCACACCACCCATCTCATCATCTCTCTGCCTTCACCCTTATCGCTCTCCTTCCCAAACTCTGCTCTAGTAGCATGGGCCTCCTTGCTATGCCTTAAACACACGATGCATGTCCCACCTCTGGACTTTTGTACAGGCTGTTTCTTCTTCCTAGAACCCTATTCCGCCAGATATCCAAATGCTCACTGCCTCACTTCATTCAAGTCTATAGTCAGATACCACCTTCACAGTGAGAGCTTTCCTGGCCACACTATTTAAAATTACAACTCTGTCTCCCTACATCCCCTGTGGTCCTCCCCTGTCTTATTTTTCTCCATCACATTTCCTACCATATAGCATACTACATAGTTTACTTATTCATCTTGTCTTTTTTTTTTTTTTTTAAACCTCCTAAGGGAATGTAAGCTCTATTGAGGAGGGTTTTTTTTTCTTTTTCTTTTTTTTTCCCCTCTGCAATAACTTCAGAACCTAGAATAGTGACAGGAACTAGTAGAAACTTATTAAATACTTGTTGAATGAATAAGTTCTGAAACCAGTTGTAGGCAACTAGACCCACAGTGGCTTTAGCCAACCATGATTCTTGCCTGAGACTGAGCTTACTTCCCCTGAATAATGTAGCTGGGCGGAGGGAGGTGGGTTTGTGGGAGAGATAAATGCCAGCGGGTGGGGAGGGGCTGCAGGAATAGGGTTTTTTTAAGGAAAAAAGGACAGGGAGAGTTTGGGGTAAGCAATCAACAGTGCCAGCTACACATTCCTTGATTTACTTCCCTTTTTAAAAACGAGAGAGATAATTATCAAACTTAATCCTGAGTCAGGAAAATTACCTTGTCATTGATTCTATATTTCCCCCACATTTTATCATCTCTAACTTTGGGGCGCATCGTGCAATTAATGTTATCTCATGATTCTATAATCGGCAGTATTTTTTTCTTAGGGCTTCATACAAGCATGGGGTACCTTAAATTGATAATGTCTTAGAGTCAATGAAATCCCATAGTATCCCTTGAAATATCATATGCTTCTGAAGTATGAAGCAATACCAAGGAAGAAAGAATGTTATCACCATTGTCCATAGACACATAAGCTGGCTGCTATTAAATAAACCAGTTTTAAAATCTCTCAGGATCTCCCACAAACTGGACATTCTCTTTTTGTCTCTTGCCTTCTTACTGGGATGCTTTGATTTCAGATAATGTCTGAGCAGAGACGCTTCCTTCAGCAGTGTCATTTGACCCAGATTGTATGCTTTTATAGCCTGAGCCAATTAGTTAAAGTGACTTTGACTATAATAGGGGACCTGTGACATTCCTCAATATTATTGCATTAGTCACCCTGGAACAGTTTCTGCCTTGTGTTTTTCATCTGGCTCTGATTGTGCCTTCTTTATCCTGATGTTTAGATGATTGGTTGATGTCCTATAAAATAATGACCTTGGAGCCCTTGAAATTAAACCCTGTCTGATTTTCTTTATTTCAGTAAGTCCTTGGCACTCAGTGGAACAGTGTGAATCACCTTTATTGTTCTGATTACTAATCAAGGGTTTTTTCCCCCAACCTTTTTATTCAATTTTTTTTAAAATTTATTTATGTATTTATTTATTTATTTATGGCAGTGTTGGGTCTTAGTTCCTGTGCGAGGGCTCTCCCCAGTTGCGGCAAGCGGGGGCCGCTCTTCATCGCGGTGCGCGGGCCTCTCACTATCGCGGCCTCTCTTGTTGCGGAGCACAGGCTCCAGCCGTGCAGGCTCAGTAGTTGTGGCTCACGGGCCCAGTCGCTCCGCGGCATGGGGGATCTTCCCAGACCAGGGCTCGAACCCGTGTCCCCTGCATTGGCAGGCAGATTCTCAGCCACTGCGCCACCAGGGAAGCCCCTCCCCAACCTTTTTAATCTATATTAATCAAATGAGGGTTGGGCTGGGGAGTCAGGAAACTTGTTCTAGATCATCACTGAGCTAGATCATCTAGCTCTCTAAGTCTGTGCTGGAATGTGCTCGTGGTACCAGGACCAATGTATGTTTAACTTGGGCTACAGTTCCAGCCTCCCTCCCAAGGCTGCACTGGCAGAGGGCTATACCTCATTAAATGCGCTAATTTATCTATGAAATAAAGTTAGATAAGCACTGACCATGAACTCCTTGAGGGCAAAACAATGTCTCATTGATCTTTGTAACCCGTCACTACACAGACACTCCTTGAAAACAAGGACAGTTATCTATGCAATTAATTTCAGTATCCCCAGTGCCCCACAGAGTGTAAGTACCTTGTACATATTCGCTGAATAAATAAAGAACTGAAAAGTGGCACTGCAGCTACTATTTCCCCTCAGCCTTGATGGAAACCATAGTTTTCCATTCCTTCCATGCTTTGTTTCTCTATTCTTCCCTATCATGTTTTTCTCCTTTGGTACTTCTACTTTTACATTTATGTGTTTTCCTTCTTTTTTTTTTCCTCATTGGTATCATGTCATTTTTCATTAGTATAAGTTGTAGTCTCCTTTTTGTGGTAAAATGTATGTGACACAAAAGTGACCGTTTTGGCCATTTTTAAGTGTACAGTTCAGTAGCATTAAGTACATTCACATTATGCCACCATTGTCACCATCCATCTCTGGAACTTTTTCACTGTCCTAAACCAAACCTCTTGTACCCATGAAACAAATGCTCCCCATCTGCTCCTCCCCCAAGCCTCTGGGAACCACTATCATATTTTCTGTCTTTATTAATTTGCCTATTCTAGGTACCTCATATAAGCGGAATTCTACTCTCTTTTACATTTAGGGGTTTTTCCCTTGCTCCCTCTGACCCTTCTTTTCTCTTACTTTTCCTTTTTGTTTTCGTTGTTCCTTGTAGCTGGCCTCTCCATGCATTGTCTTATTTTCTCTGTCCTTTTCTGCATCCTTAGTCGCCACCTGCTATAGGGCACTGCCTTAACATTTTCTTGTTTCTTATAGTCACACATAATTTTTAGGTTTTTAATTCATTCTTTCATGAGTTGTTCTGTTATATTTAAATGTGTCACAGAACATTTAAGGGCAGAAATATGACTCTTTAAAAATTTTTGAAAGCAGGTTTCTAGAAAGGGCTAGCTCATAAAATGACAGCACTAGAAAGCTAGAGAGGAGAGCAGAGTTGATGTAGTTAGAAGGGATTTGCCAGAGAAACTTGCACCTGTTTGAAAACCATTGTAGGATTTACATAAACTCAGGGACTATCGAATAACCTAAGCATTCTCTGGCATTTTTCTTCTGATCATGCTCTAACTGCACCCCCACCACCAAAAAAAAAAAAATCACAAAGAGAGAAAAGCCCGTCTCTTCAGTGGCAAAAGACAGAAAGGAGTCCTAGAGTTCAGCTGCAAAGGCAAACTGACTCCTTCTCTCTGATAAGGGGCAAGTCAGGCACTCTGCTGATTAGTGTTCAATACCAACTTTTCCCTGAAATCTCAACTCCCAGAGCAGGCAGAAGCAGACTCTTTGGGAGAAGTTATGGACAGTACAAGCACCAACCCTTTAAACATACAAACATAGGGCACAGAGATAAATACACTAAATGTACATTTCTTAAAATCTGGAAAATAAAGTAAAAATTAAAATCACTCCAAATTCCTATCATCCTTTTGCCCACCTTCTCACATACTTCTTTCCATGCACTAGAACTCTTTGAAATATACTGCAGCCAAAAATGAAAGAATGTTCAAGATTTGTAAGTAAATTACAACTAATAAATCTAGATTTAGCTTAAGCCATTCTATAGAAGCAATCGTGGGTATTTGAGCGTGCATGGTCATAGACAAAGGATCCTCCTTAAAATGGGAAAAATAAAAGAGCTTATCTCAAAAAGTGTTGTGACAACTAAATTAAATGTGTATGTAAATGACCCGGCATTAATCCTAATTCCCTGTACCTCAGAACGGCTATGCGCAAAATAAAATGGCTATTAAGAAAATCTAGGCTATCACCCAGCATGTGGATTTAAAATCGTAATGTTGCAAATGTTGGGATACCTGCTTTTGTAATGATTATATTTATTTTTTAAAAGCTCCAAATATGAGTTAATTCGTGCTTCCTCAGTTTTTCTTGGTCTGGGGAAAGCACAGGTCATTGGCACATGCAGCTGAGGAACAGCAGCTGGTCTGCAAACTCAAACCTACAGTGTGGTTATAAGAATAGCATTCCTATTCCTTCCACTGTTTTTCCTCTTTTTTCCTCAATATGCCAAGGTTCCTGTTTTGTACCTTTTACTGTTGCTTCATCTGTATCATTTTTTTTTTTTTTTTTTGGTGGGCATTTTTTTTTTTTTTTTTTAAGAAATGCACGTTCTTTTATTTATTTATTTATTTATTTATGACTGTGTTGAGTCTTCGTCTCTGTGCGAGGGCTTTCCCCAGTTGCGGCAAGTGGGGACCACTCTTCACCGCAGTGCGCGGGCCTCTCACCCTCGCGGCCCCTCCCGTTGCGGAGCACAGGCTCCAGACGCGCAGGCTCAGCAATTGTGGCTCACGGACTCAGCCGCTCCGCAGCATGTGGGATCTTCCCAGACCAGGGCTCGAACCCGTGTCCCCTGCACCGGCAGGCAGACTCCCAACCACTGCGCCACCAGGGAAGCCCCATCTGTATCATTTGTATGTGTTTTTCTCCTCCTCTTAGTCCTTTATACTCATCTTTTCAGCCCTCCCTCTGTAGTTTCTTTCTTACTACCCTACATCTTTCTTCCTCCTCATTTTTATTCCCTGTTTAATTCTCTCCTCTCCTCTTTTGCATTTGCATTTTCTCCCGTTCACATTTATTCTGTAGCACTTTCTAGTAAAACCAGTGACTGTAAAATTTTCTTACCATCTCGCAGTCAGGTTCATGATACCTATCCATTTTGGAAATTTATCAGCCTAGACATCTTTTACCCAAAGTCATGTTAACGATAATAGCACAACCAGGAACGTTAGTGAATATATGAATTTTGAGAACAAAATAGTAACATGTCTATAGGTAGGTTTTTTTTTTTTTTCCCCCGACATTAATAAGATTCACATTTGATGTGGTATTTCAGCACCAGGTACTTCATAAGTACGCAACAAATGTTTGCTGCTCAAATTTCACTTATGTTAATCGAGGCTTTCCTTCATGTGGATTTATTTGATTCTCCCAGCAACCCCTTGATGCTGGGTAAGACATGTAATATCATGGGCTTCATGGGGATAAGGGAGTAGATGGAGGAGAGATACATGACTGACTTAAGACTGTAGAGCTTTTTGCCCGCTACGCCAAACCTAGAACTCAAGCTTCCGAATTCCAAGGCATTGCCCCACCCCCATGCCACACTGCTGCTCTCCAGGTTGTGGCCGTCGTCCTGCCCAAGGGCACCACTCTTGTTATGCCAGGACAGGATTTTCTGCTCTGAGACCCAGGGGACTACTGAGCATTACTATCCATTCCTGCTCCTTGATCCACCCAATAATCCTAAAAACAGATGTTAGAACCAGCCTGCGGAGACATTAGCAATACCAACTACAACCATAAAAGCTACCATTTACTGAGGGCTCATCATGTGCCAGGCGATATGATTTACGTGGGTTAGTTCACGTACTCCACTGTACACGGCAATTTAAAGCGACTGCAATTGAGTTCTCTAAATACTATACACGTTACTTATGTATCTTATCAAACATTCCTAAAACTGTTTTACAGAGAAAACGTATCTACCCATATGAAGGGAAAAGAAAAAGAATCAAAGTATTAAAGAGAGCAAAATAAAATCAAAGTAGAACCAAAGAATCTGGTCTCCCAAGTCCTTTCCCTTGCGGCACTGAGTCACCGATCTATGCCATTGGCCTTGCTGATGGACCAGTCCCAACCCAGCACTGAGCTAGTGACATAGGAAAGTAAATCTTTATATTTAAGATCGTCTCGGCTGTTCGTTCTCAATGCTAAAGGTCTTCTTGCCATAGAGAGGCACTACCTCTGCTCAAGGTAGAGTCAGCCCTCTGTATCCGCGGGTTCCACAGCCATGGTTTCAACCAACCATGGATGGAACCCTTGGATAACAAGGGCCAACTGTACTATGACATTTTACATAAGGAACTTGAGCATCCCTGGGTTTTGGTGTTTGTGGGAGGAGGAGGGGCCCCTCAAACCAATCCCCCGCAGATCCCAGGGACGACTGTATCTATAAAACCTCCCTGTAAGACCCTCCTATATGCCTGTGTTAACTGTTGGGGCATTGTCAGCAGATCAGAGTAGAATTGAGGGATGTTATAATAAGAGGAAAAGAAAGAAATCCCATGTCTAGGAAGAAGGAACGCTAGTGCAGATATCATATCAATTCAGGGCACGGGGGTTGCGGTGGGGTGGAGAATCTCATTGCCAAATATAAATCCCAAAGAAAATAAAATAGTCCTGACAATAAAAATTATTATTATATTACTGATATGAAAAGAGAAAAGCGTGGTTCTAAGTTCACTGAAAAGTTTCCCTTCAGTCTTGAGTGATTCTTCTCCAGAGCCTCCCAGGAGTACAAGCCTATAATTTTAATTGTATCTTGGCATTCTTATAAAGCAAACAGCCTGCTCAGGTAGTATTTATTACCTGTTAGGAAGAATACTTATGAATATGCTTCACAAATTCCAACCACAGTGATGTACAGTGGGCCTTTTCAAGGACAGAAGGGGTGAGCTGGGATGCACGTTGGGAAAAAGTTGTTCATTAAGGGAAGGTTTGTTATCCGGGAACGTATAATTAAGGCAATGGTCCCAGCTTCTGTGACAGCCAACACTCGGGTAGTTGTTTGATTGCTGTGTGGGTCAGGGATCAGCTCCTGCTACAAGATGTAGCCACATTAGTGTGTTAGTGAACAGGTTAGGAAGTAAATTACAGCTGCCTCTCTCAAGCACGTTACTGTCGGTCTTCATCGTTTTGTTTTTACTGTACATCAGCAGGACTGTGGCTTCTGAAGACTTTGTGTGACAGGTTAGGCATTTTATCCTTTGAGTAAACAGTAATCACGGTATGAAGAAAGTGGGACATTGGAGAATTTTTCCTATTCTTTGAGAATTCCACTCTTCCTTTTTAGTTTGCTCCAAGGGCTCATTGGGGATACATATATTAAGCCCTTTAAATAGTTCATAATAAATCTTTGTCTCAGGCTGATTCTGACAGTTTTTTAAAGAGTCTTTTAAGAGAGACTCCTCAATCATTTGTTAATCCACGGGGTGATCTTCAGACTTCAGGAAAAAAATAACAGCCAGGGCTCTTGGGTAGTGAAAATACAATGTAGGAAAAAATATATAAATATGGAAAATCCCAAGAATATCATCTTACTGAGATTACTTACATGTTCTGCATGTATCTAAATGCTTGCTTTCTTTCCCAACAAGCCACAAAGAGAAAGGAAAATAATTATCAAAATAGCAAGGATTGTTATTGATAATTTTATGTTTTCGGACTTACATGCATCTCCTAAAATGTTAGACTTCAAATTGTGTAAGAGAATATTCTTTTTAAAGTAAACTAATTCTCTTGGTAGAAAGATAATTTCTTCTTTGCCCGTGTTTCCCCTTTAAGTCTACTTCTGTCTTCTAAATTACTTACATACAAACTGCTATTTTACCTGGTCGGGGAGAGGCACTCTACTTTTCGAGGAAGTATTGTAGGTGTTGATTATTAGTGTCAACAAAAAAATTTTGAAGGGCAAGACATAACTTTCAGAATAAAGACCTTTCTAGGTTGGCTTTACATATTTTAGCTTCCATTTTAGATATAAGCTAGTTTGTCTAATATATTAGATGTTAATAATTTAAAGAATATAACATGATTTTAGCACCAAAAGAATAATATATGACACTTACCAGAAGAAAGTAAAGGCAATATTATCTCCCATGTAAATAATTAATACCAGAAATCATTACAATACCTGTGCATTATTTGTGCAATGAGTGGAAAATATTCTAAAGCCTCTCTACAGAATAAAAGAGTGCTCGATCGCAAGTGTTTTACGTATAAATCATTTGCTATTTCAGGGAAACTTATTTGGATGTATTTGGTTTGGCTTGTAACTGAAGTGATTCAGGAGGAAACTAAAGACACAGGTCATACCTCTGAGTCAAACATGAGGCTAAGCATCACGAGAGGGGCATTTTCTCCAGGTATATGATCTGAACCTTTATGTCATTTCTAAAATGCAGCTTCTCAAGCTATTCAAAAATACTGAGAACTTTACTAGTGACATGCAAATGGAGTTTGTTAGAAATAAATGCAATAATAAAATAGAGAAGCGGGCAAACAACAGCCTACTGTTATAGATGGATTCATTCTCAGGTAAGATCAAATAATTGAAGACCTAGAGCAAGGGCGACCATAAATACCTGGTGTCCCTGCTGTGGAGAGGATTAACCACAAAACAATTATGACGAATGTGGTGGGAGCGTTCAGCTACCAGGCAACAGGAAATATGCGGTGCCAGTCTTTAAAATAATCATTTGGCATTACAGAATATACAGTTTAGTCCCAGATGCCATCCTGATATAATGCTAAAGTGTTGATGTTAAAAATATCAAGTACATCATTAGAGCATTATATGCGAAGCAGGAAAGGGGGCAGTAATTATAATAGTATCAACACACTTGCTTTGCACCCAGTTTGAGAAAAGGCTGCTTCGACCCCATTTTCACCATCACCGTTAGCAGTAAATAGCCTTTATGTTTTTAAATTGAAGGAAAAAGGGTACAGCAAAGCTAATTGCAAACAATATAAATAGAATCATTAAAAAAATGACTGCTTTTTTATCCCCCCCCCCCACTTGGGAAGACTATGCATAGCCTTGAAGACAATATACAAATGACCTAACGTCAAATTCAGATACAGAAATGATCCTACACACGTATTGTGATGCCTACACAATA
Organism: Balaenoptera physalus; assembly: GCF_965194825.1. Taxonomy (NCBI): domain Eukaryota; kingdom Metazoa; phylum Chordata; class Mammalia; order Artiodactyla; family Balaenopteridae; genus Balaenoptera; species Balaenoptera physalus. The sequence continues at coordinate 64,910,409 of NC_138883.1, read as the reverse complement.
CATCAGCTGACCAAGATCCTAAGGATGGAGTCCTGTCTTCTTCGCAGCAAAGCAGGGCTACTTCTGCCGGGGGATAAGAAGACTTTGTTTAGGTGCCCCTTTGTTTAGGGGCAGTGGTCATTGAAACTTACTGGGATCATAAGATAAAGGAAAATTTGCTTAATTAAAGATGTCGAAAATAGATATTCATTAGCAAAATAACAGATATAGATAATTATCGGGTTATCTCCCATTTCTGGCTCCTCTAAATTATTACAGAGTATAAATAATGTTACTAAGAATATTCTCCAATAAATAAACCTCAGTTCTTTATTGATGATGGATTTAATATAGTACTTCGAACTGAAAACACTTTGAAAAATAACCACTTCAAGATGTGCTGGAATAGAGCCATAATAAAACGAACAAATTTTAGCTGCCTAGTCAAATTCCTCCCATGTGATAAAAAATAATAAATTAGCAGAAGATACTGACTCAGGAGACATTTGTGGAGACCTGCCAACCCAGGCTCTCCTCTACACCCAGAACACACACGTTCACACAGGAAAATAAAAACTGGGCCGCTGTGCTGGACCCCATATCCAAGAAGGCAAATTTGAAAAAGCCACTTCATCACACCAACGTTCACTTGAATTTTCAATTATTGCCTGGCTCTCTAACACTCTCCAGTGAGAAAGTTCCAGCCATTCAGAACCTTTTCTGTGTCAAACAGATGTATCCCAGGCCAGTCTCCTAAACCCCTCCATTCTTCATTCTTGCTAACAACGTGACTCTCTCACACGAAACCCTTCCTCTGTGCGACAGTCCTCATTCTTCCATGAGCAGGGGTTCCAGAGTTAACAGGTAAAACTACAGGCTTCCCAGTTAAATTTGAAACGTACATGCAATATTTGGGTCATACTAAAAAAAGCAGTCATCGTTTATCTGAAATTCAAATTTAACAAGGTGTCCTGTGTTTTCATCTGGGAACCGTCATTAGGAGTAAGCTCTGCTACTGCCACCATCTTTTCCACAAGCCCCACCTCTGCGTCTTCACCCTGATTGAAGCCCTTTTCCCTTAGAGCCCACTACTCTAGAAACTTGCTCTCAACAGAGGCCACGATTCACTCCTACGCTTCTGACTCTCCCAGCGCGAAAGAGCAGTGGTTATCACCCGGCGCTTCCGCAACATTTCCTCCAACCTCAGCATATAAAAACTTCCTCTTAAAAAAAAAACAAAACAGCATTGTTTACCTGTTCTCAATGCCGCTGTCTGTCAATACCCACACCTTTCGTGGACCTTCCTCAATGGCGAAGGCTGGTGCTGAGGTCTGCGCAGCTGTCTCCACCGGACGGTAACAGATGCCAGCGTCAGAGTTTCCAGGATGGGTCCCGATTCCACACAGATTTCCTCGACTGCCAAAGCTCAACAAACTCATTTCTTGACTTACCTTTAGTCACCCATTGGCACAGCCATTCCTTGACCTTTAACCATGCTTCATTTTTAAAATGCCAAGTACCTGTTAGAAAAAATAGAGAAAACCTTTCTAAGGTATGAGAGCAACAAAAAAAAGTTACAAAGGGAAAAATGTATAGATTTCTCTATATAAAATTTACAAACATATGTTTATCAATGAACATCCTAAACAGAAGTAAAAGGCAAAAAAATGGGGAAATGTTTGCAAGAAATGTGGCAAAGATAATATCCTTAATACATATATCTAAGTATCTCATTCAGATTGATAAGAAAAAAGAATAAAACTCAATTGGAAAATAGAGGACATAAATGAGTCACTGAAAAAAATTCAAATAGCCAGTAAGTATGTATTAAAACATTATTCAACGTCATTAGAAATAAAAATGCAAATTAAGCACGTGAGATGTTTTTACATATTGCTTTTCAAGGTATCTTCTCTGCATCTTCTACTAATTTAATATTTTTAGCAAATAAGAACACATATATTAAGATGGCAATTAATATGAACATCAAACATTGCTGATAAACATATAAACTGATAACACAGCACAACTTTTCTGGAAAACAAATTGTACATACTAGCTTAAAAAAAAAAAAGCTTATCCTCTTTGACCCAGTAATACTCTTTCTAGAAATCCACCCAAAGACGTGATAAGAAAGTTGAAGGAAGATTAATTTCAAAGAAATTCATCACCATGTAATGGAACATTACGCAGCCAGGAAAAATACATTACACAGCCAGGAAAAATAGTGTATTTGAAAGTGATGAACTGATGTAGGCACATGCAGATACTATCATTTCTTATTTTTAAAGGCGCCTTGTAACCAAGGCCGCTAGAGCCCCGATGTCCTTTTATTCCCCAAACAGTGTCTAATAAAAGCCCAGCTATTATCCCCTAGTGAGCTGTGGCTTTTTTTAACATTAAAAAATGTAGGAGCTATGGGTGTGATCCCACTTTTGAAATAAATATATAAATAAGTAGTAAATAAGGCAGCAACAAAACATTAGTGTTAATAGTGACTGTAGCTGGGGATAAGGTTACTGGGTGTTTTTTTTTTTTCCCCTTATTTATACTTTTGCGCATCTTCCAATTTTTCTATGAACGTAGGAAAAAAAATACAGATTAAAAAGATAAACTTGGGGGCTTCCCTGGTGGCGCAGTGGTTGAGAATCTGCCTGCCAATGCAGGGGACATGGGTTCGAGCCCTGGTCTGAGAGGATCCCACATGCCGCGGAGCGACTAGGCCCGTGAGCCACAACTACTGAGCCTGCGCGTCTGGAGCCTGTGCTCCACAACAAGAGAGGCCGCGATACTGAGAGGCCTGCGCACCGCGATGAAGAGTGGTCCCCGCTCGCCGCAACTAGAGAAAGCCCTCACACAGAAACGAAGACCCAACACAGCCAAAAATAAATAAATAAATAAATAAATTTATAAAAAAAAAAAAAAGTCAGGTACAAGTTCCATTTGTAAAAAAAAAAAAAAAAAAAGATAAACTTGTTTAAAAGCAACAAATAGCATTCTCACAAATCATTCTGGGAAGAAAGCTCCCCCCTTACTGGCTGTCTCACCCACGTCACCACCTCCACCCCACCCCTACCCCCGTCATCCTTTCCTGTTCCCCAGCTCATCACTCTATCCATCCTTACATGCTTGTCTCTTAACCCTTTGGAGTCCCTCACTCTATTGTCTTTCTTTCATTCCCATTGAGCCGGCTCCCATCCCTGGGAAAAGCCCACTATCCTGAGCAATGCGTTGATAAACCACAAAGCCATTATTATTAGGGTACCCTAGAAAATCAGTGCACTTACAGTTAAGTCATGCAGCTTCTAACCACTGTGTAATCTTATTGCTTATTTTCTATTGATCCTACTTGCTTTGCCCACATGAGCTGCTCCATAGCTTTTTTTCTTTACTCTCAAAATCCCCTCCTTCTCCCACTTCCTTTATCTCAGCAAACGACCTTTACTCTATTGAGATTAAGTTGTTCAGCGCGGTTCCCATCACCCTCCCCTTTCTCTCCCTCCCCCTCTCCCTTTTTTTGCTCACATCCTTTTTTTTCTTCCCCCCATTTCAGAGGCTCACCTCTTTTTCTGTGTTACTAATGAAATATCCCTTAGGATTTAAATTCTTCAATTAGCATTTCTAATACAGACAACTTTAAACTCAGTCCTCTCAATCAATAAACATACTCAGCTCTCTTTATTTTCATCACCAAATTCACCAAAGAGAAGTAATCACTTATTTTTACTCAATCTTTATCCCACTTTTCTACTGAAGCTGCTCTCTCTGGAGATCCTCAAATAAATGACAATGCCAATAGGTTCATCTGGGAGGCGCAGGACACTCTGGACAATTCTTAGTGACCCCTCCCTTAGTTTCCTACATGTTAAATTATTCGTCTTTAGTATATCACTTATTTTAATTTTGGACAAAAGTCCAAAGGGTAACAGTTCTAGAATTTCATCGTCACTGGCGCATATCTATCCAAATAATAGTTTTCCGTAAAGCTATTTACCAGTGCAGAGTGATGAAGCTGCAACTCGAATCATGAGCCCGGAGCTGTGGCATCTTCACCCCGATATCCACATGACTTAGTCTTCTGTGACCACACAACCAAAACGTGGCCCTCATCACTCGCTAGCCCCTTACCCTGCATCGCTCTTCTTTAGCGCATTAAGCACTTCCAGAAACTGTTATATATTTTCCCCTCCTCCCAAATGTAAGCACTGTTATAAACAGTCCCAGCTCATTATAGATACTCGTTACATATTTAATGTAAATAACTGAACAAAGACTGAGCCAGCTATAACGTCCAGTATATGCTTACATGAGCTATGTAAAATACTCCTTGTCTTTAGGGCTATGTGCCGAGTGAGGACCGGGAGTTCCAGGCACAGGCAGAAGGTCAACCTTTAACAACCTAAAAGGTGCCCTCTCAGGCCACACATCTGCACTTTACACGTGGAGAGTGATACTTTGTGTATCAATGGTTTGAATCACTGCCTGATTTTTCACCCAGTGCTGCATAACTGTTTCTCATCACATGGCATTGTTGTAGTTAGTCACAGAGCTTTAAAGCAATGAAAAGGCAGAATGCATATGTGTGTGTTTGCAAGTGCCTCTGTAACCAGACTCCTCTATATGACTCCTTTTGAAAATATGGTATGTCGACAACATCTGTGCCTGAGATGGAGATTTGGCCAGAATGCTAAGAAAATAAACATGGCAGTTCAACTCGATACTGGCAACCAGTTACTGCCCCGTGGATAGGCCGCACCGAAGATTCATGTATATAAAATAGTATATTAAAGTAAACTTACAAAAGCAAAGAGCAATCATTGCAACCATAATTTTTTCTTCCTCTTTGGGATTCTAATTTTAAAAGCATTAAAGAAGACAGCTGCTCATGCTGTGATATGCGCTAAACAGCCTGAAGGATGGAAAAAAATATATTTGTAGCTCATAATAACTATTGACCTTTCTGATATACAATGTTCTCTGTGTTAGCTATTCGGTTCTATCAACAGTGAAGATTGAACATGACTTTTTAATAGAAAACATGGGGTTTCAAGCTGCCTTCACAAAGGTGTTTATGTATTGTTATTTTGTTTGGTACTACAAAGACTAAGTCCTGATGCCCTTTGTCTGACATCGTGTTTGTCGTTAAAAAAAGAGAGAAAGAAAGGAAAGGAAGGAAGGAAATAAAAGAAGGAAACAGAAAAGGAAAAAAAAGCCTCAATGTTATTGAGTATGTTTTATATGAGGAATTGGCTCGTAACCACTTTATAGTCATGATAAAAGCACTGCCACACTCGATCCCATAAGCAATATTGGTAATGGAATCCAAGCAGCATCTCGGGAGGACATGCTATATTTTTCTCCCAGAATAGATCCCTCAAGTGGCAACATTTATAGGGAGTCTCCAGTAAGATTTAAAACCGTCGCAGTATTCAGATGGCGTGTTCTCTGGAGTACACAGCCTGCTGCAGAACGGGTCATGTGGGATATCATACACTCTCAAAGTCTATCTTTACAATCCCCAGTTTTTCCCCTTGAACTTTCCTGAAGCTTAGGAGTTGTGTATAGAAACACCCACTGGTAGCAGCTTGACTCTGACACTGTGTGTATTTCCCCGAGTGGTATCATCCAAACACCAACTGTGGAGCAGCAGGTGGCAGCTGAACGCTCTCCCTTCCCTCAGGGGACAGCCCCCCAAGTACCAACCCCTGCCGGGCGCAGGAAACCTGACCGCCAACCTTATGCATCACAATTCTCATCCGAGGCAGGCAGATATTGCCGGGGAGCTTGTGCTGACAGGTGGCATGGGTTGGCAGATTATTATTTTTTCCTCTTTTTTTGGCGGATTATTTTTAATGTTATACTGAAAGAAGTTTATTACATCATTATTGAACCACAATTATTTTCACAGCTATGCTCTAGAGTTTCAGTTAATGATTCACAAGTTTCTAAACAGAGCTGAAGACTCACAACTGAGTGGGAGCAGGAATCAGTCCTAATGAGACTTCAATAAATTTGGCTTTTCCGTCATACTCCAGAGCAAGCACTGAAGCTGAGAGAGGCTGATTGCCGAGCCAGAGGGTAGTGGCTGCAACTGCATTTGCCTGACATCCAAAAGGTGGTACAACTTGGGTCCACGGAAAATGGTGGGCACTGCCTCCCTGCCAGTGGCCGAGGATCTCTACTAAGGTCCGTCACCCCCTTCAAAGTCACCCTGGCACATGGTAGAGGATGGTAAAGGACAGCCCAGTGGGATGGAAACCAACTCCCAAAAGACAGAGAGCAAAGTATTCTCTAATTCTGGGCAAAAGCAGGCCAATCCTCTTTTCTTAAGACCACACCCACTAATCCATGACTCTCAAAACAACACTTAGCAAAAAATGCTTCCTTAGAAATGAATACAAGAAGAGGACGTAATGATTCCCTCTCCTCCAAAAAAGAAGAAAAGACTTCTTGGGACAAGACGTTTGGTGTGAGAGAATGGGCAGGGGTAAAATGAATAATTCTTCTTAAAAGAATGCATCCGAATATTACTGTATTCAACATGCAAACTGAGTGCCTACTTATGTAAAACATAATCCTAGGCACTTGGGGGGGGCATGAGTTGGGGGCTGGAGAAGAGTGGGAATAGATACAACAAAAGATAAGCAAGATGTCAAGCCTGCCTTTCAAGATATCAGAGTCTTGCAGATGACGCTGTTGACAGCACCTTCTGCAAACTGCACATTTTAAAAAATCAGTTGAGCATTTAGCTTTGAAAACACAGACCCCACTTTAAAAAATCAGCACTGCAGGTAGTTTTCCTTACATATGTGAATTCACCAGGTACTGACACTCTGGGCAAGGCATTCCTTCTCAAAATCACATGAGTCTTACCCACGTACATGGTTGTCACATATCAAAACAAGGTTATGATTTGTCCAAAAAGAGGTTCCACGTGGGTGTTATATTATCTGTCTTTGCATAACAAATTACCCTCAATACTGATAGATTTTTAAAAAGCAAAGATATCTCATTTTATAGGTCAGGAATCCAGTAGCAGCTTGTCAGAGTTAGCTGTAGCTTGGGATTGCTCGTGAGGTTGCCATGGAGATGTCAGTCAGAGCATAGTCATCTGAACGCTTGATTGGGGCAGGAGGGTCCACATCTAAGCTCACTCACGTGACTGTGAGTAGGAAGCCTCAGTGCCTGACTACATTAGCCTCCCCATAGGGCTGCTCAAGTGTCCTTACAACATGGCAGCTGGTTTCCATCAGAGTGAATGACCCGGGAGACAGCAACAAGGAAGCCACGCTGCCTGTTATGACCAAGTCATACACCGCCAACTCTGCCACATGCTATTTATTAGAAGTAAGTCACCAAGTCTAGCCCACACTCAAGGGGAAAGGAAGTAGGCTACACCTTTTGGAAGGAGGAGTATTGAAGAATTTGTGGCATTTTTAGATTACCACAGTTGTCATCCTGGATAAACATAAAATCCACTGGGACAATTTCCGTGAGAAAAGATTTATTTTTACCATTGGCCTACAATTGGGAAACTAAGTTGGAGAGATCTTATTACATTAATGTCAATGTTTAATGAATATTAGTTATTGAATACATTAAATATATGTAAATAATACATGTGTGTATATATGTATGTATACATATGTGTGTATATATACACATATTTTATATATATTTATTTATATATATACATATATACACACACACGTATATGTATATACATATAAATCTTTGCTGTGGGTTTAAGGAACCATGCTATGTGCTATAGGGAATCAAAGTTAGACCTGTCTCCACCCTGCTGCCCTAGCATAAGAGATAAAATGAGAATATAAATAAATGTAAGAACTGGAATACTGGACATATCATGAACTTTGGAGTCAAACAGATCATGGCTGTGTGCTCTGCCACTGACTATCTGGGAGACTTGGACAACATATATTTTTATATGATAATAAAGATTTGATATTTTCATCTGTCAGTTTGGGCTAAGTTATGTTGCAGTAAATAAAACAATCCCCAAATTACAACAAAGATTATTTCGGTGAGGGTGGGCTAAAGAGTCTGTCCCACATTTTCCTCATTCCAAGACCTGGGCTGATGGAGCAGCTACCATCTGAAATGTTGGAAATCACCAGAGCAGAGAGAAAGAGAAAGTAGCACCTCGCGACCTGCCCTTCTCGAAGATTCCACCTGAAAGTGACACGACTTTTGCTCACATTCCACTGGCCACAGAAAGCCACATGATCAAACCTAACTTCCAAGTGGCTGAGGAAGTGCAGGAAAACTTTTGTAAGAAAAGAAATAACTTGTTACATACTTGACATATACTCATTCTAAAGTTCTAAAGTACATCAGTATCTAACAAAGCTAACAGCATATGCTAGTGAAACAGTTTGGCTTTATCAAGATAATTGCAGAATGAACCAACATCTCTTCCCTTGTCTTGTGAAAGTCATTTTGGTCGTTCGCACTTTGCACAGAATTTCTGAAAAAGGAAAGACTCATTTAGGCAATGAAGTGGTGGAAGAGTATATTTAACTTCATATCTTAATAACTTAGCCCAATGCCACTTCTCCTTTAAAAGGAAAAATACTATGTTCACACTTGAGGAGTTTTGACTTTTCTCAGAACTTAACTTCTCTTTTCTCTCCCACCCCCATCAGGATTTGATGGCAGTTGGAGGCTCTGACACTAGGGTTGCACCACAGACATTTGGAGTGTGCTAAAAAGAAAGGCCCTCCTTATGCTTTGGCCTCACCCACTTGCAGGGACCCTTGAGAGAATCCCAGAAGTGCTCAGCATACACCTGGCCCGTGGCTTGGCCAGTGAGAACTAGATGGTTCTCAGCCACCTCCGCTTCCCTACCTTCATCACCACCTCCTGCCCCTTCATAATAATAAGGAAGCAGCAACTACAGTACCAGTTAGGGAATCATAAACAGAGGTGGAATAACGCAGATATGCTTTCACATTATGGTGGAATTTGCCAACATAAAAATTATTACAATTTTTGTTATAAATTGTTCTGTAAATCTCACAAAATATGCAAAAACTGACATTTCAAGAGCTGAGATCATTTAGATTTACTTAAAAGTTGAGGCCCTTGAGATTCACCAAAAGAGAGTCTATTTCTTTATCTAGCTTTCAGTTGTGTGGGTCTTGTTTTTGTTTTCTTTTTCAGCTCCTTGTTTATAATTCATAGGTCAAAACTGGCCATATCTGGGCTTTGACCACTTAATCCAGCTTTACCCATCAATTTCTCCTTTGTCTCCGGCAGCAGATATAACTTCTCTGAATCCCAAATTTCTTATCAGATCATGCAGCAATCATGGCCTGTCTCAAAAAGCTGACAGAAAAGCGTGGGATATCTAGAAAGCACTCCAATACGCTTTTTTGACATAGATTGGTTCCACGGTCTTTATAGAGCAGCAGTCCTAAGGATACTTTTCTCACTATTTTGTCCTCTCTTCATATCCGCCCAACACACACACACATCCTTTGTCTATTCAGTGCTACGGTCATGTCGCACGCCACCAAGGCCATGCTCCCTTGGCTGTCTCCCAATAGAACCTTCATCACAATCCGTGCTTCTCACCTGAGACACTTAGAAAGCTTCTGTTCTGAAGTGGCTGCTCCTGTCACATGCAGATAATATGTCTCTTTGCATGAGAGACACCACTGTCAGAGCTGGGATAACCAGAGCATATTTGCCAGCCCTTGAGCAAACGTGTGTACGTGTACGTGTGTGCTGGCAATGAGTTTGCCACGTATCCTTTGAAAGGGCCAGGGTGGCAGGGTACTTCTGTCCCTGTCCTCAGAATTAGGCCGTGTGGAATTAAAGCAGAAATCTTTATCAGAAATCAAACTCTTTTCGAAGTTGCCCTCTCTCTTCTCCCTGACCACCCCCCAAATCCCTATGCTCTTGAAAGACAGCTTGAGGACCAGTTTAGATTTTCAATCTCAGCTCCACTGGGGCAAAATCTGACCTCAGCATTCATCTCACACCAGTTGTCCTGGGTTTAATGAACGCTGCTCCTGTATATGTTGGAGATTTAACACATGGGGCGGGGGGATGGGGGCGTTACATTCACTGCCCAGCCAGAGCAGGACGCAGCATTCGGCTCCACAGCTCATGGGAGGCTCGTGTCTCCCATTGTGTCACCCAGCGGGAAGCACCTTTGCTGGGGTCTCTAAAGTGCCCACTAAGTGTCTACCTGTGCAGTTCCACGTACTAAAAACAATAACAATTTCTAACGATGCCTGAATTATTCACAGTTACGTGGTTCCTTCCTTCCTGGGTCAGGGTATCCTGGACCCCAGCAAACATAGTTCGCTTTTCTGGGAAGTTGCTTTTTTCCTCAGCTGTTGCAAACACAATCTCGCTGAACAGAGCTGAACTGTTGAGGCTAAGTTTGTGGTGTGGATTCTGATGGCTTCAGGTTAGTTCAAGTCTCTGAGGACCAGGGCCAATAAATGTGAAAAGGACACTCGTAGATTGGCATACTTTTCCACTTCCACCAGAATGAAAAAGTGCTATAAATTAAGTCTAACCTTAAATGTATAATCTGTCCTTGGGAGGAAGGAAAAAAAAAAAAGAGATATAGCATCTTCAAGCTCTCGGCATCCCTTACGAGAAAAAATTGTTCTAAGGGTCTCTGATCTTGTGTTTTAGTAAAATAGAACTGCACGGCTGACTGACAGTTCGGATCTAAAGCATTTACGTTTAAGTTTTGATCTCTCTGCTTTTGATTAAAACTAATGAGCTCATTTAATTCAAAATGGGAATCTCTGATAAGAGAAATAAGGTTGATGTGATTGGATTAGAGGGGCAAATTAAACTCTTAGAGCAGAAGTTTGTGCTTATATAGTGTATTAAAAAGCTGTTGGCGTATTATAGCGTGTTAGATGATGAGAAAAATTTCATAGTAATTCATATTTAATCAGAAGAAATGAAAGTACTAAATATAACATGGCTCTGCTTTTCCCTCGAGTGATAAAAAGCTGTACATTGAAAATGACATCAGATCCGTGCTCTCTAAGACAAAAAAAAGAAGAAAATCTTAAGAGAGACACATAAGAAGGGACACTTGTCAGTGGTTCCATCACCCCAGAAGAGAAATGCTGTAAATGTAGGAAAATATAGTCATATTAAGACAAGAATGATACAAGAAAAGCCCTAGACCACAAATAGCAAGGCTTCTGTTATTATAGTAGCTCGTATTTTTCTTTCATCTGAGCATCAAGTCTAATATAAAAAATAGACGTTTCTTTCCCTTAAAAATGTATGGGATATGTTTCATAATTTAAAACTGAAAAGCTTGTTTTGCCTATTTTTCTTTGTGTTTTAATAGCTATTTTCACACCTACTTAATTCTTAAATCTCTTTACACATATTTCTTGACCTTCATCCTAGGGAAAATTAGTGCTCTTGTAGGGCTGCTCAAAAGAAATTCAATTTTGTTGTTGGACATGTTTTTTTTTTTTACTTTAGAATAAGAGAAACTTTAAACTACTATTTTAGAAGAGTAAAATTAGAATGTTATTAGGCTTTAAAACCCCCAAATTAATTTCTTTTCAGGAAAATACTTAAATTTATAAAACACCTTGGAAGTTTATTTTTAAAGGAAATAGATTCACGTTGCCTTCTGGCCCGTTTGCATAAAGGTGGTTTTAGATCAGCAAGGCTGCAAACTACCATTTTAAGTCAAAACATATTCTGCTTAGTCTAAATACACTTAAAGGGAAAGAGTAACTATCTTGCTTAAGGGAAGCAACTATGATTTTCTCATATCGGAAGCAAAGAAGTAAAAACATAGAGGCTGTTTTTTATTCTGATGAGGGCAGGGGACAAGCTGCCACTAGTGACAGGAAGAGAAGGTTGACACCGGGAGTAGTTTTTGTTTCTGTCTGTATATCCCATTCTCAGCCCTCTACCTCGAGTCAATTGAGAAGACTTCATGCCTCTTATTCTCCATAGCGAAGGAAACTGACTCAGAAGGGCAAGGACACGGGCCAGGGTATGGCTGCCCAATCTTGATGGTGCCATGGTTCTTAGAACTCCCCAGTAGGCAACTGATCCAAGAAGGTATTTGCAGGGAGAACAAAAAGCAAGTCATCCTTACTCTCATCTGAAGCATCTCTGCCCGAGTCTTGGTTGATCCCATAAATCTCTGGGGTCCTTGTTTTTTGTGACTGTTCTCTCCATGTGCACCAGCCAAGCCTCAGGATGTGCTACAGTTACTTACTTACTATCAGACCCCGCTTGGGGAGCTGCTGGAACTTGAAAGGCCTGAAAAGCCCTTGCTAGAAACTGGAAAGGAGTTTCTTCAGACACATTAATTTTTCTTTTTTCTTTTCTGCAAAGTAAACATTTTCTAAATGAGGTAAATTGATTACTACACTCTTAGCACCCATCAGTCATTTATTTTTAGTGAACTCAAGGATCGTACCTGAGCGGTAGCTGAGAAGGGCTGTGTAGAGATCTAAATCATGTGTATGTATTTTTGTATTCTTCAGTGGAATCAACCAGCCCCAGTCTGCTAACCACTGAAAACACCCTTGAGCGTTCGTTTTTCATCCGAATGAAATCTACTCTGACCAAACGTGGCGTGCACATCAAATCATCAGGATATAAGGTAAGCTGGGCTCCAGCAGGGGAAAGACTTCTGTCTCGGGTCAATCCTAGGTCACTTGCATTGAGTTTCCCAGCTGCTTTGGGTCCATATAATCAATACATGTGATCTTGAGCAGCCCACAGGGTTCTTAGTTATCTTCCTGTCTCAAGGCAGGGGATTCATTACACCCCTCATTCTCACTTCAGACAGTGCTGGTGCACTAAATGCCTCAGCGAGTGTCTTTCCTTAAAACACATGTTAATAATGCATCAAGTGCTTCAGCACATGCTAGAAATTCACTTTGATGGAGAAGGTGAGCCAAATTCACATCCGTCCTTAAGATGACCATTCTAGAACTACTACTATAAGAATTCTACTTCTCCCACCTCCCCCTTCCAATCCCCCCCTTTCTCTTTAGAGAAAGACTGTCCATTTTAATAACAGCTTGGCCACCAAGATTCACACATGTAGATAAGAAAATCAGGTTGGACGTCAGAAATCCTAATTTTGAAATCACAGTGACTGAACATTCAGTCACACCTTAGCATAGATAGAACACTCCACATACAGAAAATATGTTCCGCACAACAGCAAAGACCAAGTCCAGAGTCATAATCTACATTATTACCATTCTAAGGTTAAGGATATAAAAGCTTTCTAATCTTGGGAAATTCCAACGTTTCAGTTACTATAGCAACATAAATTAAGACCTATGAAATTCATGAAATGCCTTTGGCAACCCGAATCTTATCAGTTTTACAACACACTAACCAATCTTTCAAACAATATTTATTATATGAGGAAGGCAAACAGATGGAATGCACTGTCGCTGTGGCCAGCATGACCTTTCCCCACTGGACAGTCTAGAGCTTCCGGTAGCCCAGTTCTTGTGGGACAATGCCATAACCTTGTCAGGGATGGTAACGGTCATTTTCGTCAGGCTTTAAAAACCTTGCATAAGTCATCAGGAGGCTAGCAGCTGCAGAAAAGTAAGAATCAGGCATTTTCTTTGACATTAATTCTTCTGTAAAAAGGAAGGTTGTGGTAAAGCAGGTCCTTCTAAGGATGACCTTTAGCTGAGCTGTCCTACAGCCCAAAGGGCACGTGTGGAACACCCTTAACCTTTACCAGGGTTCAAAGCAAGGGAGAGGACCCCCGGGCAGCGCCCTGTGCAGTAGCTCCCCCTACAGAGGGATTTGTTGACCTGTTACAAAGGGATATGTCGGAGGACAAAAAACAGACTACCTTTAGGACCATCATGTATTTTCCTGCCTCACGGAAACACTGTACATTTATTAGTTGCTAACTGTGTAGCCTCAGCCAGTTTGGAATTCTATAAGCAAACTATAGGTGTAGTGATTATTGTCATTTTAATGCTAGAAAGATGCATTGTTGGCATTCCAACTTTTCTGTCAGCATTTGTTCTTCACCTTTCCTGGTTTTTCCTGGTTTGTAGCAGGCATATCCCAGAAGGGAAGAAGGGTGGAAGAGGTGAGGTATATTTTGAAAAAGCAATATCTAGTGTAATTCAATATCATTAGATAACTTAATTTTTTGAAAACCAACAAAAAATTATTATTACTTTCATACAACAAACTAGAGATTGTAAAGCTCTGCAACATTTTATTTGCCCAAAAGTGGGAGGTATGGTAAAAAAAAAAAATAATATTAACAACAATATAGAGAAATAGTTTGAGTTTCAGTCTAGGCGAGAGACTAAGTGGCTTGGGTTCTGTTGGTTCTGTCATTCGGGCAGCTCAGTCAAGCTGTTTGGCTACATGATCTGAAATTGGAGAAGCTAATTTCTTAAATATTGACAGAACATTCATTCACTATTTTGACAAATGTTTACTGAACTCCTAATATGGAGCTTGTTCAAGATCCTAAACTCAGCTTTGAACAACAAAAAGTCCCTGCCAACTGCTAACGAACAGGGGGGAAAGAGACCATAATAAGTAAATAAATAAAGAAGGTGATTTCAGAGGGCGATGAAGGCTAAAACAACAGTAGCTAACGTTTGTGCGCACTACAATATGCTGAGCGTGGGACAGCTTATGTGTATTAATCCTCATGACAATCCAGGAGGAGAGCGTTTTCATTGTTTCCATTTTACAGATGAAAAAACTAAGGCTGGAGAGGTTAGTTACACACCCAGGTTCACACACTGAAGGGACAGAGCTGGGGTTTGAGCTCGGGAAGTCTGGCTCCATGTCCCCTGCACTTAACCACTAGGCAACACTATTAGGCATAGAGTGAAGCAAGGTAATGTGAGGGAGTGGCTGGTGGGGACCACTTTAGACAGGGTCACAGAAGGTCTCCCTGAGGAGGTGACATGTCACCTGTGAGAGGTGAATGAAAAGGGACCTCCATGAAAACATAAATGGAAGAAGAGTGTTTCTGGAGCTCCTCTGGTTTAGGATTAAGACACCTTGCTCTAAGAAGGGAAACAAAATATTAAAAAGCATAACCTTGAACATCCAGGATTAGAAGAGATTTAGAAGCTGTTCCAGTTTCCATCAAATTATATAATGTTAAAGTGATCATACTCCTCTGACAGTACCTCTTTCTCAAGATATCCTGAAAGTCTCCATCCAATGCTCACTTTCCTCCCTAGAACTGCTAACATGAGAGTTGATTCATCCACTGTTCCCCCAATAAGATGAATCATTCAACAGACCCAGCTCTCCCCTCCTCCTCCACAGTGAACTTCCCTCATTAATTAACCTTGTCTGGAAGTTAGTGGAAGAGCTGATGAGAAGCCGTGACATGACACAGCTGAATAACATCCCTATTTATCTGTTCATTCTCAGTAAATAAATCTAACAGCTTATAAAACATTCAAATAAAACTGGTAATCACCCCACCACCACACAATAAACACAAATAAAAAGAAACAGAGATGATAATTTCTCCATACTCCCAGTATTCTCCCTAATTTATTACCATTGTTTGCTTCTTTCTTTTTCCCTTAGTTAAAGATTCAAGATGTTAAGCCTTGCTCAGTGCACGTCACTATATTTCTCTCCATTTTTTCTGTGTCCTTGGCACATGGGCTGTTCTCACTTTCTCCATCACTTTTTAGTGTTATCATTGTTGTCACTGACAGTAATAATAGTAGCAGAAGTACCACTTATTGAATATTGGCAGGCACCGTACCGCTTTATACTTATTTTGTCTAATCCCCACAACTTTATATAAAAACTTCCTCTGTGCTGGGCATTGTTCAAGCTTTATGTTCTATTATTATGCCCATTTTGCAGGTGGTGAAACTGAGGCTTTCAAAGTTTCAATACTTTGCCTATATTCATTCTTACAGCTCTTAAGTAGCTACTGAGGAGCCAGGATTGATCCAGGCATTTAGGTTCCAGAGTCTGCCCTGTTCACTCCTCTGCTTCAATGCTTAATGGATTAAGTCCAAAGAAGCGCTCAGCACAAACTGGACCTCAGCAAAGGAAAAATTAATCTAAGTTTTTAAAAGAAAATCCTCTTGCCTGATTAAGACCTTCCCTTGGTGGCTCAACATATTCCACAGCACTAGTGTACAGAGATTTACCTTCCTTTCTAGGGTATATGATACCCACTCAGATACCCAGGACCAACAATTCTAGCCAAAGAAGTGCCAGTCTGGATCTGCTAATTCAGGTAGAGAGTGGGATATAAATTGGCGTTGCTTCCACACCCCAGGCCTCAGGAAAGTCACCCTCTCTCCTCCGATGAAGTTTCCCAGCTGTGAGCTGACATGCCTTGTCTCTGTCCCCATTTGCTTTGAAATCCACAGTAGTGCATTAGCTGGACCAGCCACTTTTTAAGCCTCCGGGGCTTCCTTGCTGTTTAGGTCTCATTGCTGGCCACATATCTTAACATAACAGGGCTCTTCCTTTCAGTTGCACTGCATCAATATTCTGCCTTCTTGATTAGGTCTAGGTCTGGGGGTAACTTCTTGGGTATAGCACAGGGGACAAAAGGAGATAATGTAATCAGGGAAATTAGAGAAGGAAAGACTTATAGGGTCACCTCCTTACCTCTTGTCTTTGGAGGATAGTTTCCTTTGGGGTGGTACTGTCCATTTTATAACCTATTCTTAAATGCCCACTGGCACCACTGTGATTTCTAGAGTATTTATCCACACACATGGTGATGTCCTACCTCTCAAGGTATGGTAGAACATCCTCGACTGGGGAACACAGACAGAGAGAGAATCTCCGTTATGTTTATACAGTGCTGAGAATGACTCCTTGAAAATCCTCAAGTTCCGGGAGTTCCTGCTCTGACACATACAAACAGATTACTAAGGGAGGATGGGGGAGCTCCAGATACTTAAAAATAAACAGTCCCCCATCTGGGATGATTTGGCTATGGATTTGCCTGTAGCTACGTGTTGAGCTAAATGATTTCTGAAATCTATCCAACCTCCTTATGGTATAAAGAGTCAGAGTATAAATAATAATAGAGAAAATACTGTGTAGGTCCGCTAGTTTATTCAGGCTGCTGATATAAGTCAACTTTAAGAATCTCTGTCGATATCTAAACATGAGGTAACAAAAGCAAAAAATTAGAGGGTGCTAATTAGCTAAAGGCAATTCTTTTGTCTTTTCTAAGCCCACAAATGTGAACATCTTTTAAATCTTCTCTTGTTCATTTTTTTAAATTCATGGTTGTATCCATTCTGTAGAGTAAGGCACTTCCATAATTTTAACAGCCATTTGTTTTCTTTGGGGTGTCATAGATGCCTTCAAGGATTTGATGAAATCTGTAGCACCTCTCCCAAGGTAAATGCATTTTCCATCAGGAAGTTCTTGAATCCCTGAAGTGTATCCAGTGATTTCAGATTACAAAACCCTATTTAATATCTTTGGTACTTATTAAGAAATCAAGTTAGTGCATCTTCCAGAATTTATTTCACCAATATCACAGTAGTCCTTTCCTTCCTCCACATTTCTCCCTCCCTTTTGCCCATTGAGTGTTAATAATACATATTGAAGTCCTGTGACAAAAGACATCAACTCCTAGATTACCAAAGGACAAAGTGAAGATTTACGTTTTGATCCCCACGTGCACATAATCTTCTGAAAAAGTATTTTTCAGAAAATATTTTTAATAAAAATAACACCGACTATTAAAAGATTTTATCTGTGGTTGAGAATTATTTTCTGTGGCACACGGTCCTCCTTTGTTTCCTGGTCGCGTCACTAGGATTTCCAATGTCAAAATCACAGCTAGGTCAATTTTAGAGTTGAAGGCTTTTCATATGCAAACGTGTTCCTGATTGAATGCGTATACTGACAAGACTCAAGATGATAGCAGACTAGAAGGGAATTACTACTGTTTCAACCATCTGGGATTTTAGTTCTTGGTTTAATTCTTATTAAACCAAGTCTATAATACTAAGATATCAACCCCTCCCTCTTGATCACCTGCCACTTTACTGTGCTGCCAGAGTTGGTTGAATCCACCTGCTTCTATCGCCATTCTTCCAGTTTAATGCCTTTTTCTGGATCTGTTGTGAGAAATTCCCAAATTACCTCCCAGAAGATTTACTTCTCCATTCTACCGTGAATTCTGCTCCAGGGAATAGCTTCCCAAAGTCTCAGTGATCATTTATTTCTCTGCTCCTGAGTCTTCAATGGTTCACAGTGCCAACATATTCAAGAATTTAGTCCTTGGCTACCACCATCTCCATCATTCGTTTTTGGAACTCTTAGTACTGATGCTCTAATAAAATCAGTCCAATCATCTTTCCTGAAATACATCTGCATACTCACACTGCTGTGCTTTTGGCCATGATTTTTTTTTTCCTAAAATGCCTTTCTGCCACACTTCCACCTGGAAAACTCTTACTCAACCAGTATGGCACCACTCAAATATCACTTCTTTTTGCATCTCCCCCAATGCACCTGTCCCTTCTCCTCTGTGCTAAAATAGCATTTTTAGTTTTTACTTAAGTGCTCTGTGCCTTGGTTTTCTCACCTGTAAGATAAAACTATTATTAGTGTGTAACCCAAAGAATCTTTCTACAGATCAAATGAGATAACACAGTCTAGCTATTTTCTCTCCATTTTATGAAGCACTTTTATATAACCTCATATGAACCTCCCAATAATTCTTTTAGGTAATTGTCTCTGTTTCCAGTCTTGAAGATGGGTAAAACTGAGCCACAGAAGTATGAATTGACTTGTCTAAAGTCACATAAATGGTAAATGGCAAAACTGAGAGAAATATCCAGATCCTCCAACTTCAAATTCCTTCTTCTTTCCCATAAACTACATTGGATACTGGGTGCTTTCTTATTCTGCTTTCTTCCCTCAGCACCTAGCATAGTATGCTGCATGTAGTTGCCATTCAGTAAATGTTAATTGAATTGAATTTCATGCTCTCTCTTTTTCTGAGATAACAGTGAAAATGTTGACAGTACTGAGCCCTATAACATACCACTACAGAACCTGCTAACTGACATCAGTGTCTCTTAGATGTGACCACTGGAGCAGCTGTGCACCCAGATGACTCTACCATGATCTGGCTCCCATTCCTCCATCTTGCCTGCTACAATATCGTTACTCTGTACCAGTGCACCTTATGAAAATCAGAATATATCACATCTACAGCATTCCCTTGAGCCATCAGTTGAGAATTCCTTTCAGAAAACAAAAAATAGAGTCATCTTAGCATCACTTATTCATCAGGATTTCATATTGGCATCTGATGATCACCACTTTATTTCTATTAAATCATCTTTCAAGACTTTTTTTCTGGATATTAACATTTTGAGGCTCTATATCTCTGAAAACTAGAGCAATATTATCCTGCATTCTGGCACAACTCCATGATTTGTTAAAGACTGCTAAGAATATGTGAAGTGTTGTTATGGGAAGGCTGGTTCTTTCTTTGCCCAAGAGGGTAACTGTATGCAGTGAGTTTTAATTGTACCAGGAGAAGTTTAGCTTGGAGCTATGACCAGCACTAATGTAGGGGACAATGGGGAGGTCGTCCTTCTCTGGAGATTTCTAAGAGCATACACGAAACTCATCACTTAGGAGTCTCTGCTCATAGACAAGTGTGGACAGATTAGATGCCATCTGGATGTTTCTCCAGTCTGAGATTGAGAAATATTCCAGATGTCCGGACATATCAATGCTTCTCCTGAAGCCTTTGCTTCAGCTTTGTGTTGTCTTGAAATGACGACTATGGTATTCCAAGCTTCACAAAATGTAACTGCCTTGTCAAATCTATAGATGAATTTTCAGAGAAGACCAAAAATTCTGTCAACCCATTCAGGCTTTCTAAGACTACGTATGTATTGCCTTTCAATCCTCAACCCAGACACCCAGAATAAATTGAAGGAGAAAAAACTTCCAGAGTAGAACTTACAGGCAGAGGTTACCCTTATGAAAAATGCAAATAGAGGAGAGAACCAATAAAATCAAGTTTTTAAAATCCTATTATCTCCTTTTAGTCCCTGCTCACCTCTGCACAATTGTCCATTACAATGTGGTTTCCAGTGTCATTTTAAATATAACTGACATTGTTTCTGATCTTAAAGAATTCATTTCCCATTACCAAGACATGATAGTAGTTCTAGCTTGGGATATGCCATTTCTGCCCGGACTAATCAGCTAGCTGTTTTACCAACTAGAGGCATAATCGCTAGCCATTCTGTGAAGTGTCTGTAAACTCTATGTCAGTAACTGCCACCCAAGTATGTTGCTAACTTACAGGTACTTCATTTTCCATTGTACAGATTTTAGAAAGCAGGTAGACAAACAAGAGCATCCCATCTTTGACTAATTCTAGATCTTTTCAGTTTGGCTTTCTGAGTCTTTGCTTGCTAAGAATAATGAAAATGACGATCACTTTGAAAATGACATCAATGATGCAAAAATTAACAAACTTTTCTGTATATAAAGTCATTTAACTAACGAATACCCTTCCAAAATTATCATAATGTCTTTGTAAGTATCTTCTCAATCTAACAGATTTTAAAATATCATCTATTATGAGACTTTGGCCAATTAAAAAGATTTTTAAAAGAAAGAAAAAACAGACTTAAGAACAAAAAGTAAACATAAGCACAGTCCCTCGCTTTTTCAAGCTCAGCACTCTTGGATGTGCTGAGATGCCCCAACAATAGCTACAAAGGTCCACAATTTCCGTTTCCCTAAAGTAATCTCTTGATCCAGTGGTCCAAAGTAGCAGTTACCTAACTCTTTACAGAGTTCAAGGGCTTCCAGATATGATACCTTGTCTGACCCTCATTACCTCAAAATTCTCTCACTGAAGAGTGATTAACCGCATAGGCTGTGACATCAAACAGCCCAAAATTTGGACTTGGTCCTGCCTTTTCTGACTCAATGGTTTTAAGTATATTGTTTAACCTCTTTAAGCATCTATTTCCTCTCCTGTAAAGTGAGAGTACCAATGGAACCTCCTTCATAAGACTATTGTGAAATAAAGTGGGTAGTGCAGATACAGTCAGTTCTACCACAATGCCTGGTCCATGGTGAGCACACAATACGTGTTCATATGTGAAGTTTCATGTTTATGGAACTCGTATTGTGAGTTTGATAAAGGTTGATCTAGACAGTCCAAAACCTTAACTTCCACACCTCTGCATATGCACCTATAACTATGGAAAAGTAGTAATTCATCAATAATATTTCTGATTGTCTCCTGGAAGTTACGTGTGCTCTAGAATAATAAATGATTTCTTCTGAATATAGAAAATGCATTTACTTCTGGGAAATTTCTCCCTGCTCAAGTGTGCTGAATATGGATTTGATTAGAAGATACAAAATATAACTGAAATACGTCATCTGCCCCTTTAACAAAAGAAACACAGACCAAATGGTTTTCTTTGGTATTGATTTAGCATCATGGCAAAACTAATATAGCCCTTTAATGTAAGAAATGAAGTAGGGGCAGGGCCAATTTGTTGTTGTTGATCTCTGGAATAAATGGAGCTTCTAGGTTCCTATAAGCCCACAAGTCTTCACAGTTTGCTTAAAGCATCTACATACACATAAACTGAACCCCCTGAGGAAGGCAGACCATCACTGTGGCTTGAGCCCAGCTTTGCCTCAGGAGTACCATACACGACATTCCAGAGAAGATTTGGTTGACTCATTCCAAGTACAGAAAAAGAGCCAGGATCCTGGAGTTCCTATCTTCTCATGTAGTGACTTCCTAGGCGACGAGGGACTAATCTCATTTTTCCACCTCTCTATGAACGTCCTCCACTATCAGACTAAAAGAATGGCCTCACTGCAAAGTGCTTTGAGTTACAAGACTCTGATTTAAACAAGAGTCATCTCTGTAATCAGTTCTCAACCCTCTGTAGTAATATTCAAGAGAGAGACTTTGGCCTGCCGCCTTAACTGCGTGCGTGCGTGTGCGTGTGTGCGTGTGTGTGTGTGTGTGTGTGTGTGTGTGTGTGTGTGTGTGTGTGTGTGTGTGTGTGTGTATTTAATCTGAACTATCAGTGGGCAGTGGATATTTCTAAGTTGCCATGTTGGAAACACTGCTTTCAGCTTATTTCTGGCAATGGTCTACAGAAGCAATCCATATAAGTTATTGTTTGACTGGTAGCAGTATTTACACCTCCTTTTCACCAGGGTTTTTGGACCTGCTTTTTATTCTCCCTGGAGTATATATTGCCCTCAGATATACCCATGGGTCACAACTGAATTTCTTGCAGCTTTCTGCTCAGATGTCACTTCCCTCACCACCTCCTATAATATAGCTCAAGACACCCTCTGTCCCCCATCATCTGCTTTATCCTGCTGCCTTACTGTTCTTCATAGCACTTACAATCTAACATAATGTCTTAAATTTGTCTGTATATAATTTTTCTCCCCCATGATAGTGTAAGCTGAAGCTCCTAGAATAGTTTCAGTCACATAGCAGAAATTCAATAAACATTTTTTTTAAAAAAGAAGGGATTTATAAATACGGACATCATCTATACTAACTAAGGCCAGAATATATTCCTTTCTTGGGTCAATATTCCTGTCCTTTAAGGGGGATATAGAGATGAGAATATTCATCCAATAGAATTATACAATTTTTTAGTTTCCAGGCCCTATTGCTAAGTAAGATAAATTGAAGTTTTCTTCAATTTCCTTTTAAAAAACCTTCACTAATGGTTGACATATTCTATGACATATTTTTCATGCTACCATATTCAGTTTTTTGAAAATCAACATGTATTTAACTTGTACCCCACTTATACCCAATTCTAGTGTCTAGAACTCTGGAAGTACAATCAAGAGTCACTTGATTATTACTTGGTAGTTCTGAATATATTTAACAGTTCTCAACAGCTCCTTGTTAAATGTCCTTCAAACTCATGACTCCTTGTAGAAGTCATGAAAACAGAGTGGCTTAATAGGGGCACATCTGGTGAGGGGATTCAGAAAATTTCATCCCGTTACCAGCACATTGCTGCTTACTTGCTATGCAACATTGGACAAGCAGCCTGGTTATTCTGGGCTTCTGTTTCCTTGCTAGAAATGAAACAACGATATGACTTGCCTTCGGTGTTCTTTAGTCATTTGATGGTTGAGATTACTTCCTCCCTAGAGTATGCTCTCTACATTAGGGTGAAAGCCCCTCTGGGATACTCAGGGGGGAATGGAAATAGAGGATCTGCCTAATAGGAGCAGCCCCTGACTCCTGGGAAGAGAGAGCTTAAGGCCTGCCAGGAAGTTCCAACAAAGGCCACACAGTTACCAAGAGCTGCCATATTGCCTCGTGGGCAGTGCTGGTTTGAGAAATATTCCAGCAAACATTTAACCAAATCACTGCAGCAAGGGAGAAGAGGTCTGGGGAGGATTTTGTAATCCTTAGGGAGAGCTCAGTCAACTTTGTACCTTGTCCTATGGATAGACTAGACCCTGAGGAATCAATCTAGATCCTAAATTGAGGGCAAAAATAAGATGATGATTTGATAGTAATACTCTCTTGCCTTATTCCATGAGCAGTGACAAATTTCTTTTCCTTACTCGCTTTAACGTAGTATGTACTCTTTTAATGCCAAAAAACAGACAATATCATGTTCTTATCAAATTTCTCTCTTTTCCCCTTTAATTTTTTTGCAGTTGGCTTATTGTTGTCTGAAATAGTTACGTTTCCAGTTGAAGGGAAACGCATCTTTTAACCTGACTGGAATAGCCCTAGAGGCAGTTAAGTCCTTGAGTTCTTTAACGATAAGTGGAGTTAACGATATCATGTGTCAAATCCCTCAAAGACAGGTAGCATAGACATGTAAAATATTCTTATCCTTAAATTGTTATTTTGTAATAAACTACTATCTTCTCTCTGAAATGCATCTTTTCTCTCTGTCCACTGGATGGCTCAGGAGAGTGATACAGTTTGCCTAAGGACCCAGATCCCAAGCATCTCGGCACAGTGGAGGAACCTTAAGTTATGTGGACTTTACCTCTAGGACACAGAAGTGGTGGTGCCTAATAAATACTTCCCTGTTCTCAAGCCCTCAGCCCTGTTAGGTCAACCATAGTGAATCAGAACCCAGAAGTCAACATGGATGGACAGCAAGCCAGTCAGTAGGTGAAAAGGGAATGAAGCCCAGAACCAACAGGCCATACGATCACCGTGCCATAGAGGGAAACAGAATCCAAAACCTGGAGAGGCCCCTCATCCAAACTTCCTCCCCAGACAGTGGTTCTCCCCTTGGGGAAAGCATCAGTGGAGGTGCCACAGAGCCCATGACACATTTTGACCCCCAAAGGATCTTTTTCTTCCTGCATACATAAATCACACCTCCTAATCATGCCATCCAGTCCTGAAAATGTTACAAGGCTAGTGCTCTGCTAGTGAGAATTCATAGGCACCTGCTCTTGATTTTCTTCCTACTTAGAATAATTTTCACACAGCCATGATATTGCCGAATGACTCTGTTCAGAGTTCCAAATGGTAAGGCTCAAACGAGAAGGGATATGTTGGGTGTTTGGATTGTAATGATTTCAGCTCTTCCTCTTTTTTTACAGCATCATTAGTAATCTGTCATTCTAATAATAATAATTCCCTTTTGACACCATGGAGGTAAGAAGAAATCATCACTGACATCAAAAATGAGGTGATATTTCAGCAGTATTATTTTACCAAAGATAAAATGGAAAGCTTTATTACTCCCCATGCCTTTAAAGAAAGCTGAACAAGGCATATGCTGACCCTAGAGCTTATCTACTTGAGTTCCTTCCAGACTGATATGAAATAACTAATTTTAATTCTTCCAACCAGAGTTTCAGAATGTGGTTTCCTCCAAAGTTTTCCATCTACGTAATGGAAACATTTTCAAAAACAAGCTTTATCCATCCATAATAAACTGGGGAATCAAAAGAAAAGTCTATTGTAACTAAGAACAATTTATAATTTTCATTCTTCAGCATCACCTTTTGTTCCAAGTATTTAGGAATTGATTTCACTCAGTCATGCATTCAATACTGATTGTGTACCTGTTGTGTATTACACACTGTACTGGGCACTAGGAAGACAAAGATGGATAAAAGAGAGTCCTTGGTCCAGAGAACAGAGTCTAGACTTATGCAGGCACACAAAGAAATGGCCAAGACAATAATACAATATGTGCTGTAATAGGGATCTGTTCAAGGGCAATGCAAGGAAGTACAGATGGTCCCTGACTTACGATGTTTTGACTTATGAATTTTCAACTTTACGATGGCACACGAGTGATAGACATTCAGTAGAAACTATATTTCAGATTTCAAATTTTGATCTTTTCCTGAACTAGCGATATGTAATACAATAGTCTCACTGATGCTGGGCAGCTGCAGCCCTGTGATCATGAGGTTAAACAGCTGATACACTTCAACCATTCTGTACCCATTCTCTTTTTTACTTTCAGTACATTATTCAATAAATTACATGAGGTTTTCAATGCTTTCTTTAAAAATAGACTTTGTGGGCTTCCCTGGTGGCGCAGTAGTTAAGAATCCGCCTGCCAATGCAGGGGACACGGGTTCGAGCCCTGGTCCGGGAAGATCCCACATGCCGCAGAGCAACTAAGCCCGTGTGCCACAACTACTGAGCCTGCGCTCAAGAGCCTGCGAGCCGCAACTACTGAGCCCATGTGCTGCAACTACTGAAGCCTGAGTGCCCTAGAGCCCGTGCTCCACAACAAGAGAAGCCACCACAATGAGAAGCGCATGCACCGCAACAAAGAGTAGCCCCCGCTCGCCGCAACTAGAGAAAGTCCGTGCACAGCAACAAAGACCCAATGCAGCCAAAAATAAATAAAAATAAATAAATTTGTAAAAAAAAATAAAGTGAAATTAGCTTTAAAAAAAAAGTAGACTTTGTGTTAGATGATTTTGCCCAACTGCAGGCTAAAGTTTAAGTGTTCTGAGCTCGTTTACGGTAGGCTGGGCTAAGCTCTGATGTTTATTAGATTAGGTGTATTACATGCATTTTCTACTTAAAATACTTTCAGCTGATGATGGGTTTATCAGGATGCAACTCCATCGTAAGTCCAAGAAGATCTGTAAATGATTATGTCTGGTGGAAGAGGAGAGAGTCTCAAAGAGAACATGATTTTAGCCAGCTCTTAAAGGATAGACTTACCCTAAGGAGATATTAGGGAAGGAACTCTACACAGACAGAATAGTATCAGCAAAGAGATGAAGGCATCAAGTGCAATGAGCAGCAGGAAATCTGGTCCTCAAGGGAATCAGGAGTGAAAACATCTGATCTGACTCAGCAAATGTAGATGGGAGTAGAAGTCTTTATTTAATAAAGAAGTCTTTATTGTATTTATTTAGTACAATACCAGCCCAATGGGCTAATCAGTGTTCAGGATAACAAGAATGAAGATTAAGACTGTTTCATTCTAACTAAACCTTTTGCTTTCATTGTAAGAAAAAGATCACTATTTTCCGAAAAGGAGACCAAGAAGATTGTTCTCAGCCCCTAGGGTAAGAGAATAAGTATGCGGATTTAAGTCATTGAATAATTCCCTTTGGAATTTTCTCAATGTATTTTTCCTTCCATCATTCTGCCCTATATTGAGGACAGAGATTTCCTCCCCTCACCCCCCTTGAATCTTAGATGCTGGTATAAATAGATATTCTGAAAGCAGAAATATGATTTTCCTAGAACCAGTAACTCAAGAAAAAAACCTAAATTCTTTATGCATTGAAATCTTGGATTGCAAAATGAATCAGAAAAGGAAGACTCACACAGACCTCAGTCACCCAACTACTTGGTCTGTACACTGTTAGGTATCTAGATTCTGGGAAATGTCTGGGTACTTGGCACAATATAAGCAAAGCCTACGTTTCAGGCAGCCTAAGGTTTCCCTTATATATACCATTTACTAAAACCCCTGGCTTTAAGGATGACAACTTTTTCCTCATTAAAAAAAAATTATTTGTTCATCAACTCATTTACTTCTAATGCTGGTTAGCTATCCAGCCTTTCTAGTAATTGTAGCAACCTTTATAAACAGTATTATCTGAGCACCCAATCCCTTTGTTCCAGAAAGATCTCTGCATGTCAGATCAGTTACAATTCACCTGCAATTAAACGACTGTTCTCAAATGAACAGCAACCAATGACATAAAATCTGAATGTGATAACCATGCAAGTATTCAATATTTTAAGTGATATTTAAAAAAATCAAATCCAGTATGTAGCTATTGGATTTTCACTATGAGCATATTTTTGCCCTCTCTCTTCTCCCTCTCCCCAGAAAATAAAATTTTATATTCCTGGATTGAACGCCCAATTACTTTTTTAAAAACAAACATTCAAAAATAAAAAGAAGAAGATCACTTTTGCTTTATTTTTGCAGCGTCTGCGTAGGCTTTATCTTGCTATCAAAGATAATACAAAACTTCAGTGCTTTGTGTTGCAGATCATTAGTTGAGTTGCTTTTTAACTGCTTGATTTTATTTATTTTTCTTACTCAAACATCTTTTTCTTCTCTGAATAATCAATGCTCTCAACTGCTCTCAAATGCATCTACTTCTGTCACTGCAAAGCTAGTTGTAACCCCATGGAGTACCCTCCCAAACCATGCAGGAGCCATTTAAGAGGAGATCTTTTTGTTTAAGTCAGCTCTCAGGATAGAAGGGGAAATCACATCCCCAGTTGGCTCCTGACTTTTTCATTATCAGATGCAGAGGCTAGAAAAGAGAACTGGACAAAAAATGGGTTTGGGTGTGTGTTTGGTTTTTTGGCGTGTGCTAAAGCCACACAGAGCTGATGCACAATAAACAAATATGCATTAGGGGTTGTTTTCAGTCACTTTATAGACATATGCATTCATAAATTTTGTTACGGTTGTAAGAAGCCCACTTTGATGGGACCAAACTCATAGACGAGCTTTCGATCACTGGAGCAACCACAGTCTAACTTTATGTTGACAATTTATCAGCTCCTCTCCATCAAAGAAAATTGTTTTTTAGTGCTTGCCTATTAGCAATCACATGCATAATATGAAATTGAGTTCTGGGGAGGACGGCCTGCCATCTGTCTTTCTGATATTTTTTTTTTTTTTCAGTCTTTCACGCTCAAGTTCAACTTTCTGTGTATCAGAATGCTGTAAAACAGGATTCACCCATAAGATGGGCACTTAGCAAGAAAAATGGGCCAGATACCAATGTTATCTTAGAACTTGCAGACTCTCAAAAAGGAAAATCATTGATACCCCAATCTGTGCATTATCTTTTCAGTGCTCTTCAAATTCTGCCTGCCTCTCAAAGCCAACTTTAGTAAGGCTGATTCTTCTTAGAGAACAGTTCATTAGTGTGCTTCGAGACGTATTAAAACACTTTTATAAAAATAAAAATTCAAAGAGAAAGTGGAATGCAACGTGAGGTTAAGGAAATGGAGCTCTAAAGGATTGGCGTGAAGGATGAAAAAGATGTATTTAGTTTCCCTTCCAAGTTTCAACATGCTAAGATTTTTATCAATAATGTTTTTCTACAACAATACCTGCCTCTGGGAAAATCTGCTCTGTAGCTGTCAGGATTTTACTTCTCAAAATATGCTTAAGATGATTCTGGTAAATTGATAAAAAAAAATAGTACACCCCGCAATGTAAAGAATTGCTCAAAAGCCAATTCATGTGTAACTGCATTTGTGTGGCAGGGCATTTATTATGCTATAAATTCCATCACTGATTTTGGCCAGTTCAGATTGATTCTACAGTAACTGTAAGTAATGAACCTTCCAGAGCCAAAGCGGGGGGAGGAAAGCTGGAGGAGCAGAAATAGCCAGTACGCTTGTGGCTGTGGAAATACAAATCATAGGCTTCATTTAGTCACGGCTCTTATCAGATTGTGCAGCCAATACCCTACAAAGCAGGAAAATATATATCCAGAAAAATCTACAGGTTCCTTGACCTGACTCCAGGAGCTATGACTGGCAGACACAAGGAGAACCCTTCTTAGAGAAAGGAAGAAATTTATTTTTCCTTGAGCCTTTGCTTGCCAAGCTTGTTCTCTCTCATCTTTTTTTTTTTTTTAATTTTTAAAAAAATTTTTTCCATCTAAAATATGGGCAGAAGTCCATCTTACAAGAGCAACAAATATGGAGCTCTCTTTTCCTAGGGAAAAGTTATCCATCCCTGTAGCTTGGCCTCCCTCAGTTCTCAGGCCTGGGACTGCAGACCTTTAGCTTAGAAGAGGCTCCCAGGCATTAGGGTGTCTCTCTTGCCAGTTCAGACTTTTGTGAAGAGGAAAATTGGTTACCCTGGAGTTGATTACCGCGCCTGTAACTAAGAAACTAAGGTAACCAGTGAGATGAACAGCAGGAGAATCAGCACTCGGAGGTGCCCGGTGACCCCCCTGAGGGGGGCGGGGAAGCTGGAGAAAGAAGGAGTAAATGAGAGAAGCTGAGGCAGTAGTCATCTGTGGTGCAGTAAAGCAGTACCATCTAATATTAGAGGGTTGTTCTTTTCTTCTGATATTCTTCAAAAGTGAGCACTAAGGAAATAGGCAGAGTGTGGGGATGGAACAGAGTGTGATTTGGGCTCATGGGTATCAGCAGAGCTAGAACAGAGCAGAGAGAATCTGGGCAGCAGGAGCAGGGAGAGGGACATGGAAAAGGTTGACATTCAAGACACATTTCACCTACAAGGGAGGCCAAGGAAGTCCTACGTTCATTCTAGTTTCCTCTCCTCTCTCACCTCACTTCCATGGAATGCTTAGGAGCAGGGGAGGGGAAAGCGGTGGGAGGGGCAGTGGGCTGGGGTCAGGCCCAGAATGTTGGCTCCAAGGTGATAATATCAGCCTAGGGAGGCCATGGCTTCAGTGGAGTGTGGACAGGCAATATGTCATGTCAATTCTAGGGTGTGTTTCCCCATCCCCATCCTACTGAATTTTCAAAAAATACAGAGGTGCAAACGACAACTCATCTCAGAGAATGACAAAGCAACCTCACTGTCCATTTGACCCCAAGAACAAATACCACAAACTCTTCTGAGACTCTTTTCCTACATTTCTTTTCCCATTCCCTCTTAAGAATCATAGAATTGTAGAGCTTAAAGGTCCATAGATGTGGTGTTTGACTACTGTGAGGGAGGGCTGACAGAAGATACCATTTGGGGCCTCCTGAAATCTGCACATTTCTCACTGGGCTATTTGTTTGAGGGTAATTATTAACTGCCATGTGACGTCTTGTGTAAGAAACCAACGATAGAGCAAGGCAAGTCTTTAGGTATGGGTATCCAGAGTTAGCCAAATGGAGGAGCCCAGAGCCAATTGCGGGGGTGGGTACTGGACAACACAAGCAGGGTACCAGGCCCAGAGTGGACACTTCCAGCTCCAAAGGAAACCTGACAAAAAGCCTCTCCCTGTATGTATCACTTGTTACGATTAGCACTATTGGAACTCACCATCAGTCACGTGCATCCCACTAGCCTATCTGGGCACAGAGTACAGGAGAAGGCGAATGGTGTCACAGTGAAAGAGATGCCATGTTCTGCCGTGAATCCTTTTTTAGAAATGAGTAGGGAATAATAATGAGTTTTGGAAAACTGTGAATTATTTTAGCTCCATTCATAGAGAAGGACTTGCTTCCAAGCTGTGCCTGATGGTTCTGCCATGAGCCATAACACTTGTGCTACTTCTAGTTTGGTTCAGTCTGTTGTTTCCAGCACTCGTGTTGGAATTTGAACATATCACTTAGAAAATCAGAATTATTAAGAGTACTGAATGCTAGTGAACTTCCAGAACTGTTTGTAGTATATTCTACAAGTCAGAGGGAGATAGAAAAATGGGTCTGTGGATAGATAGAGGGATTGTTATATGTCTTTCCAAAATAACTAGACAATTCAGTAGGCATATTTATGAGTGGTTAAGACTACCACAGAATCAATTTGGTGGGTTGTATAAAAATTAACCATTAATTGAAGACTAAAATATTTGTACAGAAATTGATTCACACATGTCATTGGAATCTAAACCCTCTACAGCCATCAGCTATGTAATAGTCATTGTTTTTGCCCAATACAGCTACCAAACAAATTAATTAAAATTATCTATAAATTATTAAAAGCTGAAAGTCATCATCAATACAGATATTTATAAGTAGCTCTTGTATATGTAATGACTAACATCAAAAATAATCTTGTAGATGGCATTTTTGGTGACTTGGTAGAATGTACTAAGCCGTGGTCTTAAAATCAACAAATGTAGCTTTTAGTCCTGGTTTTGCCATTTGGTATGTATATGACTTTACGGAAATCATGTAGCCTCC
This sequence comes from Balaenoptera physalus, assembly GCF_965194825.1. Classification (NCBI taxonomy): domain Eukaryota; kingdom Metazoa; phylum Chordata; class Mammalia; order Artiodactyla; family Balaenopteridae; genus Balaenoptera; species Balaenoptera physalus. Next base: position 64,879,082 of record NC_138883.1, on the reverse strand, counting down.
CTGAGTCTGCTGAAAGCAAATAATAGTGCCCCTTCTGAAATATCACAGAGTTACTATGAGATTAATACAACATGAGTGAAAATGTTCTGAAAACTCTAAGTCTCTGTTAATACCCCATATTATCTTTATTGAATTATAACTGTAAAATCGAATATTTTAGCATTTCAGAAGATATTGGCTTAGCTTATGTTTATCACTAGGAATTGATCTTTTTCCCCATTTTATTTCTGGTCTTGGTGCATATATTTTTGTGAAGAGAGGCTGTTTTTCATAGGAGCCTACAGATCACCCATTTTACTTCTGAAGAGGGCACAGGGCAGGAATTCTGTTCGTAAGAGGAGGAGGAAGTGTCTGGAAGTCACCGTCATGGCTCCATCCTCACAGTGGGGCCTGGGGGTTGCCTCAGGGGAAAGGATTACGGAAATGGCCACGGATCCACTGTTGATGTGATCTGGCCGCTCACTTTGGTTACTGTTGTAATTAGTTGTCTAGTGTTAATAGTAGCCAGCTATGCATTTGTTTAGTGATGGAAACCTTATGTATTGCTCTTTGCATTGGAATAAAGTATTTAGTTACCAGAGTCAGTAATCAGCAATATCCTTTATGTCCCCTGAAAAAGAAATAAGTGTGCTCTTCAGGGCTAGAATAAGCCAAACTCACTGGACATTTCCTGTAGTTCCAACAGGGTGGCTTCTTGAAGTATCTAGTTGTATTCAAGGAGTAATTAACCCCAAGAGGAATCTTACCAGGAATCTTATATTTTCTAAAGACAATTTCTTATTGAAAGTTTTTCAGGCAGAAGGGAGAACTGGACAATTCTAGACTCCTCAGATGGATCAAAACAGGAATTGAGAGTGGCGGGAGACGCAGGGTGGTCTGTGGAAAAGAGCACTGAACCTGGAGGATCGTCGGAACTGTATTTTAGCTGTGTAATCACAGACACTTCATCTCTCTAGCCTCCAGATCCTTATCTATAAAATGGAGATACCGATACCTGCTCTACCTCCTTGAAGGCTACTGTAAGGATCGAAAGGAGTAAAGGATCAAAAGGTTAGGGCCTTCGTGGGCTCTCACACTGTAGTTAGATGAATAGTGTCCAGGCAGCCACTCATCAGCTGAGTTCCTCCCTTGGTCTGTGTCCTGAGAGGTAGACAGAGAAATAAAAGACACACTGTGCCTCGAAGGCACAGAGAGAGACAGAGGCAGAGACAGGGAAAGAACAGTCCCAGGTAGTGCATCTCTAGTGCTGACTGGACGGCAGAAACAATGGTAGGAATTCAAAGGGAAGAGGACAACTTTGGGCTAGAGTGGCCCAAAGAAGAGGAAAAGAAATTTGACAGAGATCTTGATGAATGAATATTATTTTCACTGGTGGAGGGGACCAGGGAAGGAATTCCTGGTCTGAGAGTTGGTGTGAGTAAAGGTACAGAGAAGCTAAACACAAGGCAGATCAGCAGATGGTGTGCAAAGCATTTGGAGTCTAGGGAGGAAAGTTATAGAAAATGAGGTTGTAAACATTCGGACCGAATGGTCACAAGACTTTCATGAAAGCTAAGGGGCCCAAATTTTATTCCAGAATCAATCAAGTTTCTTGAAGAGTAAGAGTAGTAATTATAATACTTTATGTCTAAATGGTGCTGTGTGTTTTCGGGGTCTCTTAAATGCACTGCCTCATGTGGTTCTTTTAGCAATTCTGTAAGATAGGGGTGGCAAAGGTGATCATGCTCATATGAATGAGGGGAAACAGAGGCTCAGCCAGGTCGTGGGATTGCTCCAAAGTTACGCCACAAGGAAATGAGGGAGACCATATCACTCCTGGCCTGCTTTCCTCTGTGTAAAAATACTTTAGGAAGATGAACCTGGCAGCAAAATGCAGGATGGACCAGTGTGGGAAACAAATAAGAGAGGCCAGATAGGAAGCCGCCTACCCAGTTGTCCACATGTAAGATTTCCATGGTCTATATTAACAAATGGCACTTGGAATGGATGTAACATCTGTAGTAAGAGATGTGGTAAAGGAAGAATTCCTCAGCCTTGATGACTAACTGGATCTGGGAAGTGAGAAGCAGAGGATCAAAGCTGAGTCCAAGAGAAGTGATGCACTCCATCCTTCTAGCTTTACTGATGTAATGGAAGAGTTACTAAAAATAGAGAGAGGTCCAAGGGTCAAGCCTGAGTGAGAGCTGGACACCAGCCTTACCCACATTTCTTCTTTACCCTCACCCCAACAGGCTGCTGGCCATTCCTTTGATTCACCTTCCTATTATAGCCCTGATCACACTCTAATTAGGTATCAATAGATGGGATGTGAGCTCCTTAGTGACTGTGATGGCCCCAGTGACTGGCACAGAGCAATGCCTGACAAAGGTTAAGTAAACATTGCCCATTTGAATGAATGAATAAGTGAATAAATGACTGAGTGAATGCCCTTAGTTTTCTTCCTGTAGCTCAAGTCATATGATCCCTTCTTCAAAAGTCTTCAGTGGTTCCCACCTTGTCTATAAAGTCAAGTCACCCTTCCTTTGTAGGGCATTCACAGCGTTCCACAGTCCAGCCAGCTCTCCCTGCTCCAGCCTTTCCCCAGCTGCTGTCCTCTGTCCTCTCTCTGCACTCCTCTCAATTCCTACATGCAAACAGCGGTTTGTACCTCTATGCTTTGGCTTATAATCGTCCTTGGCCCTAAAGGCCAATCAAATCCTACTGGTCTGTAAACCTTCAGCTTCAGGGCTGCCTCTTCCATGAGCACCTCCCCACCATGCCTGGTCAGGACATTCTCCCGCGGCCTTCCCTGCACTTTGCACTTCCAGGTCTCATTTTTATCTCCCTGGCAAGTCTGCTCGCATAGGGCCTGGCAGAGTGGTGGCACCTAGTAAGGGTTCAAATAAGAAAAATGGAGAATGAGCTGCTGGGGGAAGAAGCCAACGAACTTCACTGTCATGTTCTCTTTTAAGATTTACCCCTTTCCTACAAATTTCTCTAGGTGAAAAAGAAAATTCTTTTAAACAGTGCCTGTTTGTATAAAGAAACTGCTTCTCTTTCTCTGCCTCTTAAGAGGCAGAGTGTGTTTAATATCCAGGTGTTTTGTTGTATTTTTTTAAATCCCTTACTCAGCAGAGAAAGCCCACTCAAACAAAAGGAAGAAACTGACATATTTTGGATTGACAGATGTCAAGGGACACTACCATCTAATTTCCTTGTTGATTAATTTGAAGGTAATTTTCTGGTAACCCAGGCTTCCAAAAATGTACTTTAAGTGGCATGTTGGTAAAAGAAAATTAATTTCTCTGCGTTAAACTTGCCAGCTTTTGAATTAATTGCGTGAGCATAGCAATCAATTAATAAATTGTTAAGCAAACAAGGGAAAATCGGTCAATTAAAAATGACAAAATTGATTCCAAGGGTAGATAAAGCAAAAAATTGTCATAATGCTCACTTTTAAGTTTGGCTATCCTGCCTCTGTACGATCTACCTCCCACTTTTTACACAGCATTCAAATTGCTAAAGCTTTATTATAATTTCTTATAAATAAATTATCACCTAAGCCGCCTTTGCTGCTTTAGTGGGATTAAGGAAATCAAATACAAACAGCAGTCTTCTGGTAGCTCTAGGAGAAGGTCACTGCTTTGGGAAAGTGTGCCACCCACAGTGCTCTGCACAAGTGTTTTTGAAAGGAGAGCCCTGGCTAAGTGGACCAACGTTCTCTAAATATTTGCCGGTCTCTGCCAGCAGGAACCTCTATACATTGTCTTTCTTTCTCCTGATCATAAACTCAGATGTCTTCCAGAGATCAGGCAAAGTGGGATGCGGCAGGGCCGAGGGAGAGTGCTTGCCTTCTTAGAACATTAAATTTGAACCTTCTTAAACACAGTGCCATCTGTACTTTCCTATCCGGGGATGAACGTGGCCTGAGATACCTGGATTTAGTCTCCTGGCCTGGGTTTTGAAATTTGTCCCCCTGCTTGAAAAGACAGATGGTTTGGAAATGATATTTAAAGAAAATATAAAGAATAGAATTTGTCTTGTGAAAGTGTCTGCAGGCTTCATAGGCTTTATAACTTGGAGCATTTTTGTTGTTGTTTACCTGGCCTGCTATGCTTGTCTTTAGTCGTGACTCAACAGTGTGTTTTATCAGAATGTATCCCCATTATCCTCTCAGACATGGACTAGGAAAACCAGGGATTGGGGCAGGCACATCACTAATTTGCTCTTTTGCCAACAGCATTTATCATAAAAGATATGTATAACGTTAATAGTGGAACTATTTATGTTTTAGCATATAGAAGATCTCTGAATTGATTATGAAAAGAATGAGACTAAAGAAGTGCATCTAAACTTCTATGACCTACTGAGTCTTCACTTAAATGTTGACAATTTCTCAATCATAATAGAACCAAAACAAAACCCACTCCTCAAAATGTTTTGCCGTCCACCAGCCCTTTCCGCTTCAGTGAGTGGCTCCACCCTCCATCCTGGAGCTCTGGGCAAAAGCGTAGGAGTATCCTTTGAGTCCACTCTTGACCTCAGACCCCACATTGAATACATCAGCAAATTCCATCAACTCTACCTTCAAAGTGTGTCCACAATGCAACTACTTCCCATCATTTCCTCCTGGACTACCATCATCTCCCCCACCAGGATCTCTACAGGAGCCTCCTATTTGGCCTTCCTGCTTCCACTCGGGCCCCCAGAGCAGCCATTTACAGCAGCCAGAAACATTTCTCGGATCTCATCACTCCCTCTCTGTGCATCCATTTCATAGCTGTATCCCCTGAGCCAAGAACAGTGCCCGGCCACAGATTAATCTCAGCAATACTTGTGGAATGAATGAAATCATGTAATGTGGATGAGGTACATCAAATGCTGCGGGAGTGTTTGGACACTTGAGAAGGCTTATCCGACCAGTTATAGACCAGGAAAGAGTAAGATACCTGCCCTTGAATCTGAGTCATTCAGACACCTGCCAGCCCACCGCTCACCTCATTCCTCCCTTCCCCATTGCTATGGAGCAGGAGATGCTATGGTTGACTGGGGTGGTGGGGAAGGGGATGTCTGCCCAAACCAAAGCAGGAATAAAAAAAATCAAGTGCTGATTCTGGTTCTTTTAAACAGTTGCATACTTACTTGGCAGTCACGATAGCACAAGTCACTCCTATAATCAAAAAAATCATTACTTGTTTTGCTAAAATCCCAAGGAAATGGCTCAAGATGTGATATTTCAGCACTCATGAGGTTGTGCCTGAAGAAGTGGGATGTTAATTGTGATGGATTTAGAGAATCCACTGCAAAACTGCAGGAGAACAGCATGCTCTTCCCAGTTCCAGAGAAAGTGCATTAATATCCCATGTTTTTGTTTTATTTAGTCTTGGCTGGCTGTGTGGAGAATCACCCAAGGTAATGGCAAAGCTACTAGGGACTACATCAAATAGAAACCTACAAAGAAATTTTATTTTCTCCTCCCACACTATGAAGGGAGGCTGCACGACTGAGGAATATTTGTCTCGAGTTGCCTTACAAGCTACCAGATTGATTTGCTTTGCCACTGACGGTTCCGATGCTGATACAACCTTTCTACCGCCTTCCATCCTTCAAAGGTTGAAAGTCACTGCTTGAGTACTGTGGCTCACTAAGCCTTTACACGGCAGGTGGAGGAAAGGAGTTTCTGCAGAATCTTACTTCATGCAGAAGAATGATACGGGTTGGGTCTGAACGCTCCTGGTGCAAGTCTGCCTGTGAACAGTGTTGCTGATTACTTCATTAGAGCCCTGTGCGCTTCGAGAGCCATATGCTTTCAAGTTTCTTTAAATGGTATTAGGGAAAAATATCCTGCAGGCATTATTTTTAAAGGGGACTTCAAACGTTCCCCAAGGAAAAGAAAAAAAAAAAAAAAAAAAAACTATAGCACGTTTGAACTCCAGGGGGTTACAGGAGAAATCTTACTTAGCAAGACTGTGAAAATGGAGTGATCTTTTCAGTTTCAGGGTAAAATAATTGTTGGTCACAATCAAGGATAAATTTAAAATGTGGATGGAGAAAGATGCAGAAAATCTCCAAATCCTTGAATCGTTACCCTAAAATAGCAAAGAAGATGATGACTTGAGGAAGGAAAAAAGGATTTTTTTAATAGTTCTCATCTTACATTCGATGGTATAAAGAGAATTAAAAGACTCTCCCCGTATCCTGCAGAGTGCAAAAGTCCACAGTTCTTCCCATTTCGTGCCACGTAGGAGACACTTCTAGATGATTTCCCCCCTGTGTTACATGCATTCAAACTTATATTTTAAAGACCTGGAAAGTAAGGCTACAGGTAGGGGTAAAGCTATTCATTTTGAGTTTCCCTGCAGAGGCTCTGCTCCAGAGGTCAAATCAAAGAGATGCTTCTTCAAGTTTTAACCCTCCTTTTCTAAATAGATTCCAACCTGATGTCATTTAATGCATTGATGTCTGGATTTCTTAGGCATCATAGTTGCCCTATTACATATCAAAAGGACTCTTGAGAAATTCCCTCAAACTGATCATTCTAATTTCTTATTTATAACTATTCTGTATTCACTCAGAGGACAGCTGCATTGTATGCTAAACCATGAATCGGAGAAATTGGCCCCTTTGTATGTAGGTTTGTATTAAATTGAAATGCTCTCTTTTTTTCCCCTGTTTGTTCCCACACTTGAGTTCCTGGTGTCAGTTTGTATTTGGCTTCTCGAGCATATTAAAGTTTTTCTAGCGCTTATGATGTTCTTGCCAAGAGCACACTTGCAGCAATCTGCACTAGAACAGTCTTTGTGCCAATTACTTCAAAAAGTATTCTTTAAAATGAAAAGAGGGAGGGTTTTTGGTTTTTTTGTTTTTTTTTTTTCAGGGAACTTTCAGGTTATAGTGTGGTGGTTTCCATTTTAATTTTTTAGTCAGTCTTCCTGAAATGATGACTTACTGGCTCTGGAATGTGTGCATCTTTGGGTTATTTTCTCTTTTTTTAAAGCCTTTCTACAAAATGGAAGTTCTGATAAAGACATACGCATAGCAGGGATAATCAGTAGGACGGAGGAAACTGCTGTCGCTGCTGATACCACACCCTCATCTATTTAAACAGCTCTGGAAAGGAAACTGCTAGAAGCTTGTTAAAGAGTTCCCAAATGTGTGACTGTAAATGACTATCTCTAATCATGGCTGAATAAACCAAATGCAGCAAATGAGCTGGTGACACGCACAAAAGTCGTATGAGCATTCTGAATTGCATATGCTGAATAGATAATAACCCATGTCAATGCCGTGGGGTCTTTTGAAGGTTAAAATCCAAGGTTTGATCGAGTTATTTGTGTAGAGACAGAAACACATTTGGGAAAACAAAAGAGGAAAGTGGAAGGGAACGTATCCTCTGAAATGCACTGCTGAACAGTAGAAGAGGTACTGGGCAAGAGATGAGGAGACTTCGCTTTTCTTCCTGTGTCTGCCACTCACTGGCTTTGCGTCCTTGGCTAAGACATTTTACCTCACCGGGCCTCAGTCTCCACATCTGTAAGGTGGGCGGTTGCACTAGGTAGTCTGCAAGGCAGGCCCCCTCCAACTCCAGCAGGAGGTCTTTCTGGGACACTGCACACAAAGAGGATTTGGCAGGGCGTGGATTCATTCACTCCATAAAGCAAGACGTTTTGAGGGGTATGTCATTCCTAGAAATTACTCTCATTAAAAATGAAATTTAGGACTGAATTAAGCCGCCTTATAAAATATTAGCTATAGCATTTAGAGGGCAGGTTGAGAAACATTTCAGAAAACGTCCTTTGCTAATCAATGCCTAACACATAACATCCAGGCCACACAAAGAATGGAAACCAAGATAACAGAGATGGAAAGTTATAGAGGTTTAGGGCTTTGATGATGGGTCAAAGCTTCATGTTTAAACATACCAGATATAACAGACACCACAGTAAGGAAGGGTCTTAGACCCCATGTAGTTAGGCCCACTCGCTTCCCCAGTGAGGAAATTGACGCAGAGAAAGGAGGGAGCTGCAGCAAACACAGAGCTACATGTTGCCTGAGTGTGCCAGAAAAACTGAGGAACCTTGGCTCCTACTGTGCATTCTTTGTTTCTTGCACCTATTCGGGTCTAAAGTGCCTAGCTTAAGAGAATTCTTTGTTCTTGCATCATTGAAGAGTTCCAGATACCTACTGTAGCCTCCTGAGAAGTGAACATTTTTAGGTTTGACTTTTAAGGAGTTTCATGTCTAAATTTGGGGAATATTGGGGTTTTAATTTTTTCACAATGTTTATGACCCATCTGTTTGCTTGCAATTTTTTTAATTATCAGAAATACAAGTATTCATATGTGTGTGTTTCCCCTTTAAGGGGATGGCTGCTTTAAAAAAAGATTTCAGCTCCTGAGACAGCAGAGTTGCCCTTCCATAAGGACTGTTCTACCCATCGACGTGGATAATTGTCTTTAATTCTGTATCCTCTGCAACTGAGGAAGAGAGGAGTAGCTGACTCCCATATCTAAGAGTTCTTCCTCTGAAGGTTTTCCCTTCTTATCAAAATGCAATCATTTATTCTCCTGCAGACCTTCAGGGCGGGCGGAGGGGATAGAGTAGGGCTGCCTTAACATTTTCTCAGGAGAGCAGAGAGCTCTCTGGAGCGCTGTCTTCACGCAGAGAAGCATCCAGTGAAGTCCACAGCTGTCTTTGGCCATTTGTTGCAGTTTAGAGTGGATATAAATTCTGTTAGCAAACTCAAGAGAAACGAAGGTTTGGGAGACTAACTTAGAACAAGACGTGTTGCTAAACTCAAGAAATTTAAGTAAAACACACATTCACCAAAGGTGTTCAGCAAGGATAGAAAACAGAAAATATCCGAATTATATCTTTCCTAATAGGTGCTCGTGAGTTCATCTATATCTATATAATATGATATAGTAATTCAGCAGGAAGTGTAGGATGGGAGCAGAGAGCCAGTTTCTATTCCTTACTTGGCATAAGACTAGCTCCGTGTCCTTTTTTATTTTTCTTTTTAATGTTGTCGGAGATACAATTGCAGTCTGTTACATTGCGAAGAACTGCCTCTCTACCCTCAAGACAGTGGCACTAAGCCACAAGGGACCTCTGGGGACCGTGAGGGGTAATACCCCCTCTTCCACATCAAGTGACAGAGGAATAAAAACGCTGCCCTCCACAGAGGTACAATGATCCTCTGTCCTTCTCTAGGAGACTTTAATAAAGTAACTGAATGAAACGAAATTCGATCAAATGTGTATAGTTCAGCCTTCTTGCTTTGTCCCTTAACAATTTATGGAGGTGTTTCTACCCATGGTCCTGTTTGATTAAATGATATTTGAAGTGTTCCACTCTCTGAGAAAATGTGGTTTATATCCTTGGCATACATTTACATAATTTCGTTAAGGAAATCTCTTCAGCTTAGTTAAACTATCCCAATAAAATCTTATCTCTGGTAGAAGAAAGACTGTTTTCTCCAAAGGGAACAGGAAACAAATATGGAGTCTGGCCACATTTTGAGAATCTAAGGCTGTAATTGTAGCTATATTTTTTATGTTACATATTTGAAGTTTGTTAAAGGAGATGGATGAGAAGTAATTGCTATGTTTGGAGGATACAGTCATGTAAGAATAGAGTGCTGTAGCTAATGTTTTTTAAATGTGGATTTTAAAAATAATTTTTTATTTGTTGCTTGGAAAATGTTTATACACTAAAAAAAAAAAAAAAATGAGGGTAATAAATTACCACCAATCTCTCACGCTCCCCACTGGAGCCATCAAATTAAGGGTTAACCTCCCAGGATTCCCCTGAATTAATCAGGAGCTAAGCCAGGGGCAGGCTGGGCTAGGGGGAGGATTGGCAGAGTGCCACCTCCCCCAAGAGGCATGGGGCACAACAGTGCAACCACAAATAAAGGAGCCTTGACCGGGCTCCCAGCTCCTCTCTCAGGCAGCCCTGTGCACAGAAAACACGACCTGATCCCACGTCAGCCCAGGGTTTCTGCTTACCGTGCTCTGATCCTCCATTTCCAAAGAACCAAGACAGAGCAGGGTTTTTTTCAGTCCTGATTTAATTGTAAATGTATGTTCATCTTTCTTTCCTCATTTAGGAGGCATTCTGGGATAAGCCTCTGGATCATCTTTTTAGGATGTCTAGATCCCGTTCAGCTCTAGATAAAGATGAAGCTGCAGCTGGATGGAACGAATGGCCTGCCCTTAAAGCAGGACTTACAGGATGGCTGTGCTGACCATTGGCATAAAAACACTGGCAATGCTGGGTGGCATGCAGATTCCCAGGTCCCCTCCTAGCTTTCAAGAATCCAAAGTTTGGGGGGTAGGACCTTGGAATCCATATTATCAATAAGCTCTCCCAGTGATTCTTGTGCATGTTCAAATTTAAAAACCACTATCCCTAGAGGTTTTTTTGGTTTTAAATAAATCCCTGATATCAGCATTAGGTGTCATGGGCTTTCCAATTAAGGAACGAAATACGTTTTCCCCCGTGTGCCAGGCCCATTTAGTTATTTGTGTACAGGACAGAGCAAGTTAACTTCATCTGTAAGAGGAAGAATGCCTGTCCTCATGCTTATGCATGAGTCTTTGCCTTTAGGACCTTAGGAGCTCATTGAGAATAGAGAAATTAGTCCCTAACTTCCTTCCTTCCTCTGCCTTCCAGAGTCGGGAATGCCCTTATCCACAGCTTTAGGTCTGTCCACTTCCAGAGCCAACCTTCAGTGAGTCTTTTCAGCAATCAGACCAAGCACCAACTGGTCGTGTTCCAATTACATTCCCCCTCCTGCTCGCCTCATTTCCATTCAAACCAAGTGGAGTCCCTGAGAATTCACACTTTCTAGCTGTCGTCCTTTTACCCAAAAGGATTGGCTTCTGCCAGCGTTCCTCTTCCTGAACTTTAGCCTGGACACTTCCCTTGTACCCAGTCTCACCTCCTTTCTCTTCACTGCCAGAGCTGCCCTTAATTTGAGCCCATCTAAAACTCTCTCCAGTTCTTGCTGGTCCTCTAGCCTTAAGTGCTGAATCCTGCCCAATTCTGAAGAGCCCTGATCTTAGGCAAATTCTTAGGGACAAACTCCCAGAAAGCCTTCCACCACCCACGTGGTTCCTGAGTTGACTGCCACCTCCATACCTAGCTGATGATGATGACATTCCACAACCGCCTCTCCTCTGTTGCATCCCCTTTGGCCCTGGAAGAGGCCTGCATCTTCCCCTGCTCCCTGCAAAGACCTCATTGCCCCCTGAACCTCCCCTCCCTTCGATCTCACCTCTGCCTTGAGAAGTCAGCTTATCCCTCTTCTGTCTTTTCTTATCCCCAGTTGCTAAAGTCCCGTTGTGAATTATGATGAAGATTACTAGAAGCGAGGCAGTTTCTAGAAATAACATCTGAGACGCTGGAAAGGGAAGGAAGATAACACTCTGCTGTTCTCCTGCCCCTCCCAGGGCCCACAGTCTCCTCCTCCAGCCACGAGCTCTCTTCTCCGTAGTGTTTGCATCTATGGACAAGTACTTGGTCTCAGCTAAATTGTTGTGTTGTTGTTCTCTGTTTTTCCCCCAGGTCTTGCGCAAAGACCCAGGTGGCAGGAGTCAGACAGACAGGGACAGAGGGACCTGTCAGGGGAGATTCTCCAACCTATGATATAGTCTAAATTCAGGAAAACCCACTGCCTAAAAATTTGCATGAAGTAATTTCCATGAGGTTGATATTCTCACGCTGGTTTAGATTAAGTTGTTAGGCTGTAGGCTAGATGTTTAGATTCAGAAGACCCGGCTAACTCTTTATCTTCCAGCAGGTTGTGGGCCACCTCACAGCCCCATCACTTAGAAGTAATTAGCTGACTCTCCCACCTTAGCTAGTGATTTGATGATCTGTATGCTGAACCAGACTTCTACAGGGGAATAAAAGAAAAAAGACCAGAGTGCCAGGAGGAAGCCTAATTTTTAAGGTAGATTTGGATTCCCCTAAAGGACAAGTGAAAAAAATCTCTGAAGATGCACTAAACCCAGGGAATCATAGTTTTTTTCCTACCTGCAGCGTTTTTGGTTCCCCTCTTTGCATGACCCTATTCTGTACTTTACATTATGTGTGGAAAATAATGTACATAATACTTAGCACTTCCTTTTGATAAAGAAAATGTTTCATAGGACTAGTAGTAAGATTTATTCCTAAAAGAATGGAGACTAGCTTCCAGATGTATTTTCCCATCACAGACTTTCTTTCCTTAGGTATTGACAGAGGGGAGGTTTTATCAAGGTCTTTTTGATGGGCTTGTTTATAATGAGAAGTTATTAGTGGAGCACATCTAAGTGTTTATCACCAACAGACGACGGAAAGGAGCATATGGCAGGAAGAGAAATATATATTTGTCCAAGAAACATGGCTTGTTAACACTCCCACACGCGTCCTAAACTCCGTGGACATGTAGTCTCTGTACCGCGCACACCCGCTCATTGTGTCAGAGAAGAAAAATAAAAGTCAAACAATGATTTCTTCAATGTGGGACTGTCAAATGATGCTAATTTGAACATTTTCATCAAAGATGGTGGGATTTCCACTCAGAAATGCTTTGCATGCTGCTTCACTGTGGCTGGTATCTGGGCAGTACTGTGTAAAGGGTTTAGAAAAATATAGGCTTTAGCATTTTTACACAGTTCTTTACGATAAAACAAGAACAATGAAAGGAAATGTGAGGATTGAGCTCTTATATAAAATTGAGCTCGGGGGCAAAGAATCTTTTCGTTCAGAAATCTCTTTTGAAGAATGCCTGTAGATTAAAGACCAGGCTAAGACAAACCTTTAGAACACAGAGGCAATTTTCACCTGACACTGGCCAAAACCAAAGCATTGTTCCAACTCGGTTGTGACCCACAAACCCCTATTGATTAATTCTTAAAGTAAGCTCTGCATTTAGTAACTTGAAGTTGTCCTCCGAAACTTCTGCCCCTGCCATGGGTAAGGGGAGTGGGAGGTAGGGTAGCCCTACAGCACAGTGAAAGCCCCTCTATTGAGCAGTAGGTCATAGAATTCTCTAGAACTTAGCAAGAACCCTAGGTATCAACACCTGACTCTTATCCTCCATTTTATATCTGAGGAGACGTTGCCCTGGTCAAGCTAGATGACTTGCCAAAATCACCAGAACCAGAACTCAAATTAATTGTTCTGTTTCCCAATTCAACGTTATTTCTACTCCACAGTATTCCTTTCACTTTAAAGTTACTAGGTTATTTTTATAGTTTCACAGTTCTTGACATACTATTAGTATTTAGGCCTGTATATTTGTATTCAAAATCATTTCTCATTCACCTGCTTAACTCTACAAGGAAGCCATCCCATTCTCTGGGTTGTTACCACGGGGCCTGGTGACCATGCAGCAAGTTTGGCATTTATGTCAGAATGGAATTGTGGATAGAGAAAAAGGGGGCTTAGAGTTTTCAGAAATGTTCACTTTTTAATAAAATTAATCATTATAGATGAAAAGAAACTCAATTTAGAGAAGCACCTAAGTTGCTTTAGGCTACAGATACTCAAAGGGCTGGGGTGGGGGGGGGGGGATGCCTTTGGTGTTCGTCTCTCATCTGTGTTGTCTCTGTTGGTAATTGCATTGAATTGCTTGGTTTTAACTATCACCTCCAGCCAAAACACCAAAACAAAGCACAAACCAACCAACCAACCAAGTCTTCCAAAACCATATCTTCATCTATCTTCTCTTAAGTATCCAACGCCTTTTTCCAACTATCCCCAGGACACCCTGCCCAAGATTTCCCCAGGCTGCTCAAATACAAAATGTCCACAGGGAAATCTTTTTTGTCCCATTGTCAGTGATTCCTGTATTCCCAGGTACCATTTAGTCTATCATCATCATCTTCCTATGACACAAGCTCAAAATCGTGGTGCTCCTCCCCAGGTCCCATTACCAATTTCTACTGCTTGTACCGGCCATCTGCCCCATCTCTGACTTTTCTGCTGACACCAGTTGAAATGCTCCTGGAGCCCTGGGTGTCTCCAGTAGGTTCTCTTTTAGATTTGTTTATATTTTCTTTTATATTCCAGCCCTTTTCTCTATCTGGAACCCCTTTCAGCATTCTATGATTATATCTTATGGCAATTTATTTTAATGCCAGTTTCATGGAGCCTTCCAGATCCATTCGGTCAAAAGTATTTTCTACCTACCCTGACCTCCCAAAGATCTCATTCTATACCTTTCTTATGGTGCACACTTGTTACTTAATGAAAATAGTATTTGTTGAGCATATACTGTGTATCAGGCATATACCTAGGCATATACCTTTATATACGTTTTCACTTAATCCTCTCAGCAGCCCTATATTCTGGAAGTCCATATTTAACTGGTGTTGGGTACAGCTTGGACATGGGGACTTTTAAAGACTCCCTGGGTGATTCCAGCATGTAGCAAGGTTGAGAACCACTAGTAGAACTCCAAACCCGTTAGCCAGACATTCTCCTAGCAGATATCACCTTTGAAGCTCTAAAAAACAAACAAATGTTGGGCCCCAGCCCAGTGCTACCAAATTAGAATCTCTGGGCGATAGAGCCTGGGAATCCATGTTTACACAAACAAAACTTCACAGGAGATTCTGTCACGTAACCAGGATGGAGAACCACTTTTTTGATCAGACATTGTGTTCCCTCCTAATATTACTATATTACAAGTAATTGTTTATGTTTCCTCCCACTATGTAGTCTGTAAACCCTTTGAGGACAGGTTTACATTTGATCCACCTTTGTTTTCTCCCTGGCACCTATCAAGGTCCCTTGCACATAGTATGTTTCAGAAACTAAAAAACTAATAAAATGCCCTTCAATGACCCTACTAAGAAAACAAAAGACACCTTTACAGAGTACTTATTCTCTCTGTACTAGGTTTTTAATCTCTAATATGCTGACCTGGAAAGTAAGCAAGTCATTTCAGTTTTCTGAGCATCATAGTTGCATGGCTACCCAGTACCAGAGCTAGTGCCAGTGCCCAGCTCTTCTGATAATACTCTTTCCTCAACACCTTAGGCCTTCAAAGCAAATACAAAGTGAAAAAATCAACTATCTGTGTGTTTGGATACCTGCTCTCGGCCATGTTTCTAAAATCTGAAAATAACTTCTCACAATGGAAAAAAAAACTGTTGGCATTATGAAATAGATTTGGGAAAATACCTTAACTTAAACCCCAAAGTTAATTACAGGACCTAACAGGTATCCCTTTTCTTCTCTTCAGCACCATCCTCCCTCACCCCCAGATGTACATACATACAGAAAAACACACCCTCTGATTGTTCTTTGACATTTCTTGACAACTGTTAAGTTATTGCATTGGTAATTTTCTTTGGTTTTTTTCCTTCTTAGTTTGTACAATTTCTCAAAGACTTTTCAAATAACCTGGGCTTCTGGCTATAAGTGAAATAATTTCAAAGGTTCATATACAGTTTATTTAACGCAGTAAATTGGCATCCGGTATTAACGTCTAATGTTTTGTTCAATATGAATACGCACATAAAATGTATACAAGCATAACACAGTTGAAATGATGCTCAAGCACGACCTAGAAACCTAGATTCTAGTCTCTTTTTTGCCATTTCCAAGCCCGATGACTCTGGTTAGGGAATGAACATTCCAAAGCCTCTTTCCTCACCCAAAAAAATGAAAAGGAGAATGACCTAAAATAGACCCTCCCAATTTTTCTCCCAAATATGAAATGTCATGATCCTTTAAAGTAATAATAATTTATTTGGCCTTTGGTCAAGATTAAATGAATAATCGGTCCTTACCCATATTATTCAGTTGACAGTTTTACAGGCAATCAGAATTATAATGAAATTTGCAGACTTCTTTACAATTTGGAAAGTGTTCACCACCGTTACCACCTTTGATTTTCATAACGTAATTGCAGAATAGTCATCATTATCCCCATTGCACAGAAAAGAAAATTGAGATGCAGAGAGGTTGAGTCCAGGAGAACAAAATCAGGAAATGGCAAATCTACTCAACCCAACTTTTGACGCCCTTCAACACCTCAGTGGCCACAGGCAAAGCTGGAGGAGATCAGAGGCGGGGTAGATCTGAGTGCACACAGCTCCCCCAGCAGCTGTCTGCCTTCCCAGAAATGTTTGCTAGCCCAGATGCCTTCAGATTGCTTTGGAAGAGAATACCAAGTGGGGATTTATTTAACATATCATTTCTGGGTGTGAGTTTTCCTGAGCATTTATAGTTCTGTGTTTTTCCAAGAAGCTGAGTGTTCCTGATAAAAGAAGACAGATAATGATAAATGAGCATCTATGTAAGCCTACCTGGGAGGAGGACCAGGGACTGTTAACACCCCTCCTGTGAAGCTAATCCCATTTCTTTTAGCTATTTCTTTATTAGTTAATGAGGTCGTGCAAAAACGTGTGTCTGTGATGATGTTTTAGCATCCCTGCCTCTAGGAACATTTTCAAATATTCATAAAGTAGCTCGTCTGACCAAAGCTTAAAGCAAAGGTGCATTAAGTATGATTTTAGTCTACTGCAATGCGGGTGGTCAAAAAACTGCTCCTGAAATAACCTAAATAATCCTCCTCGTTGGTGTTTCCAGATCCACAGCTCTGGGCTCAAACGTGAAAGGGGACAGGGAAGAGGTATCATTTAGAATAGCCAGGACTCCAAAGGGCGGCTCCGTAAGCTTTGATCCTGCTGCCTGACTGACAGCAGTGTGGCTTGCTTTTGGAAAACTGAATAACTTAAAGGAAACAAAAACACAATGAAAAAGGAATTACCAGTCAAGCCCCTAGGAAGGAGAGCAGATGCTACTTCTTATTGCTCCTGGGAGGCCAGAGACCCACTTCCCACTTTGGTTCCTTCTGGCAAGGAGGGAAAAGAAGAATTTCAAAAACTGATTTGGCGCCCAGGGGTGCATTTGGAGAGGCAAACCAAACACAGAAAGTTAGCCAGCTACGAAACTGAGCTCCAAGGTACCGGGAATGGCAGCGAGTACCTCTACAACTGGGTTTGGGAAGGTCCGCCACAATGTCATAGGGCCCCAGGAACACAGCTAGAGTACACACACACACACACACACACACACACGCACAGTCTCCAACCCCCCACACGTATACACACCTGCCTTCTATCATCCGGAAGCAATGCCACCCAAATCCTTATCCTTTCCATCCTTTTATGATTTCATTTTCCCAAAACATCGTTTAAGGAAACTGACACTATGACTCTTCTCCTATGTTCAGTTTACAAACAAAGGAACTTTTTCCAAAGATGGCTTTATAAAAATAATATTATTTAACATATGTGCGGATGATGAACCAATTTCCTTTGGTTCAGGGTGGCCTGGACTACCCATGGTATACTTTGGCTAAGAAACCAAAAATCACAGCCCAACGTTGTCCCTCCCGTTTCTGAGCAAGTGCTCCTGAGCCGCCACCAAAATGGTGCAAGGCTTCCTGACCCTACTGTGATGTGTGAGCTTAGGGAACAAATCATACTCCAAGGTCCTCTAACCTTCAGTCCCAGACGGCGCTGCGATAAAGCATGGCGTTACATGTACGGGTAACTTAGCACTGCCTAACATGGGATATCCATGCTCAAAAGGACACATTCATGTCACTGTCACTGAGTTTTTTAATCACTGGAGTCTGGCTTTTTTTGCAAATGAAGGAAAGCTCCGAGCCACACTTCTGAAAGGAGATGTCTGTGGAATCCCACTCAGTACAAATTTGGAGAGAGACAGACATCATCCATTAATAAGGGCTGATAATGCAAACGTTTCTTTTTGCAGCGCAGGGCTCAACTTTCTTGTCCTTTTATCTGGTTATGAACTTCCTCTAAATGTGAAACAAAAAAAAGTCTTGAAAAATAGCAATAGCATAGTAATAATGCTGCCTTGAGAAATGCTCAGAGTATAATATCATTTCTCTTTTGTCTCTTGCCTTGAGGACGTTGAGGGCACTTTGACAGCCCTTATGATTACACAAGATACAAGCTAACATTGGTTATTCCAGATGCAATTTTGCATTTCTCCAAAGAAGTACTGTTACAGCCCAGATGTAAATTTGACTGTGTCCTGTACTTAATGTTCTATTACAGGTGATTCACATAACGGGCCGGCTACGACTGAGGGTGTCGCTGTCCCACGGGAGGACCGTCCCCAGCCAAATCATGGGTCTCGTGGTTGTGGCTCATGCCTTGCCTCCCCCTACGATCAATGAAGTCAGAATTGACTGCCATATGTTCGTCACTCGAGTAAATATGGACCTCAATATCATTTACTGTGAAAATAGGTACTTCGTTTTTGTTTTCCTTTGCCCTGTTGTATGTTGCACATTGGTAAGGGCTGGTGTTTTTGGCAGTCTGAAGCATTTTACTCTCCCAATGAGGCTCATTATAAATCCTGATCTTATTTTTAATGGCTGCTTGGAGTGACACCAACCATGCTTTTTATTTGAAATTTACATTGCTGCCCTGATTTACATTAGGGACAACAATGGAATGGAATTAGGATTCCCAGGCATCCATATGCTATAACTAAGACCCATTTTGGCCGAGAACCCAAGGAGAGAGGTGGGCTGAGACATTCTTGGCAAAACGATGCAGTAAGAGGTATCTCCTGATGCCTCAGCCAGACCCACTTCCTCAAGGACCCAGCCTCATGACGGTCAGTGTTCACACAGGCATTGAGCACCTTGTCCTAGTCAGCTAGGGCTGCTGGGACAAATTGACATAGTCTAGTAGCTCAAACAACAGACATTTATTTCTCACAGTTCTGGAGGCTGGCAAGTCCAAGATCAAGGTGCAGGCTGCTGAGGTTCCTGAGGGGGCACGCTCTTCCTGGCTTGCAGAGGGCTGCCTTCTTGCTGTGTCCTCATATAGGGGAGAGGAAGCTCTGATCTTCCTCTTCCTATAAGGACACTAATCCCATCATGGGGGCTCCATCCTTCTGACCTCATCTAAACCTAATTACCTCCCAAAGGCCCCACCTCCAAATACCATCACATGGAGGGTAAGGATTTCACTATACGAATTTAGGGGGTACACAAACATTCAGTCCACAAAACATGTAGAGAACAAATGAGAATTTGATGCCCCCAGAGGAAAAAAGACAAAAAAGAAATTTGCAAAACTATTCAATGACGCTTTGTAATCCTGAGGATTTCACTGTGATAAAGAAATATGACTCATCATATGAATGACTTGGCAGACTGAGCTCTTCTAAAAGGGCTTTTTAGCCTCTGGTTAAAAAGTTCACTTTTCCATTAAGCACAAAGCAAGGGACAAGGAAATGGGACAGTGCCCCTTCAGACCTTTCACCCAGAAGTCACCAGCCCATCATCAGACTGATTTGAAGAAGAGAGAATCACTGGGGGGTGGGGAGGGGGGGCGCGCGAGGTGGGGAGAGGAGGTGAACACGCGTCGGCTGTGGGAAGGAAGCTTGGCGACGCCGTCCACCCTGGTGCCACGGGGAGAATTACCGAATTAATTTGTGGGGACACTTTTGTGGCTCAGATTATCGTCAGGCATGAAGGCGGCACATGTTTGCTGAGTCCTGTGATTGCCTTCGGCGGGGTGGGGGGGGACAAAAGAGAGGAATGGTCAAGTGGCTAAGGAAATTGACCTCTTCAGGGCCCAGCCAAGAGGAAGACAGACAGCGCCTGCATTCAGTCCATTAGGAAGCGCTAAAGATGTTGAGATCAAGTTAGAAATGCCTCCCCTTTCCGGTCAGGCTTTGATTCAGAGGAGAGAATTCACCATGGGAAAAGAGTACCCACCCTGAGCTTTTTAGTGTTCAGTGGGGTAGAAGATATCATGAACCTGTCACTATTATTTAATGAGTAACCCAATCTATTTTCCAAGTTTTGGGGGTATTTATTAAAATTTTATCATCATGACTGTATACTTGGCTGTGTCTAAGGTATTCTGCCACGACCACAGAGAATCAGGAAAGATGAGTTTGCCAGAATGAGTAGTTAGAGTTGGCCAGGAATAATAGAGAGCGATAACATTTACTGAACACTTGCTACGCCCTCAGCCATATGCGAAGCGCATTAGATGCACTATGTCACTGAAGCTTGAGGACAGTTTTGTGAGGTCAGTGTTGCCCCTGTGTCCATCGGCCCCACGCAGTTTCAGCTTAGAGAGAAAGGTCGAGTGCCTTGACTGAGGCCAAGATTTGAACCCCAATCTGCCTTATTCAAAAACCGTGCCTCCTGTGGGATCCCCCTGCATTCCTTGTCTCTAATTTTTCTTCAGAAGTCAGGCTAAATGGTAACGAATCGGAATAACCACCGAGGTGGAGCTTTCATATACATGCAACCATGAAAGAACACAACTACAGCCCACAAAGCGGCCTCTTCTCTGATTTAAAATTTAGAATGTTGGACACCCAGGGAGGCAGGTAGACAGCCAGGGAATGGAGTATGGCTTTGAGTCTTTGGAAACATACGTCGGCTCCCTCAATTCAGATTCACAACCACCAATCCCGGCAAAAAAGACGAAGCCTCATCTTATTTACGTTAACTCCCAGTGATTGGCCTGTCCCCAAGCCATCACTTAATTCTCATTCCTGTTATCACAGGTTGATTAATTCTTTTGATGCACTCCATGGACTTGAGTGCCTTATGGTGCCACTCTAGTAATTGAGATCACTTTCTGTGACCCACTTTATGCTTTTTTCTTCCCATTAAAAACTGTTTTTTCCACAACCCCTTATTAGCCAGTACAATACAGCATTATTCCTCCACTGAAGATGATAGTAATTATTAAAAAGGATCCCCGTTAAAGGCAATTGCATATTGAATCTGAGGGAACAGCATACCTGTGTGTCAAGCACTGTGCTACATTCATGTCATTTCATTCATTAATCCCCTCACCAGCCTCTGAAGTTGTCTTACAGATAAGGAAACTGAGGCTCAGCGTACAAGATGCCATCAGGATTCTGATCCTGATATAGGTCATCAGACTGGTCTGGAGCATTCTACACATATATTAAGAGGTCTTTGAACACTGAGCTGGTCACAATTCACCACGGTAACAGGCTCTGAGAGTACAAAAGTGCTTCCACTGTTTTGAAGGATTTCATTCAAATAAAAAATAAAGGACTGTCTTCCCTAAAAGAATGGAGTGCCTTTTTCCCAGGGTTTATTGTTTAATTAGGGGTCTGCTAACTAGAAAATAGAGCCCGCTCCTTGACTCTGCAGATCCCTAGGACAGCCTTGGGCAAAGCCCACATCTGACGCTTTCAGAGGAGCAGGCAAATTCCAGAAACACCAACGACGGCCTTTAATGACATCCTTATTCCCTCGTTTGCAGAAAAGGGGTGTAAACTGTGCTTGGAAAGCAGTTAATGGTTTTAGGAAAACACCAACTAATCTGTTTTGTACCAGAAAACCATGGAATCCTGAGAAAACACTCCCAGAATTCTAGTTTGGCCCAAAATATGATTTAAATTGCTAGATGTTGAGAAATTCACTCACTGGGTAGTGTATTTTCATTATTTTCCATATTATTTTGGTTTGGTTTGGTTTCTTATTTCCTTGCCTTTAGGGGTCAGATTTCACTCCCCAGCAGCAATCTCACGGGTTTCTCTTAAAGGTGCCATAGCTAAAGATTCACTTCATATTTGATAAGTCAGAAACCATGAAAAGAACAGGGGCAGTAAAGAGAAGCAATTAAACAAAAGATAAATTCTCTTTGGGATGGACCGAAATGAATCTGATCTTGGACAGGGAGGGAGAGAAACAGCATTTTGGCGTGTTCGTGTAAACCAGGCAGATTCCCCCAACGTTCTTTTCCAATTTTTGTTCTTTTTCTGCGCTCCTGCCTGAGGACATTGCCGTCTGGACAATCAGTGACAGAAGCTTACACACACGTATGGTCGAGCACAAGCCTGGCAGAGCTGCCAAAATGGTTTAAAAGTTTCCGCGTGGAATCCACCACAAAGTCCCAGTTAAAAGGGGCAGGAGTGAAAGCTGAGCTCCCAAATGACTCAGACGAAAAAAGATAATACCCCCAGGCATCTGTATGTCTCAGCATTTAAATTATATCCCTTGAAATGCCAATTTGGACTTTGTGCCAAGAAGCAGTCGAAGCCCTTTTTCATGGAAATACCCAATAGAAGACCAATCTGTTTAAATGAAAGGTGTCTCTAATCATTTGGTATAAACATAACATGTTTTTATTTTATTATGTAACCTTGCATTATCTTGGCCTCTAATGAGGATCTCGCATTGTTACTGATTCTCAATAATTTCATAGAATTATGTTGTCTAAATGTGTATTCTGATACTAAAAAAAGAAAAACCTATCTAATTATTTCAACACAATTGCTTGATCTAGCACAGTTCCTACTTTAGAAAAAGACTGTTGATATGTTAAAGAAAATACTTTTATCTAAGAAGGGTTTTCCCTCAGTGCCAAGTCCTCCCAGGTACCCTGGTATAATGAAAATTGTCAGTATATTTGTTTCTAAGTCATTGAACAGTTTCTATATTTCCCCTCCCTTCTGATTTCCAGCCTGTGTTCTTCTCTTTGTAGGATTAGTGATTATATGGATCTGACTCCCGTAGACATTGTAGGGAAAAGATGCTACCACTTCATCCATGCTGAAGACGTCGAGGGCATCAGGCACAGTCACTTGGACTGTAAGTACCTCCTGTGCACGGGGACAGCTGAGCCCAGCCGGGGTCAACTGTCTCAGGTGCTCTTTTGGTTTCCATGCCAACTTCTCCCTTCACATCTCCTGTACATCTGAGATGACTGTCAGCGCGCAGTGAGAAAAAGTGAGACATAAATCACTTCAACTTTTGTTGGGATTAGATTGAAAGCTGGACCTCTGGGCCCAGAGAAATTGCTGGATCTGTAGGCGCTCACCTGGGATTTCGTGGTCGCTCTCTCTCCCATGATGTGATGGGGGAATCTTTGTCTTAAGTGCCTTCTCGCCCCTTTCATTTTCTAGAGAGCAAATTCCACTGTGAAATGTGTGGTCTCAGTTTCAAAACAGACATGGGAGAAGACAAGTTCAGCTAGGCCAGAGCTGCATAAGAATTCCTACTTGACTAGCAGCAAAACTGTGATGGGGGGGCCTGGGGACAGGGGCAGAGTGCCTGGTGTGGATACGGCAGCTCTCAAAGGTGCTGACTTTTCACTCTATTTCTGGAAAGAGGGTTATTTAGAGGAGCAGGTACCTCCATCTCCCGACTCTTGGAAGGGAGAAACTCATCTCAGCTCTTTGAGTCTGGTTCCCAGCTCCTGGCCAGCAGGCTCACCTCCAAGGCACCTTTTGTGGCGTTTAAACAAAGCAGGACCAGCAGTGTTCCAACTGGGTCCAAGCAGTAACTCGCACACCAGCGTCCCCATGCACTTTTCCCTCATCAAACTCAGCAGGGCTGTTTTCACTATGTGTGCAAGGGATCTGACAATCCCATCAGGCAAGAGGCACTGGTCTGGTGGACCTCTTAGGAAAGGGCTGCCCTTTTCCAACAAGAGATTCTTTTTATGATCATTCAGTAGACTCTTCCTAGAAAATGAGGGCCCTGCCATCTATAGTCCTAGAAGGTTCTAAACCCGGTTCTGAACTCCACTTTTAAATACATGCAAGGGGACACAAAGGAGATGGTACAGCGTGAAGCAGAAGCTTTTACGTAGTAAAACCAGCCAGGTGGCCTCTGTATTAATTTCTTCTTCCCTTTCTGGCCACGGTTGAGGAGAGCTGTTTCAGATCTTTCCCGCCCTTTGCCGTTGTTTAATCATTTCAAACTCAGATCTTCAGAGGCGTAATGGAGAGACACTAAGCTAGCCGAAGTCTCAAACTGTGAGCATCTTGTACTGTGTTTTTTATTTATTTGTTTGTTTGTTTATGGCGTGTTGGGTCTTCATTGCTGCTTGCGGGCTTTCTCTAGTTGCGGCGAGCGGTGGCTTCTCTTGTTGCAGAGCACGGGCTCTAGGCACGTGGGCTTCAGTAGTTGTGGCGGGCGGGCTCAGTGGTTGTGGCGCACGGGCTTAGTTGCTCCGCGGCATGCGGGATCTTCCCAGATCAGGGATCGAACCCGTGTCCCCTGCATTGGCAGGTGGATTCTTAACCACTGCGCCACCAGGGAAGTCCCTTGTACTGTGTTTTGAACCCTGCGTTAGCAACACTGACAAGGGAGCAAGGTCAGTGTCAAATTCTGTATATACTGTGTCTCTGGAAAAAAGCCTGCCTGTGAGGCTGCTCTGGCAGATTCTACTCCCAACCCAGAGTGCGTGCCTTGGTATGGCCCCCAGCGATTTAGGGAACATACTTGTTGCTAAGAACGAATGGATGTCGGGTATCACAGAAGCAGATGGCTCTTCAATTAATTGGGGGAAGAAATGATGCTGTTTCCTGAAAAGACACATCAGGTTCTTTGTAGCTGGGAATTTAGAGAAAATGGAGAAAAATCAGGATCTTGGAGGAAGCTATGAATATATTTTGGGATGCGG
Source organism: Balaenoptera physalus (assembly GCF_965194825.1). NCBI lineage: Eukaryota > Metazoa > Chordata > Mammalia > Artiodactyla > Balaenopteridae > Balaenoptera > Balaenoptera physalus. The sequence continues at coordinate 64,854,640 of NC_138883.1, read as the reverse complement.
ATATGCCAGCGATCCACTTTGAAAATGAATATATTGTTTGTAGACACAGTCAGAGACCATGTGTGTGTGGGGCGGGGGCTGCTTTTTCATTCTGGAATCTTAATCGAGGTCTAAATTCAGAAACCCGATGCTGACAAAAAGGAACTTTGTCCTCCTCCGTTATTATTTGGAAAACGTCATGCTATCTCTCTGGGATTTGATTTACAGCTTGAAGATATACAATTCCTCAGGAACAGTGAGCCAGGGCAGTTCATTTCTTCCCAAAAAGCAAGGTCTCCAACAAATACATTTGATGCCATTCTTTCCTATCTACTTTTATCTCGTTTTTCAGTACCTGGAATAATTTGAGAGTGCTGAAAATAAACAACTCCGTCCGCCATTCACTATTGTGCTAGTATCCTAATTTTTCTGGTATCTTGCCAACTAATGAACAGAGAAGGTATGCTTTCAAATTCTGTGATTTTTTTTTCATTACTTGATATTGACGTGCTGGCTATTGCTTTATGATCTCATCTGCTAACAATGATTGAGTTCAGTCTTTGAACTCATACACATGACTTCTAATTTTAAGTTCTTTTAATAACCTTAAACACATGAAAAACAAATAGAATGAGCTGATAATTCAGCACAGTAAAATATACTTCACATATTTAGCTATCACGCTGTGGAATAACTCCACAATGTCAAGTAGCACACAATTAGTAAAACTGTAGGGGGAGGAAAAGGAGTGTTTTGATCCTGAAGAATTTTGATCCTAATCAGATTGAAATTTCAGCATTCTTGTAGTGCTTAATATCTTCAATCACACACACACACACACACACACACACACACAAATCAAACTGATGCCAATGTCAGGTTTTGCATTCTGTGACTGAAATAAAATGCTAAAATATACAAATGCATCTTGCTTTGTACAATAAACATTAACATCATTATAAAGTAAGATTGAGTCTAAAATTATGTGATGGAATGTCTGATGTTTACCTAATTCTCAAACCAAAGCCAGCCCAGTAACAAAATGACAGAGCATGTAATAAGTCTTGGTTGTGTAAACATTGAAAAAAAAAAAAAGGCAAAAAGCCAGCACAGCATCTTGCTTGTCCAAAGCCCTAGGCTATTACTGAAGGATGCCTCAACTGTGCCTTCTTGGCAGGAGAAGGTCATGGTGACATGGAATCAGCTCAAGAATAAGATAGAATTCTAAAACAAAGGGATGGTTAAAAAATAAACCACATTAACTATTTAGCTTTTCTTCCTAGAGCTATTGGCACAATTCCTGGTTCTGTCCATGAAAGGCAGGTTGTAGTCATCTGATCATATTTCTGATATTTTGAGATGTGTCTTATGCTCCAGTTTATGGATAAAACTTAAAGAAAAAAAAGACTCGACAGTCTTTGATAACTCAAAATGCTCTCTTTATCACTTAGATCTACTTCCCTAGCATAGGTATCTGTAAATCCATAGATGAACTCGTTTCTAGAATAAGAAAAGTAAAAGGGAATCTCAGCTGCACCAGGATTTGACAACTCTGATAAATTGAACCAAAAACTTTGGACCATTTACTCGCCCACTAGGTTAACATGAGACGCCTGAGAGTTCACTGGGTTTCAACACAAAGAATCACTAGGAATCATTATCTATACCAACACGGTGGGTTAGTGAAATTACACTGGGATCTCAAGGGAGTTTAGGTCCTCTTCTATCATACTGTGACCAAAGACCTGTGTGATTTTTTTTTTTTTTCTCTAAGCCACCTCCCTGGAGTCACTGAACCCAATTTCATTGATTCTTCAGGCCAAATTGAGCAAATCAACATTTCAAGGTTTGAATTTTAAATCACCCATATTAGCAATTATTTGAGCACCTTTTCCTATCACCCTCCAGTTCTCCACTGCTCAGGATGTATTGACCTCAAGATGACCAGTCACATCTCCCTGGAGTCACACACTCCCGTTACCTAGAGCATCTGTGTCACTCTTGAATTATGAGAACGCTTCACTGTGTACTGCTTTGCCTCTGCCTATAGCCCAGAAAATAGAAGGGCAAACCACACATGCTAACCAGAGGAACATGCTTTGCATTTTGCTTTCGCCCCTGTCTATGGAAGATGCTGAATTTGCCTTGAGATATCCTTAGGGTTCTTCCCAGGTCACATCAGCAACGACTCTCTAAAACCTGGAAAGAGTGGCCTGAGGGAAAACTTCCTTTCTCTTTATTACGTTGTGTCCCAGCAGCAAGGGTCAAGGCTCCGGCTCTGGAGCAGTGGAGCTTTAGAAAGAAGGAGCCAGCAAGCATAGAAGTGATGGCAGTTTTCCCTTCCTAGAACTGCATCCAGGATGAGGAAACTCTAGAAGATTTATTTCAGAAAGAGAGGACGACTTTTCAGCTTGTCCATGAGATCATTAGAGTTAAAAAGCACGGCCTACCCAGTATATTGGGGAGCTGTTAAAAAAGAATACAGTAGCCTGTTTATTTCTTAATTACAAAATTCTATACATCCTAACAGAATGAATACACCGCTACCTGGCATAATGCATTCCACGCTGTTTTGCATCAATAACCCCTACACTTCCCTCCTGAAGGCGTCTCATCACCCAATGCAAGCCGACTGCTTAATGCAGGACTAATTAGTATATCCCCTTCCAGTCTGCAGGCCCTCCATTGTAATTCCTTCCCTGCTCATTTTTTTCCACAACCGAGCATCAATCAAAGTAAGTGCCCTGCCTGCCTAGGAAACACAAGATGTCCTCCATGCATTTGTCATCTGCCACAAAAACAAAGGGGGAATGTAATTGTTGATTTGGGTATGCAGCCATCGCACGCAGTGAAGGAAGCGGCGAGTGAAGGAAGGAGGGAAGGTGTAAAGTTTGATGGGTGGACCAAATGCAGACGGCACAGGGGACTTTTTCTATTTCCTGATCTTAGCTTTTTCCAGCGCTGGGTCTTTAGGGATTGAGCTGCCACCTGATCATTGGCTGGACGTTTTCCCCCAAAGCAAATGAGTTTTTCCTCTTCTTCCATATGATTATGAAAATTCACATGAAAGGAAATGCATTTAATAGCTACCGTGTCTGACTTTTTTTCAGAAGCCAAGTCAGCCTACATCATGTGCTTGTCCACTAACTAAAAAGACTGTCAAATGGAGACAAAATAAAGTCAGGTTTTTATGCAGGAGTGAATTAGGTATTTTTCGGTTTTGGTTTTGGTTTTGGCCGTGCCGTGCGGCATGCAGGATCTTAGTTCCCAGACCAGGGATCGAACCCCTGTCCTCTGCAGTGGAAGCTCGGAGTCCTGACCACTGGACTGAAAGGAAGTTCCCAGGAGTGAATTAGTATTATTACTTTACATCTTTTTTTCTTTTTCAGCAAGTGCTGATTTTAGCTGTTTAAGTCCAAGGTCAGGCAAACACAGAGAACAGAGACCAGCAAGGGCCTACCTACCAGCTGAGTGTCCCTGCTCCATTACATACTAGAAATGCAGAATTTCAGGCCAACCCTCAGGTTTACTGAATCCAAACCTGCAGTTAACAAGATCCCTAGTTGACTCGCATTCATGTAAAAGTTTGAGAAGTACTGACTACACTGGTATTTAGAAGGCATTATTTTACATGGAGTAAAAGTAATACAGATCGACTAACAGTCTTAAGGGCTTCATTTACCCCCCTCCAATTGAATGAATTTTATTAATAGTAGTAAAATATGAGTAGTCAAGTGGCTCTGAGGGCATCTCAATCAGTGTTCAAATGAAACGAGTGTGATTACTTGGTAAAGAGATCGACTTCTTTACAAAGCTGTAAAGTTTTGAATTGCAGTGGAGAAAGTTAATATTTAGCAGTAGTAGTCAACTTGTAAGCAAAAGGAGGTCTTCAGTTTTCCCCAGGGTAATATTTTTCCATGTACTTGACCGCACGTGTGACTAGGAACAGTCATATTTTCCCTGTTCAGGGTCATCTAACATTTGTGAATACTTGCTACACACAAGCTTCGCAGTATTGCTATAAAGTTTCAAAAATAACTAAGTTATGGTCACTACCTTCAAGCAGCTTACATATTGGTAGAGAGGAGAGCATGAAAACAGGCAGTTTTGAAACGGTGGCGTAAAATGAGGACCATCACGATGTGTAAACAAAACAAAGAAGCCCCAGACGTGGGGGCCACCAAGGAAGGATAAGGAGTTCCACGAGGCACATTTTCCCTGGACGTGGAAAGAAGATGGCAAGATGGCAGGAGGTATGATGGCGGTAGGCATCGGGTAGGTGTTGAGGGCATCCCAAGCTTTGAAGAGCCCACGAAAAGACGCAGAATGTAGCACGTTGATCTTTTCTCTCTGCTCAGAGAGAAAGCCAGATCTTTGATTTGACTGATATATTCTAATGCAATTCTAACATGGATTCTTGGGCTTTTCCTTATTACTATTTCAATTAGTAGCTGCTTTTATTATCATAACAGAAACACCTGATAGTTGAGAGAAACTAACCCATTGCTCTCATAAAGCATGATCAAGAAAACAAAACAATGCTTCTAAGTCATCCATTTTAACAGAAATCAATTAACCTAAATAAAATCAATTCCAGTACTTCTTGTACTTTATACAAAATGAAGAACAAGGTGACATCGTTTTTCTAAAAAACACTTTCTTTAAAATGTTGATTTAATGACACCCTGCATATCTCAAAAAAAAAAAAAAACCCTCAAACTTTTTTTTAAATACAAATGAGCAGCATAGGATTTAATTTGTGTGTGTGTTTAGCATACAGTGTTTTTCCATTAATATAGGGTTAACTAAAGAGCAGCTTATTTGAAGCTCTTTAAGAATTCCCACCCCCTCTCTCTGGCCTCCTCAAATTTGGGGGGAGACACATTAGCCAGAACCCACCTGATTACAAGTAACAGAAAACCCAAGTAAAAATGACTTCAACTTTCTCTGTAATCGTCTTCACTTTCTCTTCATGATCAAAAGACAGCTGTAGCACAGCCAATCATCAGTTCCTCACAGGACAATGTCCAAAGTCAGGAAAGGGTCAGTTGCTACTTTGTGTTCATTTTTTGAAAGAAAAGAAAATATTCCCTCAGGCCCTCCAGGAAAGTCTCATTGTCCAGCATTTCATCAAATGCCCCAGCTTCCGCCAAGCGCTGGATGGAATTACTGTGGCTGGTTTGAACAAACATTTATCCCTCCTGAGACTTGGGGGAAGACCACCACACATAAAGCCCCAAATGGGAGTTCTATTACCCAGAAAGAAGTGGCGGAATAGCTGTTCAGAGGACACTCAACGATGACCGCTACCTGGGAGAATCTGTAATGTTTTCACAACAAAATACCAGGATTTCTGACAATCCACAGAACAGCTGAACACATGACGTTTGTCTGGGCTCCTTTAAATAGTCCCGATTTTATGGAACACTAGTTTTTGTACACCTATGCCTCACCACTTAGATATTTCTTGCTAAAGATATTTAGTAGGCTTAATGAAATGACTGCATCCAGAAACACAGAGTCTGCCAGAGACATAAAATAAACCTGCCTATAAGGGGGAAGGGGAGGGTGGGACGAATTGGGAGATTAGGATTGACATATATACACCACCATGCGTAAAATAGATAGCTAGTGGAAACCTGCTATAAAGCACAGGGAGCTCAGCTCGGTGCTCTGTGACAACCTAGATGGGTGGGATGGGTGGGCAGGGGGTGGGAGGGAGGTCCGAGAGGGAGGGGCTATAGGTATGTGTACGGCTGATTCACTTCACTCTACAGCAGAAACTAGCACAGCATTGTAAGGCAATTATACTCCAATAAAAATAAAAAATAAAAAAAGATTCACCTCATCTTTTTACCTTTTTTTAGGTCTCCCTACATCCCAGCTTAACCTCCCCAGTACTCCATTCCTCTTCATTTTTAAAGGAAGGTGAAGGATTCACCCAGGCCAGGTTGGACCTGCTGTGCTTTCATAGGCCTCCACGCCACTTTCCATAAGTCATCACTGTGATAAACTTACTAGTAAAAATGACTGATAAGCATCTGTCTCCCGTTCAAAGACAAAGAGAAGTAAATCCTTATTTTCAGAAGGAAGAAAACATTTCCAACAGTCTCCCACAGTAGAGAGACTTCCCCCTGAGTCTCGTTGTGCAGTGTTTCATCATATTCCAAACCTAAACCAATCCCCGGGAAGGGAGACAGAATTTCTGTGACCAGTTCAGACTCAGACAGGAGTTCAGGCCGGCGACAGATTTTGCTCACTTTGCTATCCCCCAGTGCCTGGCACAGAGAGGCACATTCAAAAAAATTATTTATTGAATGAGTGGATAAATCCACCATTTCCCTGATTTCCTAGTCATAAATCTTAATTCCATGTGCAAGAGTTCACTGTGTCTCTTTATATAACAAACCCCCACCAAAAAAGAAGGTTTGGAGGCTAAAAAATACTCTGTTCTTAACTATTTCAGATCAAGAAGGTCAGGACTAAACAGTACTGAAACTCCCTGACTGGACTGAAAACAGCTTTAAAAAGATCTGAGATCTCGGATGTCACTCGTGCCAACAATTACTTTGAGTCTTCCCGTCCTAGAACATGATCCCCTCAATGTTCAAAAGCCTTGGTCTCCAACTCAGCACGTTATCATCAAGAAAAGGGGAATTTATTTTTTAAACTTAACAAATTGATATGTTCTCAATCAATGGAAAGTTTTCTGCAGGATTCAATATTAACAGTTAATAAAAATCTGTCAATCGGCGGCGGTGATATAGGAAAAAACCTCTTCTGAGGTTATAAATCACACAGATAGCAATTCAAGCAGGGCCTGTCATTAGGATATTAGGGGGAAAATCTATAGATGATGTGTAGTCATTCGCAGACCATCCACGGGTCTTCTGTCCTTAAGCTCGTAACTCACATTAAGTATCAAATATCATTCCATTTGACCAAATATTGCTCAGCACGTAAATTTACAAAAAAACTAAACACCAATTTGTGGATGCCTGCTATTTAAGACATCTCGCTCACTAATTGCAAAATCTATAGGAAAGTCTGCACGGCATCAAAGCCTTGCTTGATCCTATGAGCAGTTCTAAATGAAAAACTGTCTCTATTGTACGTAAATAAAGCGCCAAATGCACAGTTCCTGGCTCTAATGCTGTTTCTCTTGTGGGTTTTGAAAATGACCTCTGTAAGCATCAAGAACTATAACTTTTTAGATAAGGAAACCTGTTCTTGTTTTAAGTCTATGTCAGGTTCATTCCCCTATAGCCCACAGTTTTCAAAAGCAGAGGAAAAAGTAATCCAGAATTTAAAAAAGAAAAAAAAAAAAAGTCCTGTTTCCAGAATGAAGTTCCCTGTCAGCCTGCCTTGGGCCTTAGGTGGAGAAGCAGAGATTAAAGAGTCAGTATTCTTTTTCATGTTTCATCTGCCAGTTTTGTGAATGTAGAAAGAAAAACCGGTAGCTACAGCTAAGCACCCAACTGTGGTATTAAGTAGAAAGTGTGATTCTAGCACACCACTCCCCTAACTTGCACGCTCTCCACATTAGTGAATTCAAAATTAATTTTTGAGTATCTAGCAGAAAGCCCCCCGCTCCCCATTCTCTGCAGCCATTGATGAAGGTAGCTCAAGGGGGGGGGTGAGCCGAGCAGCAGATGCACCCTCATATTGCCATGACGATAATGAAGCTCTTTGTTCAGCTGTGTGAATGTCAAGTGTGAAAATCTCCGATGATCTCACCATTTCCTATTTATTCTATACTTACCTGAATACACCAAGTATTGCAGCTTTTTAATGCATATGCAAACCTCTAAAATGTCCTTTTGTGAGACACTTTGCTAAAAGACCGCTTTTGAGATGTCTTCTTCATCTCCTCTTCAAACTGAATTAGACTGCTTCCTTCTTTTGAAGACACAAGTAACTCACTATTTAGAATCTTTGGCTTTGATTTTGTGGAACAGCCCAACAGGAAGAGACCATGTTCTCTTTTTTCCTCCATATTCCTGAAGGCAAACTTGGACTGATTTGTTTTGAGTTACTGACAGAGTTATGTTCCTGCCACAGACACAGGCTTCCTTTATGTCCTTTCAATCATCAGTCTATCTCTGTGGACAAAGTTTTCCTAAGGAACACTGAAATCCCTCTGTTGGTCACTGCGTGCAGAGCCATAGATGTGCACTGCAGCAAGAGCTCATCAGATTGGGGGGGCGGGGGTAGTTTTTCTCTACAGGGAGTACATTTCTTGTATGCCTGCCACTAAGCTCACACCAAGAGGCCAGGTGACTTTTTAAAAAGATAGTCCATCAATCTGAGCATCCAGTCTTTGGGGGGGGGGGGGTAAAGTGTGTATGTGATGTAAAAGGTCACGTGTTCTAACACATAAGCATTTTTCTTTGGATTGAACTGCATTTGCCACTCCCTTCACAGTTAGGGGTGGGTGGTATTTTGACACTTAAGAGACAAAAATGGTCAAATGAGCAGGGCTAGAATGGTTCCACCAGCAAGATGTAAGTCTCTCCTTGTCTCTAGTAGTTTCTTCTTCCAAATGCAGGGTCACTTCTGTCCTCTGAAGAGCACAGTCTGTAACTCAGAGGCACCTGTAGCTTGGAAGGTGGGGCAGTGCTGATGACAGCTTCTTGGTTTTCCCCAGAGCTGAGCAATAGCAACCAAAAGCAATCGGCTGCACCCTAGACTTCAGGGCTCAGAGGAGCAAGTTGTGGTGCGGTAGCAGAGGCGTCCACGGTTATACCTGGGACCATCCGAGACTGAAAGGGCATCTGGGAGAAACCCAGTCAGCCCCCCTGTGTCTTCATGTTTACCCTCTAAAACCTAAGAAAAGGCCATTTCAGTGTTCTGAGATCCTTAAATAAAAACTAATTCCTATCGCACAGTTTTAAAGACATCTTTCTAGAAACGTTATGATGGGATCATTGAATTCAGTGGGCACACATAGGCTGCTCTACCAAAAGGTTTGGACAGCAAAACGTAAACTTTGGGATAAACCAAAGAGAAGATGCCAGGTTATGTGTTAGAAGTACTCAGACCGTATCACCGTGTAAGACTAAAAATAAGATCCTCATAGATATTTCCTCTCTGTCTCGGTTTCCTCTCTTTATAGTTTGAGCGCTGTTATGAATGTTCTCCTGGGCTCATTGGTTTGATGAGGAACTATCTCTTTTCAAGGGACAATTAACTGGTTTTTAAGGACTTCCATACCAAGTAACTTACATCATGCTTATTTCTGTTTCTCTCCACAAAAGGGATTTTGTGAAATAGACTAACACAGACATTCTCTCATTTCTCTCCATTATTTAAAGCTAAAAACCCCCAAATAAAAACAGCAGCCCTGGATTAGAGAGTATCAAAAAAGTTTTTGTGTTTTGCAAGTTGTCTAATTTATTACAAACTAAAAATCTCTTTCAAACTGGCACCAAAGTGGCTTTTCTTCGTGAGCTGATTAGGACCACGTGAGCTCAGGAAAAGCTGTCCGATCCTGCCTCTGGCACAGCTGGAATGATCCAACTGATTTGCCAGTATGATTTTTTTTTTTTTTTTAAAGCAGGAAGCTTCATCCACAGATCATAAATTTATACTCTAGAGCCCCAAGCAAAAGTTATTCCGTGTTCATTTTAAAAGAAGCAAAATTCCATCGTGACCACTTTTATGGGTCCCTCCTGAAAAACAGACGCACCTGGGGTGATCTTTTGGTCAACATTTCATGCTACAGTAGGAGCTAACTCAGCGCCTTATCTGGAGTTATCTAGATTCCCACGGACACATGGGGGTGTCATTCAGAAAACACTGATCCTCAGGAAACAGTCATGATCCAAGACCATGCTGGAATGTCTACCTTTTCAGAATTCTGTTTGTCAGGCTGGCCCAGGGCAAATTAATGGATTAGGTTAAACTTGTCTTCTTGAGCTGACGGTGATGGGCCCCTGCATCTGCTCTATGGTGTGGACCGCGGTAAGTGAAGGCACTCAAGTAGCTCCTGACTCCCCAGGGAACCCCTCAGGGGTCCTTTTCTCCGCAGCTCTTTCACCACCACTTCATCACGTAAACTTGCCTGGCCTGCCTCTCTCTCACTGAGGTCTCCTCTCTTTGCTAGATGGCCCTTGGCCTGGGTGATAAATACTATTCGTGGAATCATGGGTCCTAATAACTTTGTATTTATCTTCTCAGGAAACACACATGCACCTAATCAGACCCAGCGTCATGCTGCCTTAACCCAAAAAGGTGACACACATCAATCTTTTAGCAAATGAGCCATTCTGCCCCTTCACAGCACATCCATGGGGCCCACTCCCAAGGCTGATGTTTTGCTGGTCATGCATTTCAGAAAGGAGATTTTGTTTGTTTCTCTGTTTCTTTGTTTGTAAGTAAGAGAAAGTATTATTAGGAACGGGAGGGTGTGGTGATCTTTATGCTGATTCTGCAAACTCTGATTTGACTTTATAATTTCTGTCTCACTTTGCCCCTTGCTACGCACTGTATTGTGGGGTCTTTTTTTTTTTTTTTTTTTTAATTGTGCCTGCTTTGGGTCAAATTCCAGTCCAAAAACCCAGCCAGGCTGGGCTGGTCTAGCCTACCATCTCAGTGTTTTCTTCATGTGACTCTATAAAAGGGGCTTCTTAATCTCTTTGCCTTTATTAAAAATACTAGAACCATTTGAAATTATCCCTTATTCCAGATACACAGCAGGTAGAATTATACGCCAACCACTGATTGGGATGCTGTAAGTATTTCTGTGAAAATAGTGGGCAGAATTTCATAACCCATCGTTCCTCTATTAATAGTTAACCAGGTTGAGAGGATTTGAATAAAAGCACATCTTGTTGCATGCAACAATGGTTTGACAGAAGTGCTATATGGCAGAGTCAGTATTTTACTGCTTTCAGCTTCACTACACAGTTTTGGAGCCGAGGAAGCCATGCATGCCGAATGGCAGAACTTACAATCGCCTACAAAAGCAGAGTACAGTCCTACCTGTGGAGCCTCACCACGAAGAGAAGGTGACAGTTCCGGGTTTTAAAAATACCCTAAACTGTAGAATAGTTTCTGAATAGAACTTGCCGCTCTTTGAAGCACTCATCAAAGCAAGGCTTTTTCAAGCAACTGTTAAGACCTAAGTATTAAATTTTACAACCATCCATTTCGTGTATTGTGAGACAAAAAAAGAGAGAATGGGAGAAAAGCGTTGAAGTTTATATGTTTATGGATAAAATATATGGAGGTTTGATTTTTGACCACTTTCAGAGCTAGGAAGAGTGGCTCAGACATGATGGGAAGAGCTTCTACAGCCTTAAACACAGCTCTTTTCCAAAGTGACTTCCCTTTACCCATCCACCCCCCCAAAAAAAAAAAATCAAAATGTACTTCATGAAACTATTGTATATGAAGCACTTATTAGCCATAATTAAATGGACAATATGAATTTACTACGTCTTTAGGACTCTGGCTTGTTCTGGTTTAGAGCAAGATGATTAATGCAAATACATATTACTTGAGATAACCATTTAGCAGCTAATTTAGCCAAATTTATTACAGCAGTTAGAGGTTTTTCATTTTAGCAGACGGAGACAAGGACGTGCCAAAAGTGGGCAGCGTGGACGAGTGCACACTGCCCTCTAGTGGCCGGCCAGCTGGCGCGCTGTTGGGGGGGGGTGTAGCCTCTGCAATTCGTATCCAAGCGATAACAGCGGGCTGTGCACGTTTCCGGCATCCTTTTAAACCCTTCCCATCCATAGCACTTTATTTCAGGGGCTGATTTACTGCACTCTTCCCCCTTTTACTAGCTCAAGCGTACCCAGATACAAATCAAATCCATTTCAACTTGGCAAGATTTTGGTTAAAGTATCATTTTTAACATCTGCATTTTAAAGCTCTCTTTCCGTGGATATTTAATGGCACCGTTTCACATTACTGATTGTTTTTACTTGTTCCTTCATTTGGGGCCATATTTCAGAGTCTGTGTGGAGCTGTCACTCTGTTTGGCTCTAGCCAAGTCAAACCTGTGCTTCCCTTAGGCCAGTGTTTCTCTCTGACTTGGTGAGGGAATGTATTTTGTTCCAACGTTCAGCAAATGTCTCACCAGAATCTCCCCTGCCTGACCCATGTAGATTTAGTTAATACTATAAATTCTGTTCGACAAGATCAAAAGGAACCGATACATAAGGACACGGGTTGATACTGCTCACGCTGAGGTGAAATGATCAAAGACAGAGGGGGAAAGCATCTTTGGAACCATTCAGATATCCAGAATCTCAAAGAGGGCTACCTTGAAGCTATGAATAAATCACATCCAAATTTGCCTTTGTTCCCATCTGACGTCAAACCCATTGACAATATCCACACCGCATTAGGTGTTCTGTGAGCCAAAAAGATTTGTAGTCCTGTTATCCTTCCTTTCACACCATGACTGCCCAAAATGGAGTAAAGTCTTGCTATAAACGCTAGTAACCCTAGCTCCGGAGCAGCTGCTCCACTGAATTGGTGATTCCATTTGTCCTACTAATGGCATTCTACATTAAGCATACAGAGGGGCACCCCTGGCTTGGTGCGGGACCTCCCCTTTCTTCTTTTTTTAAAAATTTATTTATTTTTGGCCGCGTTGGGTCTTCATTGTTGCCCGCGGGCTTTCTCTAGTTACGGCGAGCGGGGGCTACTCTTCGTTACGGTGTGTGGGCTTCTCATTGCGGTGGCTTCTCTTGTTGTGGAGCACGGGCTCTAAGTGCGCGGGCTTCAGTAGTTGTGGCACGCGGACTCAGTAGTTGTGGCTCACAGGCTCTAGAGCGTAGGCTCAGTAGTTGTGGTGCACAGGCTTAGTTGCTCCGCGGCATGTGGGATCTTCCCGGACCAGGGCTCGAACCCGTGTCCCCCGCATTGGCAGGCGGATTCTTAACCACTGCGCCACCAGGGAAGTCCGGGACCTCCCCTTTCTAAGCTTCAGATTTTGCAGAGATGATAACCATTTTGTCCCAGTCCTAACATGCAATGCCTTCTATTCTGTTTTGTTTTTTCACCAGTGCTGAATAAGGGCCAGTGTGTGACAAAGTACTATCGTTGGATGCAGAAGAATGGAGGATATATTTGGATACAGTCTAGTGCCACGATAGCTATTAACGCCAAGAACGCAAATGAGAAGAACATCATCTGGGTGAATTATCTTCTGAGGTATATTTTGGAATTCTTTTTCATTTCCATCTCAGTTATAAAACATGCAGCCCAATGGTAAATAGCTGGCATGTTGTATTATCTTTTGACAGTATCTGGTGTGGAATTATATGGAAATTCTGCTTTTCTTTCCACAAGAGTCAAAGAAATGGGAAAAGTTCAAAGCCATGTCAGTAGGGACTTCGAGGGCAGATTTGCGAAATGTTCAATAGTTCTTGGTCTGCCAACCTTGGGGCAGTTCTGCAGAGGTTGCTTTGGTTTCCCCACAAATGCTCGGGCCAGAAAAAGAACACAGACGTTTGCCTCCAGTGGAAGCATTCAAAACGCCTCTCCTTCTCCCCCACACGTTCTCATACGCATGCGCTCCAACCCTTGTGAAAATTATGAAAAGGGGATGCGGAGGAAGTGGCAGAGTTCATATTCCTCCTGTATCCCATCTCTTTGAAGTCCTCAGCATATTACGTAGGGTTGGATTCCCCAGACATTCAAGTTTTGGTAAGCAAAGGGAGTCGCTTTGCCAGAATTGAGACAATTTCAGTGTAAAAATGAAGGCAGTCTTCTTTTGCCTGCTCTGTGATCTCAGGCAAGGGTGACCGCTGTTTTAATGCATCCTCAAATTTATATCCATTAATGCAGCCAAGCTCAACAGCCTCCTGAATTCCAGTGTGCAACACCACTCCTCTCTCCGTCCTCATCTGCTTGCTGCCTGTGGATTCAGACTAGCACCAAAGTAACCAAGACGCATAGCCTGGGTGGTCTGCGTCTGGGGACAAGCTTTCTGGGAGGTTCTCCACCAATCCTGCCATGAAGCTATCCAAATGCTCAGCCTGGCGCCCTCCCACCATTGTCATTCTAGTCTTTGGCTTCTCTTGGCCTAAAGCCACCAGGCGGGGCCCACATGTGGTCTGAGGAGGAAAACTTCCAGTAGGTCTTATGAATGGAAGTTGTTGCCCTTTGACTGATAATCTAGACAGGGAGTACCGAATCCCATTTTTCTTTGAGAGAGAGATGCAGACAGCCGTGTCTCATCAGCAGGCTGACCCTTCAGAGTGTGTTCGCGTCCGCTGGTGACGATTTGAAGGCATGAATGTGCTTGCTCCCAATAGCATATCAATCAGACACTAATGATTATTGCGCTAGAGAGGGCTTTAATGTGCACCACTTAGAAGAGTCTTCATTCATCTACTTTCTTTTCCCTTTTTTGACCTCTTCTACTCTACATTAATTCTCTGTAAAGGTAAAAGTATGGGTATCGAAGGGGGCTTTCTCCAAAGCCTGCTTTTCATGCAAACTATCCCCTGTGTTTGTGATATGCTCAAGATGGGTTCTGCTATCAGGGAATTCTTTTACTTAGAGGTTTATGGAACAGTGGCTGTATGCAATGCAGAAGGTTATAAAAACTCACATGCCAAAGAGAAGACAGAATAAGGTATTGTGGCACTGACATTCACTGTGCCAAGGAGACCCATTATTATTAAAAATTAGACATTAGTAACAGGGACACCATAGACTGTAGGATGGCCGTCCCCCAGGCTGCTGGAGCCTAAGGCACTAAAGTAATCCCTATGGTTGTTCATCTCATTCAGGGAGACTTCTTCCCATCTGGATCTTTCTTACTGCCTCATCAGCCTCATGACTTCCTACTCTGCCCCCAAACAGAGGGAGTGAGGAGGGGTAAGGAGAGGTCAGCTGGTGCTACTTTGGAGCAACACTCTTGGTCTAGCCTAGGATCACATGGTACAAGCTCATGAGCCTTTGGTGCTCCTGGGCCACGTAATTCCATATGGAGAAGAAGGAAGCAGTTTGGGTACCAAAGACCAGCCTTCAGGCTCAAAGAGCATCAATCTCAGGCATGCCAGACGTGTTTCAGCTGACCTGAAGACTCACCCTGGGTTCAATAATAGAAGACTGTGAGTTGGGCGACAAGGGACTTGTGAACCCACATGGCATCTGGACCAAAGGAGACTGACATACATGAGCTTTAGCAGAGGAAGCTCCCCAGGTCTGTCACTCATCAGGATCACTTCTCCAGGCTGGAGGTCTAGGAAGAAAGGCCTTGGCCTGATAGCAACTATTGAAGTTGGCTTTTCTTTCCCACATTCCTGTCCTTTGTTCTTCCCCAAGCAGGATTTTCATGCTCCCTCTTCCTGGCCAGAATCCCTCACTTCTGGGCCCCATCCAGGCTTGCACTTCCCCGTTCTGAAATTACTGCGCCTCCAGTCTTCTTCCTGTACCCTCACAACACCTGGTAGAATTACAGAAACTGCGTAAGGGCTAAGGCTACCTTCCCAGCATCTGGCTCATCTGATCATCCAGAGAAAGCTCTGCTGCTGATGCTAATTCACACTAGGGAGTAAAGGCCTGATAATTCATCTTAGTGAATTAACCCCCCTGGGATATGTGCAGTTTTAGTGTAGTTACTGAAACAGTGACTCTTTGATACAGGAATTTCACTAGAAATTAGCTAGTGAGTCATAGAGACCTATGGAAGGTCTCTGGCTGACTGGCCACGATAGAAGGACAGAAGAGGCATTTTCCATTTGGAGGCAAGAGACTTTCCTAGTGCCTTCAGAGTATGCAGCTGGTACTGCTCATACGCTGGGCTGGCCTTGGAGTGGCGTTTCTAGAAGGTCGCTGACTGACCGAACACACACTCCCTTTTCCAGAGGAGGCTTGTTTCTGAATTAAAAATAGAACAAAAATTAAGCACTTTTGTGCAAATGGGGTTAGCTTCATTCTTTCACACTGGGACTCTCCCCACTGCAATCAGATTTCCAGCTAACAAGCCACAGGTGTACGCCCCACGAGCATATGAAAATGTGATTGTAATGGGTGTGTTGACAGATCAGTAGCCATAATCCACGCAGCCCAAGGTGCACCTGTGCATCTGTCAGATCGTTAGGTGCTGAGGGCTCTGCCCCCCAACTCCCCGCCCCCACTAGCCTTAGAGCCATCTGAACAGCTGAGAGCTCCATCAAGGACCCAAGACAAGGGTACTGAAGCAATGGACTCATTAGGAGCCCAGGAGAAGGCAGGGCACACTGGGAGGCAGGGGGATGAATTGTTGAGGGTGCGTCTCTTATCCTCCCTTACCCCAGGTGTGGTACTGGGAGGAATGTCAAGCAGCCCAGTTCCCTGGCCCCCAGTGGTACCTGATTATTTGAAAGCTTTTTGGTGGCTTTCATGTAGCATTTGGGTATTCAGTCATTGTGGCAAGGTGCACCTGTTCCCCAGCGCATGCAATCCAAGCTTCTGTAAAAGTCCCATGATGAGCTGAGAAATGATTTCATGTTTAGTCTTTCAAACTCTCTGAACTCCAAAAGTTTGGGGCAAGGAAGTGGGAAGAAGATGGTCAAAAGCAACCTATCCAGAATGGGTGTCTGCACTCCTGATGAACACCTCCCTCCTCCACAGCAACCCCGAGTACAAGGACACGCCAATGGACATCGCACAGCTTCCCCACCTGCCGGAGAAAACTTCGGAATCCTCAGAGACCTCCGACTCTGAGTCAGACTCTAAAGACACCTCAGGTATTACAGGTATTACGACTTCTCCGTGTTCTGCAGTTATGGCTTGCCTTTCCAAACCTGAGGGGTGGGCAACAGCCAAAGGAGTGTCATCTGAACGAAGCAACTGGTCAAAGTTTATATAGGGATATGTGTCACATCAAGTTATTACTGAGTCCTTCTCAACACATATATGTATATATACTTATATACCACTACAAACAGATGTAAACACTACATAAGTGTGTGCACATATATACAATACATACATTTATGTATGTGGTGTTATATAAATATATACATGCATCTAAATATGTATAAATATATAGATATATGCATGTTGTGGTATGTATTCATACACATAGGTATATTATGGTATATAAATATATATACACAAATATACAAAGAGATTGATTGATTTAGCCATCACTTAATGTCAGCCCTCCATACAGAAGAAGCCTGGCCCTAACCCCATAGCTAGCTCCAAACTCTTTACCAGAAGCAGACAGCAGGGCTATCTCTGTTGCTCCAAGACAGACCGTGACTTTGAGCCCCAAATATTCACATCCTCACCAAGCTGGGATTGAACCTCTAAAGTGGGATACTTAATGGCATCGGTAAATGACTCTTTCTGGGTGCCGTCTGTTACTCATTTTCTGAATCTATGCTGAACAAATCCATGCTTTCCCAGTCCTAGTTATTTTGGGAAGCAAACTTTGAGTAGTTCTTTGGAGCACAGGAAAGCTAATATAAAAATTGACTCTTCCTCCATTTCCCAGTCCCCTTCCACAGACACACATAGATGCAAGGGGCACATAACTCATAGAATTTACGGCTGCAAAAAATCCTAAGCCTCTCCTAACCCAACCTTTTCTGCTAAACAAATGAAGGCCAGAGTAGTTACATGATTTGCCCAAGGTGCTCTCCGAAAGCAGAGCCATAAAATCAGCATCATCCCTAAAGGTTCTGAGGTTCTATTACTGAGAAAATCTATCCTCCCTAAAATGTGCCAGATGACTAGGGCACACCGGCCACAAACCCCATCCTTAGGGGACATGCTCTTGCACCGTATTCCCTCTACTCCAGACACAGCTTCAGGGAGGCGGAAGCAGGTGAGGAGGATCTTGATTGATTTCCTGTAAATTGCACTCATTCGAGAAAGTTCTTCACTAGGGCAGAGTTCTAGAACAGACAATCTCTGCTCCTTATTTATATAGTATATAGCAGTGAACAAAAAAGACAAAAATTCCCTGCCCTGTGGAACTTATATTCCAGTTGGGGGAAGAGACAGAAGTAAATAAAAATAAAACATACAATGAATCAGATGGCGTTCAGTGCTCTAGAGAAAAATAACTTTAGGAATAGAGAGTATGGTTTTCAATAATGAGCAAATATTTACCAGGGGAAGGTGCAGACCTCTATGGAAAGTCACCTTGCAAATCATCATTTTTCTGTGTCACTACCACCTTATTCCCGGTTATTTACTCTGAGTCCGTGAGTATTTTCGCAGAACATCTCAAATGTTAACGTGCCTAAGAATCACCTGGGGATCCTGTTCAAATGAAGAATCTGATTTCAGTAGGTCTGGGTGGAAGCCTGGGATTCTGCATTTGTAGCAAGCCTCCAGGTGATGCCAATGCTGCGGGCGGGTCCGGGGACCGCACTTCTGAGTCAGGGTCCCTCTAATCTAGGTCCTCAAGAGAGGGAAAGCCCAGGCTTTAAGTAACCGAGGCAGTGGAGCAGCTCAGGATAAGGCAAGGCCCCCCCCCACCTCCGCCCTCCCCTCCCCCACCCCCGCAGGTGAGAGGTGGGTCTTGCCCCGCTAACCCGTTGTCTCCTGTGTCTCCTCTCCCCGCCCCCTACCCCCCGCGGCCGCCGGCCCCACGCAGAGGACAACGAGAACTCCAAGTCCGACGAGAAGGGGAACCAGTCCGAGAACAGCGAAGACCCGGAGCCCGACCGCAAGAAGTCGGGCAACACGTGCGACAACGACATGAACTGCAACGACGACGGCCACAGCTCCAGCAACCCGGACAGCCGCGACAGCGACGACAGCTTCGAGCACTCGGACTTTGAGAACCCCAAGGCGGCCGAGGACGGCGGCGGCTTCGGCGCGCTGGGCCCCATGCAGATCAAGGTCGAGCGCTACGTGGAGAGCGAGTCGGACCTGCGGCTGCAGAACTGCGAGTCGCTGTCGTCGGACAGCGCCAAGGACTCGGACAGCGCGGGCGAGGCGGGCGCGCAGGCCTCCAGCAAGCACCAGAAGCGCAGGAAGAGGCGGAAACGGCAGAAGGGCGGCAGCGCCAGCCGCCGGCGCCTGTCCAGCGCGTCGAGCCCCGGCGGCCTGGACGCGGGCCTGGTGGAGCCCCCGCGGCTGCTGTCCTCCCCCAACAGTGCCTCGGTGCTCAAGATCAAGACGGAGATCGCGGAACCCATCAACTTCGACAACGACAGCAGCATCTGGAACTACCCGCCCAACCGGGAGATCTCCCGGAACGAGTCGCCCTACAGCATGACCAAGCCCCCCAGCTCCGAGCACTTCCCGTCCCCGCCGGGCGGCGCAGGCGGCGGGGGGCTGCACGTGGCCATCCCCGACTCGGTCCTCACTCCGCCCGGTGCCGACGGCACGGCCGCCGCCCGCAAGACTCAGTTCGGCACCTCGGCCCCCGCGGCCTTGGCCCCCGTCGCCTCCGACCCGCTGTCGCCCCCGCTCTCGGCGTCCCCGCGGGACAAGCACCCCGGGGGCGGAAGCAGCGGCGGCGGCGGGAGCGGCCCCGGAGCGTCCAACTCCTTGCTGTACACTGGGGACCTGGAGGCGCTGCAGAGGTTGCAGGCGGGCAACGTCGTGCTGCCGCTGGTGCACAGGGTGACCGGGACCCTGGCGGCCACCAGCACGGCCGCGCAGAGGGTCTACACCACGGGCACCATCCGCTACGCGCCCGCCGAGGTGACCCTGGCCATGCAGGGCAACCTGCTGCCCAACGCGCACGCTGTTAACTTCGTGGACGTTAACAGCCCGGGCTTCGGCCTTGACCCCAAGACGCCCATGGAGATGCTCTACCACCACGTGCACCGGCTCAACATGTCGGGACCGTTTGGCGGCGCCGTGAGCGCGGCCAGCCTGACGCAGATGCCCGCCGGCAACGTGTTCACCACGGCCGAGGGACTCTTCTCCACGCTGCCCTTCCCCGTCTACAGCAACGGCATCCACGCGGCACAGACTCTGGAGCGCAAGGAGGACTGAGCACCGCCCAGCGCGGCCCGGGGCTCTGCCCGGAGGCATCGTCGGCGTTTTCGTTTAGACCTTTGATTCTAGCACTTTGAATTCGAGCAGGTCAGCATCTTCTCTCGCCACGACGGTCCCCGTTCCATCCCCTCTTTCTTTCACTGGACTCATTCTTTCCTGTAAAGATATGTTTATTTTTGGCCTTCAGAGGGTCAGACGACCAGTTGCCTGCCATTTTGTCTTCTTCCGAGATGTGTGTTGGGTTCTTTTGCTTTCCTTTGCATCTTTATTAAGATGTCTTTAATGTGTATATGCCTCTGCCATAGAATACTCAGTCTTGTGGTCAAGAGATTTCTCAAATGACAACCGTTGAGTTTTCTTCGTAAAGATCTTGATATGATCAAGATTGAAAGAGACAAGCATAAACAATGTGCCCTGTTTGACTAAGTCAAATGAAATGGGGTGGTGTTTTTGTTTTTGTTCCTAATTCCTTTGAAACTAGGGGGATAGTATTTTAGAATTTTATGCAGAATTTAATTCTCTTTTTATGGTTAAGATTTTAAGATTTTCTTACTTGCACATAAAAATAATTTGGGTTCTTAAACTTAATTTCTGGCCTGTGACTAGAATGTTTAAAAAAAAAAGTTGGACTAAATGTTAATTACTGAAACATTAACTTAATTTCTAAAACCATGGTGCTATCATTTATTAATCTGTAATGTCTTCATACAAAATGCAGCTCCTGGGCTGGGTTTTGAAAAAAATGTGTTCTGTCCTGGTCTGGAGTCCATTGCTGCAGTCTCCTTGGTTAGTTAAGACAAAGCCCTCATTAATGTTTGCTGCAGGACTTAAAATTTTTTACCTCCCAACTAACATAGCCTCACATTAAATTTAATGGGTCAGGAAAGCCCTTTTTAAAAGGGCTTTTGGAAAACTCAATCAAACTGATTTGAGGAGCAGTTTAGGTACATACTGCCTTTTGTTGAGCTTTCTTTCTTTCCTTTTCTCAGTCTAACTGAGGCTAATTTTTGCAACTTCAATAACACTTTGGAGTAAAAGAAGGAAAAAAATATTTAACGTTTTTGATTTTTTCATTTCTTGCTAAAAAAAAAAAAGGAAGGTTGTATTTTGGGGGACTGATTTGGTGGATTTTTTTTTTTCCCTTTGGTTCTTTTATTTCTAGGTTGGAACCAGTAAGGTTTAAAACTAAAGAATGGGTTAAAATAAGCTTCAAACAGATAACTGCAACTGAAAACTGCACATTAAGTTTAAAAAAGAAAAAAGAAAAAAAAAAAGAAAAAGAAAAAGAAAAAAATATCCTATTTTGTCTTTGTTGCCAGAAATCAGTGTAGTGTCAAACACTCCAAATGACTGTCAAGTATAAATTCTTCTTCCACTCCATTTTTGGCAGCTGTTTGTTAAGGCATCTAATAACAGATGTGAGAACTGTAACGTGTGCACTGTGTATGTGTCCTCGGCTGTCAGTCCATTGCAGTTTCAATGTGTGTTTCTATATGCAGTATATACTAAGCTAATGTAGTTGTTTTGTCCTTTGTCTTCTCTGTGCTCTATCTCTAGTACAGTCCCATTCCTGCAGTCCTAGTGAATCAGTGATTCTTGGGGGTTAGTGATTTTTGTGTGGTGGCCTTCCTCTGTAACGTCACCCTATGCTGCTTCTACTGTCTGTGAATCTTCCATTTCACTTTTTAAGATTTCTGCTGTTGCTTTGCTGGTGTATATTCTCCTGACCTCTCCCCCCCTTTCTCCCTCTCTCTCTCTCTCTCCCTCTCTCTCTCTCTCTCATCTCCCCTTTTTCCTGCCTCATCTCCCCCCCACCCCAACTTCTCCAAAATCTTTTTCATTCTCAGAGATAAAAAGACTCTTAACTAGCTCAAGGTTAATGGAGCCATTTTTCCCATAATGGAATTCTGGGTACGACTCTTTCTTCTGGAGTGCCACACAAAGCACTGAAGAATAATGCTCAGATATATGAAATAAATTGATGCCATATAGCCTCAGTTGTTAACATTCCCAGAGTCCCTTGTGTTCTACCTATAAGCGGTGGGTGCTTTGCTTTGGTTTCCTTCCAGGTTGGCTGACGGAGCAATATATAAAGCAACTTACCAGTGAGACAGAAAATTATTTCAAAGGTCAACCAACATTTTTTAAAAACAAAAGGGGAGCGGGGGGTATGGACTATAGAATTGTCGTATATATTTGTTTATGTGTGCAATGCTAATATAGTAACTCGGCTGTCCTTTGAATATCACTGTGTTGAGTGGATTCCTCCAGGCCCTTTGATTCCATGAGTTGGGCCCAAACCACTGTGGAATAGTGACAAGAAGTTTAATGCCACAAATTCTAATAGTGAGCACTTACTTGAAGGATTTGAGTAGGTTTAGGAAGTGAAGAAGGCCAATCACGAAATTTAAAGAGTAATTGTGGAAGCTCTACTCTAGCTATTGAACAATCAAAGGAACGCACCTATCAGCTACAGAGAACAGCTAGACAGCTGTTTTTTTTTTTCTTTTATAAATGTTTCTGTGTTGTGTCAAAATGATTTCTGGTGATTTAAACTAACAGATAATCACAGCTGCTGTCTAAATCCATAGTGTTAAAATTACAAAGTGAAAAAAAAAAATACTTCATTACCTGTGAAGACTGTGTCTGTGTTTTTAACTATTTCTTGTACAAATATATGAAAACTTTTATGAGGAGACTGGTGCCAAGTAGCTGAATAATGGGGAAAGGGATATTCTGTTCGTAAAAATCTTAGCAGTGTTACCAACTCTACAATATATATATAAAAAAATTAAAACATTACAAAGCGACAGCTATGGTACATTTGTTTTGTGTGAAGCTAACGGGACCTAACTTCCTGAGTGCCTGGCTTATTTTGAAACATTTTTTTTCATTGACCATTTATAATGCTGCAAATCAGAAATGTACATACTTCATTTACAACAGGGTTCTTTTTATACTTTTGTAGATTCTCATACATGTCACATACATGGTTGTCTTTATGTAACTTAATTTTTCATCTGCAGGTGCCATTTTCATAATAAACTTCTCTTGGATTTGTTACAATCTGGCATCATTTCTTTTACATGTAACCATCCTAACTAATGAATGCTGGTAGTATTTGTTTAAGCAGGTACCTTGGTCATTATTCTTGATTTAAACAAAAAGGAAAAAAATTTTTAAAGCATCCATATTTTTGCTAGTTTCGGACAAAATGCGTAGCTTGTATACCGATGAGGCTGACTGACAAGGCACAGATTAAGATGCTAATCCAAATACTACACCAAACGTGCAACCATCCTAGATTTTCAGCTACCCCAACTCATTGTCACATGAGCATTATTATGTACGTTATCAAAGCTGAACAACGGGCCTGCGACATTAACCACTATGGGAAGTGTGCATTTTTTCTTGATTAATGCCCAGTAAATGATGAGAGTTTTCATACATTAATCATTTAAAATGCACTCGATATTTTCATTTATTATGAGCTCTAATGTATAACCAACTGTTCCATTGCTTATATCTTCTCTTTATACTAAATATGTATTTTCTTTCTCCAGATGAGCCAAGTAAGTCATGATTGTGCTGTGTTATCGGGTAGGTCAGCATCCAGCCTGTTCCTTTTTGAGGCAGGTCAGCTGGCCAACTCCAAAACATAAACAAATAAAGAGGGAAAACTTCAGCTGCTCTCTCAAAGTTAAGGATACAGGTGGGTCACCTGTTAAGTCTGTGCTCTCCAGAAAATGAAGACATATGGATGGGTTGAGTGGAAAGAAAAGGCAAACACTTTGTCCAAAAGCTCCCAACTATAGTAAATATCATGTCCTACTTTAAGTCTTTGATGACATTTGCTAATTTGAGGGTACTTTTGGTTAATGGAGGATAGCTTCAGACTGGTGGATGTGGAAATGCAGTTATGGTTGTGGGGTCCTTGATCTCTCCACTAGACCCTTTATGGATCCCTGGAAATAAGTACTTAAAAATTAGAAATAGGAAGAGGGTGACTGAGAATACAGAACTGGATTCTCTCAACTACTTTGCCAAAATCTATCTTTCCTTTTTGCTCTTGAGAGTCAGAAGAATATAGTAGAGCAATATTGAGAAGCAAACAAATTGATGAAGCTGGAAACGCGGTCCTGAACAGATGACAGTGAGCGTTGAAGCCAGCTTACCCAAGGCACTCTGTCTGAAGGTGTTGATGGACCCGGCTGTTAGCCATGGCTTCCAGAGCTTTGCATGGGGGAGGGTCTACCAAGGCTGAGGGCTGACCCTCTGTTGGCTCGATGACAATGTTGGTTGGCCATAACACTTTAATTCTGGACACCCCTTCACCCTGTGATCTGGAGGTAGTAGCAGCTGGGAGTTGAGAAAGGAAAGCCAGACATGGTGATGGGTGAATTGAAATCCTCATGATATCTGGAGCTTCCGCAATGGAGGTGATAGAAATCCTCGATGCTTACCCAGGCTTAAGCTTCCTTAGCATCAAGTTACCTGTCCTCTATTTGTACCCATCAATGCTAAAATATGTCACTAATTAAATAAAGAACACCTCTTAGCCAAAAAGAGAGGGAGTGAGCTCTGGGCGCAGACCCACTGACAACTGGGCAGCCCTGCCACTTCCCCAGCCCTGGGGCTGCCAGCCAAACCAGAACCCTGAGCTCCTCAGAGGCAAAGGACCTCTCCCTTGCCAGTCTGGCAGCAAGTCACTTTGTTAAGGCTTCAGTTTGCAGGTGATGGATAGAACAGGGATCTAGGGCCAGCCCTCTGCATCTCTTCTCCTTCCCAGCTGATTCTGACACTTATCCATTTGGCAATGAGGAACAACAACGGCAGCAAACCTTTAAATAAAGTAGCAGGCAGGACAAGAGGGAAGATATGCATTCAGTTGAGCATAAAGAAACTGGTCTTAGTCCTTTTGGACTACAACTCTTACCCATCTTCACCTACCCCTAGACAAAGCGTATTTATGTTGAACAACATGCTGAACAATTTGAAATCAACCTGGCCTATGCACTGCATTGAAGGTAAGAGATAATGTATATTTTCAAGCCCAGAAGATAGTCTGTTCAAGCCAAGAAGATGGTTATCCAGGTTCAAAAATTAGAAAGAGTGAAGGACTTGGAAGAAAAGGAAGAATACCTCTGCTAATCCTTCATATCATGTAGTGAAAAAGGCAAACCTTATTCGTGAGCATGAGTCTCAAAGAATGATGACAACGAGCAGGCTTAAGAAACAAATTCTGGGATGCTAAGGTAAGCTAACACCCTTAGATGCTTCTGCTTTTCTGTATCTCCTAGGAAACCATTATAAGGGCGGGGGGAGGGGGGCTGACCTGGTAAACTCGCCACAGGCATAGATCATGGCTTGTTCATCTTCATGTCCCCCCACAGCGCCTAGCTCAATGATTTATGAATAGTCTTGGCTCGGTGAAGATCTACTAAATACTGATGGATGAGGACACTTGGAAAAATGAAAATGAAACATGAATTGTCAAGAGTCAGCGATTCCACAAGAAATGACCATGTGGTTTGGCAGGATGGATTGAGTTTCCACCAAGAAAGGAATGGCAAAATGGATAAAGTAGCAAGTTCATCCATTCCTGCCTTCGCGGGTAGTCCGTATGGCTGGCACAGAGTTGGCCATCGAGAAATGTTGGTTGGAGGATGTGTGTGTGTCCACAATACTATTTATTCTATATTCAGCAATAAGTTAGGTACCACAAATAGAGAAAGGAGGAAGAGGAAACAGCCCAAGCAGTTAGTAACTGGCTTAGAAAAACTTTGACGATGTAGCCCATGGACAGCTAGTCAGATGGAGCTTAGAATCACAAGAAGGTACCATTTAACAGTGTACCCTCACAGATGAGCAGTGAGCTATCTAGACTCAGTCATCATCCAGAGACTCTTAGCAACCGAGAGAGACTCTCCTGTATAGAAATCACATATACTTAATTATAGTGGTGAAGGTCTTTCTAGACCACAGTTGAATTGTTAACATTTTTAGAAGGTGCTGAACTGAAATCTTCCCTCTGGAGTTAAATGGACTAGATCTCAACCCTCTGCCATCTGAGTGGCCTTCAAATATGTGAAGATGGATATCAGAGTTTCGATAAGTCTCTAGGTTAACTGTCACCTGTTCTTTCCATTGTTCCTCCAATGGCATTGTGGCAGGTCCCTTCACCATCCTAGTCACCCTCATCTGGGTGCACCAGAATTTGTCAAGGCCCCCAGATTGGTTTCCTATGGCTGCCTTACTACCACAAACTGTGTGGCTTGAAACACCAGAAATGTATTGTCTCCCAATTCTGGAGACTTGAAGTCTGAATTCAAGGCGCCACAAAGGTGGATTCCCTCTGAAAGGCTCTGATGGAGAGTCTGCTCCTTGCTTCTCTCCTAGCTTCTGGTGGGGAGCAGCAATCCTGGGCATTTCTTGATGCATCATTCTGATCTGTGCCTCTACCAGCACATGGCCATCTTCTCCCTGTGTGTATCTGCATCTTCACATGGAGTTCTCTCCGCTGTGTGTGTCTCTCCTCTTCCAATAAGGACACCAATCATATTGGATTGGATTAAGGGCCCACCCTACTCCAGTATGACCTCATCTTAACTAATTACATCTGCAATGACCCTACCCTGAGAAGGAAATGGAACTAAGGTCACATGCTGAGGTATGGGGGGTTAGGACATCAACTCTTTGGAGGACACAATTCAACCCATAATGGCCCCTTTTAAAATGTGGCACCCCGGACCAATCACAGAGCTCCAGATGTTATCTGGTGCCTGCCTGGGCTAAAAGTCCCATTACATCTTTTGCTCAGGACTCTGAGCTTTTAATTAAAACAGTCTGAAACTGAAGTCACTTTTAGCAGCCAGGCCAAATTGTTATTTCATCTTGAGCCTCTAGTCAACCAGAACACCTTGGTCTTTTCACAAACTTTTGACAAGGTAGGTCTCCCACCTCCTATACATATATAGCCCTCATGTAATGCTGGCCTGTGCTTAGGGGAAAAGCAATTTAAGGAAAGAAGTTCACTTGTTCCCTAGGCATGGGAGGTGAGCAAGGGCCTGTCCCTGTGAAAACATCGCTCATTTTCATTGTACTCTACATGCCCTCTGAGACAACTTCGCCCAGCCCTGCTGGAGAGGAGAGACCTGGCCCCAGCATTTATAGAACTCTGAACCCTGGGATAAAAGCACATAATGCATCCATAACAAATTCCCAGTGGGCTACTCTCTTGTAAATAAACTGAGGCAGGGAAAAAACGACCATGAGAAGGAAATTAAAAGAATTAGAGAAACTACGGTATCAGCCATTACAGGAGCAGAAGTGGGGTGAGATGCCAAGACCCCTGATATGTACGTGTAAAATCATCCACTCAAACGTCAAATAAAAATCATGAGGCCAAACTCATCAACCTTCTGAAAATGAATAGACCTCTTTTTGTCTCCTTTCACGGACTAAAATCAAAGCGATTAGTGTAAGATCGTCTTGTACTTTCCTGGGGACAAAGCACGGTTGTTTTTTGTTCTGTTAGCTTTCTACCGGCAGTCATGAGATACACCAACAGGAGTGACCCAGATAATGTTCCTCTGTTGAAATTTTTCTAGAATAAAATTAATTTCTGTTTTAAAAATAATATATGCGAACTACTAAGACCACTTTAAGAAAAAAAAAAGGAGCAGAGGGTAAGGTGATGGTTCTTCCTTGTACTGAAGGAGTTCTCAGATTTATAGCGGAAGTGTCAGAAACAGGATGCAATATCCCTGTGACCCTCCTACCTCCCCCCAAACAAAACCATTACACCCTTGATGAATTATTGACTTTAGAGTTTTATCTGTGCCATGAATAATCACAAACTTGGGAGTCTCAGGGCACAGTTCATAAACAAATAATTATATCATAATGATAATTTTTCAGGAATTACAACATCAATCACGGCCATGTTATTATCAAGTACATTTTCTGGTTGCCTCTATTCATCAAACCCTCCTCCCTCTCCACCCTTCCGCACCACACAAGCAAAACTCATCACCAGATTGCCTCTTATTTACACATCACTCAAAGCGGGACAGAGCAGGCACACACAAAATGGGCCAACCCAGCGTTTATGAGAGATGAGTTTTCATTAAGAAAGTTCAAATTAAATGCATTGAGAAAGATGCAGGGGAGAGAATTAATTATTCCAGACTCCCCCAAAGAAGCATCTTTGAAAAGATCTTATTTGGAAGATAAAAACAGACAGAAGGTTTATTCCATTTCAGGCAGTTCTAGTACAAAAAATAAAAAGAGTCTCTGAAAGCCAAGGAAATAACAACCATGCAATAACATGTGCCCTGTTTAAATAATGGTGATACATGTGCATGAGCCCTGTTCTCATAGCTCCCTCCTTCAGCTGGAAGAGGTGAGTGGAGGTGGGGATGGAACTCAGAACAGGTATAAATACCTTACCCAAGTCTATATACGATTCAGGAACAGAGCTGCTCAGAACGTTCAGGTCTAAACCACTTTACTAAAACTATTACAGAAGGTTAATAATTCCAAACACAGTAATGGTTTATGCTTTTTGTGAAGCACCCACAGTCAAACTGCTTTACTGAGTAATTTAACATCACTTAAGGTCATAGGTCTACTCTCCCTAGATAACAGGTGCATCTCACAATTCAAAAGAAAAATAGCAAAGCAACACAGAGCAAGTACCCTCTTCAGAGAAAACTTTGTACAATAGGGTTAAATCCACCATACACTGGTGCTTACCATTAACTCCTTGTATGAGAGAACTTTCTCATTGGCCTCTGCT
Source organism: Balaenoptera physalus (assembly GCF_965194825.1). Classification (NCBI taxonomy): domain Eukaryota; kingdom Metazoa; phylum Chordata; class Mammalia; order Artiodactyla; family Balaenopteridae; genus Balaenoptera; species Balaenoptera physalus. The sequence goes on along the minus strand of NC_138883.1, from coordinate 64,825,938 downwards.
TCTAATCAGCAAGCTATGCAGGCAAAGCAGTGTAATTCAGAACAACGAAGAGGGAGGACATTCAAACTCCTCAAAAGGAGATACCAATCCAAGCACTGAGACAATCCAATGAGTCCCCCAGTCACACTTCACCCTCGAGGGCAGCCCTTGGGGACGTACGGCTTGCACTTAAATCAGATTCTCTTCTCCTTGGCATTAAACTGTCCAGGAAAAGGTAGGGCTGGTACCCAGCAATGAGCAGCACAGGCGGGGGAGGCGACACTGCTGACACTGGGGACCTCGGCTCTTCTGACCATCGCCGTGCACCCAGGCCACCCTCCGAGGCCGCCCTAGTGCTCAGGTGCCCGCATAATTCCTCGAAACCTTGGTCAGCCCTCTCTACCGCTCTCATTAAAACCTTCCAGTTCTTTGAACGTACCTAGTCTATTGTAGGTCACCTTGCCTTAAAATCAATCTTATTTAATATATAAACTCACTAAAGGAAGGGGCAGTGGGATGCGAAGGAGAAAGATATGACTCCAGTCCGTGGCCCAGCAAGCTGATAAATCCGCCCTGCAAAGCCTCTCTCTCCCCTGGCCGACCCTTGTCTTCACAGGCAGACCAACTCCCTCCCCCTCCCCCTCCCCCTCCCCACCCCAAGCAAGGGAGCGCCACCTCTGGGGCGTGCCACTCCCTCCTCGCTGTGGCCAGCTCCCCTCACCACCTGGTCCTGTGCCGGCCTCCCTCCCTCCTGCACGGAAGAGCTCCTCTGGGGTCCTTTCATTGTCTCTCCTGTGGCGCGATTTGACCTCCCTTGGCCGCCTCCCTCCTCTCCTCCCCCCTTTCCTCCCCCCATCCCCCCAGTCACCCCACTCAGCATGAGGAGGCCCTCAAGCGAGCCAATAACCCAAAAAGGTCCTTAGGCGAAACCTTCCCTTTTTAGAAAGCTGGGGAAGGGTTGACTGTAAACCCTTAACCTTTTTATTTGGGGATCACATTACATGATCCCAAGAGCACACATCAGCTTCCGATGGAAGCCCCCGCCCATCCTCTCCCTGGAGATGGAAGCTGGGCAGTGGGCAAGGAGGGGAGAAACAAGGCAGCTCTTAACCCACCCCGGGAAGCCGACAGCAGTCTTCACTGGCAGAGTCCAGCTGGCACGAGTGGCTTTTGTAGTTCATATTGAGTCATCCAAGAGGCCTTTGTCCCACACACCTGGCATTCACAAACCTCAGCAGACACCTCATGGATGGGGGGAGGGGAAGACTTATAAAAGGACATTTTTCCCAATAGGAAAATCTAACTACTATTTCCTTAATAGCATTTTTCAGGATAAGGACACTAGCGATTATTTTTCCTTTTTAATATTTTGAATAAATTGAAAGAAAGCTCAGATTTATTTCTCTGGTATTTACACCTGACTTTCCTACATGCTACACTAGATATTTACATAGAGTTTCCCAAGTTAGAGACGCTTTTCAGACACTGATTAATCTGTAATTCTTTGAAGTAAGGAAGCATTATTATCTCCACTTTACAGATGTGGAAACTAAGACACAGAGGTTAATGACTTGCCCAGAGGTCAAACATCCAGTCAATTGCAAGAGTGGGTTTTAAACAGAAGCTCCCCTTTCTGCCCTTAGGTTTAATTCAAGTCGCTTCTTAGCTCATGTGCCCTATTCACATCACAGCTGTCTCCTGCGTCTGGCCACCTCTTAAATCTTGCCTTAAAGGCCCTTAATATGCTTTCTGAAAGGCCAGTGCTTTCCCTGCCTACTGTCAGCATTTGCCCTCTCCTATTCATGCCTTTGCTCATAAGTGAGAAATAACAATTCCTCTCTGGAGCATTTTGTAATGGTTTTGCATCACTAAATAGTACCATACTTTTCTTAATTTTTTAATAATAAATGTAATCCCTATAGCTCTGTCTAAACCTAGATAGAATCTGATGTTTTGTTTAATTTCTGGCAGTTGCCCTACAATCAATTCAGTGAGAATTTACACAAGCCAGGCCAGGATTATAAAGATGAATAAAGCATTACCCTCTGCCCTTAAGTTGTTCACAAAGTAGGGAAGGAGACAAATGTAAAAGTTAATCATTACAACAGCCTGACAACAGGACATGACAGACATATAGACTGGGTGTCAGGGTTGCACTGAGTGATGGCAATTAATTCAGGCTGAGAGGGCAGAGAAGCCTCCCAGGAGGCAGTGATGCTTCAAGCAAGTCTTGAAAGATAAGTAGGAGCTAATCGTGGGTGCTAGAGGAAGAGTGGTTCCTGGAAGGCAGGGGCACCATCATGGAAGCAGGAGAGAGTCTGCAAAGAATCTGATATGCTGGAGTTTGGCCACACTCGCACACCATGTGTAGATGCGGCTAGAAGTCAGGTGACAAGCGCATGGAATGAGTTTAGCCCAAGCTTTGCTAGCCAAGCCCTGTGCCCTCGTGCAGGGCTGCCCCCACCAATGGAAGGGGTGCCTTGTTCTCACATAAAGTCACGCTCCACTCACCAAGCCTTCTTTCTGCATCTGCTGGACTGCAAAGGGGTGTCTTCTTCTTGTTCATACAAAGTAGCCATATAGACAGGCAGCAGCCCTGCAAGGGACTACCCTGAATACTAAGTTGAGGAGTTTGAATGGCATCTTATGGGCAATGGGAAGTTCAGAGGATTTTATGCAGAGAAGTAACATAAGAGAGTTTTTGTATTTGAAAGATCATTCTGATGGCAGTTTGAAGGACAGCCTGGCTTAAATAGAGGCAGTCAGGAGGTGGTTGTAGTAATATCCCATGTGATAAAGGATGAACAGTGGTAGGACTGCAAGGAAGGGGGTGTTGAGAGACTCAAGGAAGAGGTCTTGGTGATTGGTTACATATGGAGAGATTACGGAAAGAAAGGAATAGATGACTCCCAGGTTGCTGGCTTTGAGATGGGTGTTTACCAAGATAGGCAGAGAATATAGGAGAAAGGAAAGGTTTAAGAGAATGAATGAGTAGGAGGAGTTGAAGAATTCCATTTTAGAGGTTGTAAGTTTTAAGTGCTAACGGGGAATCCAGGTAGAAGTGTCCAGCGAGCAGTTGGAAAAATAGCTCTAGATCTCTGGAGAGAAATCTGTTTTAAAGATATAGGCTCAGAAACATCAGCACTTAGACAGTAGGAGGAGCTGTAGGTCTAGGGGACATTGCACAGGAGAGAGGGTAGGGAATGAGAAAGGGGCCAAGAATGGAGTGCTAGGGCACATCAGCGGAGTAGTCAGAGGAATGAGCTTATGACAGAAACGAGAAAAGTAAGAGGCAACGGGAAGTGAGTCCCAGCAATCAGTGAAGGAGAGGCTTTCAAAAAGGCCAGAAGAAGCAACATCACCAAAATGCTGTACAAACATTAGGTAAGGACTAAAGCGTCAAATGGTTGTGTAAACAGTGACAGCAAATGATGGCTACACTTTCTAGAATTTGGCAGTGAAGGAAATGAAAAAGAAAAGGCTTCATTCCTAAGGAACAACCTTGTATTTGACACTGATTGGTATGACCTTTCTTTGAAAAAGTATAATCCCTTCACCACTCATACCAAATGGGTACTGAACAAGCGGACTTGAGGAAAAGGCTTACCCTTGTGGAACCTGCCATGTCCCCTGCTTCCTATGAGCATCGTGTGGATTTACCTACAGCCTAGGCTCTGGAACAAACACTGCAGTCATAGAAGACACTGTGCATGCCCTAAGGGAAGACACACAGGATGCTGTGCATGTATCAAGAACTTACTGCACTCTGACATTTTTTCCACAGAGAAATTAATTGACTTTGCTTGGCATGACCTCTCTGGTAATTTACAGTGGCTCTTGTGTGATATTCTATATTTTTAAAAAGAAACCTCTTTCCAAGAAAGATAAAGTAATGAAGTGTACAATTCGGGCTTTATTCCATAGAGAAAGACAAGTTTGTTCCCAAACCTGGATGAGACTGGGGTTGAGTCATATGGAGTCATCAACCCCAGGTAAGCCACTGTAGCCAAATACCATTGTAACAAAGACTGTTGGTTGACTATCCAATATCCATTCTCCTTTTTCTCCTTGGTAACAGAGCCCAAAACTTTAGCTAGGCACAGTGCTGCCCCGAATAAAATATTATATTTCCTATCCTCCCTTGCAGCTAAACATAACCATACCATACGACAAAGTTCTAGCCAATGGGATCTGAGCACAGGACGGAACATCAAATAAAGCTGATACACTGGAACAGCACCTTTCTGTTTTTGCCTTTTCTCCTTGTTCTAGCCTGTAACTAAGATGTAATAACTGGAGATCCAACAGCCATATTGGATCATGAAGTGACCTAAAACTGGAAGCAATGGCCTAGGATAAGGGAGCAGAGTTTAGTTCTCTGACGACATCATGCCAGCCGTGGACTACCTACTCCTGGACATCTTTTATACGAAATTGAATAAACTATTTTGTTTAAGCCATATTATTGGGTGGCAGGAGCTTATTTTGCTACTGAATTCAGTTCTTCATTGGTGTAGTTATTATATTAGATTCACGGGCTACTGGCTGTTTATCACTAAAGCAAGTTTCCTGGGCTTCCCTGGTGGCGCAGTGGTTAGGAATCTGCCTGCCAATGCAGGGGACACGGGTTCGAGTCCTGGTCTGGGAAGATCCCACATGCCGTGGAGCGGCTGAGCCCGTGTGCCACAATTACTGAGCCTGCGTGTCTGGAGCCCATGCTCCGCAACAAGAGAGGCCGCGATAGTGAGAGGCCCGCGCACAGCGACGGTGGCCCCCACTTGCCACAACTGGAGAAGGCCCTTGCGCAGAGACGAAGACCCAACACAGCCATAAATAAATAAATTAAAAAAAAAAAAAAATGACTACAACTCTTTAAAAAAAAAAAAAAAAAAGCAAGTTCCCTAGTTCTTTCCTGAAGTCTGTCTTTTGACTTGCATTGTTCCTTACGTATTCTAGCACAAGAAAGGGAAAGCATGAGAAATCAAATGTGAGGAAAGCTAGAAGCTTCAACAATGTAGGAAGGATGCAGTGAGGTCCTTTAACTCTTTAGCAAAGAGTTAACAAGTGAGGATTCTAGATAACTCCACATATCTGAAGAGAAAAAGAATCCTGCAGGAAAGGTAAAGTACTTCACAATCAAAACCAGAACCAATTCTGGCTGCACAGACAATACACGGAGGTTCTGTATCCCATTTGTTGACAGGTGGAGTCTTCTGTGAAACACTCATCTCGGAAGCATCTTCTGAACTGTTCTTAAACAACAAGCATGGTCACAGCTCAAAGAAAAGGTCAAGAGGAATCTAGCGTGAACAACTTGGAGAATGAATCAGGGAGCCCCCCCAAATTAACTTTACTACCAGATTACGGTGAGAAGGTTTATGGCAAACTGATGTTTGGCATGGATGGAGTCAGGAAACCTTCTTAGTGGAAGCTAGACTAATAATGAGAACACAAAATGATGCTACAAAGCAGCCACCAGTTATCTGGAGACATGGCACACTCCAAGCTGGGTGCTTTGAATGTTGCCTAATAAGAGGAACTGAAAATTCCACAAAGAAAACATCAGGTCATCACAAGAAGATAATCACAGACAATATTTACCATATACCAAGCACTTTACATCCATTCTCTCATTGACCCAATATTGGTAGGTGCTACTGTTATGTCTATCTTACAGATTAAGAAGCTGAGATTCAGAGAAGTTAGGTGAGTTGTTCAAAGTCTCATAACTAATAAGTGGTGGAACCAGGATAATAACTCAGCTCTCCCTAGTTCCAAAGCTTGATTTATCTTTAACCAGAAAGCTATGGGCATTTTTTTTTTCTTGCTGTGGAAGGGAATTCAGAGGAGAAAGTCATTTCTGAAAGCACCAGTACCTATTTTTTCTTTTAAATACTTTGTAAAACAGAGATTTTAAAAAACAACCAAAAAAATGTACTGAAAGTAAAGAGGGTTTCTTCTTTTTTTTTTTTTTGCATATTTATTCTTTAATTTGTATCCAAGAGCTCTAACATGTAAAACTCAAAAGAGCTACAGCACTCATTTCTGGTTTAAAAAGTAGCTTACCCTAGGACAGTTAAAGACTGATAGCCTGAGGGCTTAAGGCTGATGTGGAGATCTAGACATGACTGTGATTCAGGGGGTCTGGCCAGAACTGTCATCCACTAGGGTGACACTTACCCAGCACCCCTCTATGCAAGACCACAAAGCCTGAGAGTCATTATAGCCTCTTCTAAGCCAGTTGCTGAGCCTCAAAGTGTGAATGGGGCAGGCATTCCAACATGACTACCATCACCTTGGGACAATGTCCAGTTTAAGTGTACAGGCCTGTTCCCCACACCACTTCTAAAACATGTTCCAGCTTTCCATCTTTTCTTGGATGGAGGTTAAAAGAGGGCTTCTTGATAGTGACAAAATACTTGATTTACCAGAAATTTTAACATTTTACATTTTATTCCCTCATAACACAATCTAAACATTTACAAAGCCAAAAATTTCAAAACCACAAACTCACATCAATAATCATGTTGGAAGATGTAAACGTATGTCTCTTGGAAATTGATAGAACAGGCAGGAAAAAAAATAAACAAGTATATAAATGATTTGAACATTATTAATAAACTTGACCTAATATATGCATATATAGAATACTGCAATCATTGAAATAGTGAACTTCTCAAGTCCATATAGAATATTTATAAAATCAATCATATACTGGACGTTAGCAAGTCTCAACAAATGTCTAAGGATTTCAATGTTCAGATTCAGTATGTTCTCTCTCCATAATGCAATTAGGCTAGAAATCAATAACAAATAATAACTGGAAAATCACCATATGTTTGGAAATTAAGAAAAGATTCATAAATAAAGAAGGAATTGTAATGGAAACCAGAAGATAACTGAACAATAATGAAAATACTAAATATCTAGGGTTCTGCTAAAGCATTACTTACAAGGCAATATATAACCCCATAAACATATATTAGAAGAGAAAAATGACTGAAAATTAATGTTAAGCATCCATATCAAGAAGTTAAGAATGATCAAATTAATCCAAGGAAATAGAAGAAATGGAATCATAATGAGATCACAAATTAATAACTGAGAACACTCCAAAGAAAACAAATATCAGGTAATTGAAAGAAGATGATCACAGCATTCATTAATAGCAGAATGAAGAATTGTACCAGCCTTCCCCACTGACAATAAATAGAAAAGCTGAACAAAATAAAAAATATTTTAAAAATATTTTCAAGGGGTCAATTCAAAATGAGGATATAACATTTGTAAATATTTATTCACCCAACAAAGTAGCACCTAAATACATAAAGCAAATGTTAACATACCTAAAGGGACATACAGACAGTAATATAATACTAGTAGGGGACAACAATACCCCACTTTCAACAAAGAATAAATCGACCAGACAGAAAAGCAATAAGAAAATATTGAACCTAAATGACACATTAGATCAGATGGACTTAACATACATCTACAGAACATTCTATCCAAAAGCAACAGAATACACATTCTCCTCAAGCGCACATGGAACATTCTCCAGAATAGATCATATGTTAGGCCATAAAGCAAGTCTCAATAAATTGAATAAGATTGAAACCATATCAAGCATCTTTTCTGACCACAATAGTATAAAACTAGGAATCAGTTACAAGAAAAGAACTAGAAAATTCACAAATATGTGGAGATTAAACAACATGCTACTGAACAACCAATTGGTCAGAGAATAAACCAAAAGAGAAATCAAAAAATATCTTGAGACAGATGAAAATGGAAATACAGCATACCAAAACTTATGGGATGCAACGAAAGCAGTTCTAAGAGGGAATTTCATAGTAATAAATGCCCACAGTAAGAAACAATAAATATCTCAGATATGTGCACCCCAATGTTCAAGGCAGAATTATTTACAACTGCCAAGATATGGAAGCAACCTAAGTGTCCATCAAAAGATGAACGGATAAAGAAGATGTAGTATATATAAAATGGAATACTACTTAGCCATAAAAAAAGAATGAAATTTTGCCATTTGTAGCAACATGGATGGACTTGGAGGGTATTATGCTAAATGAAATAAGTCAGACAGAGAAAGACAAACGCTGTATGATATTGCTTATATATGGAGCTAAAAAATACAACAAACTAGTGAATATAGCAAAAAAGAAGCAGACTCACAGATATGGAAAATAAACTAGTGGTTACCAATGGTGGGGAAGAGGTAATATATGGGTGAGGGAGTGGGAGGTACTAACTGTTGCATGTAAGATAGGCTCAAGGGTGTATTGTACAACACGAGGTATATAGCCCATATTTTGTAATAACTGTAAATAGAAAGTAACCTTTAAAAATTGTATAAAAAAATGTTTAAAAAAATTTTTAAAGAAACAATATGTGTTTCAAACAACCTAACTTTACACCTCACAGAACTAGGGGAGAAAAAGAACACACAAAGCCCAAAGTTGTAGAAGAAAGAAAATAACAAAGATGAGAGAGGGGAAAAATGAAATGGAAACTAAAAAAGACTATTGTGAAGATCAGTGAAACGAAGAGCTAGTTTTTTGAAAAGATAAACAAAATTAACAAACCTTTAGCTAGACTAAACAAGAAAAAAAGAGAGGACTGAAATAAATAAAATTAGAAAATAAAGAAGAGATATTACAACTGACAGCACAGAAATACATAGAATCATAAGAGGCTACTATGAACAGTTATGTGGCAAAAAATTGGACCTAGAAGAAATGAATGCATTCTTAGAAACACACAAGACTGAATCATAAAGAAACAGAAAATCTGAACAGGCTGATTACTAGTAAGGAGACTGAATTAGTAATCAAAAATTTCCCAACAACAACGAAAGCTCAGGACCAGGTAGCTACACCAGTAAATCCTATACTGGTGAATTCTACCAAACAGTAAAGAAGAATTAACACCAATCCTTCCCAATTCTTCCAAAATAATTGAAGAGAAAGGGACACATTCAACTCATTTTACAAGGACATTTACTAACATTACCCTCATACCAAACCCAGACAAGGACACTACAAAAAGAGAAAATTACAGGTCAATATCCCTGCTGGACATAGAGGCCAAAATCCTCAACAAAATATTAGCAAACCAAATTCAACAATAGATTAAAATGATCATATGCCATGATCAAGTGGGATTTATTCCTGGGATGCACAACTCAATCAATGTCATATACCACAGTAACAAAATGAAGGATAAAAATCATATGATTATCTCAATAAATCCAGACAAAGCATTTGACAAAATTCAACATCCATTCATGACAAAAACTCTCAATAAACTGGGCATAGAGGGAACACACCTCAACAAAAAAGGCCATTATGACAAGCCCACAACTGACATCATACTCAATGGTGAAAAGCTGAAAGCTTTTCCTCTAATATCAGGAACAAGATAAGGATGCTCACTCTCACCCCTTTTATTTAACATAGTACCAGAAGTCCTAGCTGGAGCAATTAGGCAAGAAAAAGAAAAGGCATCCAAATCGGAAAAGAAATAAAACTGTCTCTATTTGCAGATGACATGATAGTATATATAGAAAACCCTAAAGACTCTACCAAAAACAAACAAAAAAAAACCTGTTAAAATTAATTTTAAAAATCTGTAAAATTACAATACACAAAAATCATTTGCATTTCTATACACTAGTAACAGACTATCAAAAAGAGAAATTAAGAAAACAATCCCATTTTATGATTGCATCAAAAATAATAAAATACCTAGGGATAAATTCAACCAAGAGGTGAGAGATCTGTACACTGAAAACTATAAAACACTGATGAAAGAAACTGAAGATATAAATAAATGGAAAGATATTCCATGCTAATTGGAAGAATTAATATTGTTAAAATGTTCATATACCCAAAACAATGTACAAATTCAATGCAATTCCTATCAAAATTCCAATGGCATTTTTCACATAAATAGAACAAGCCTAAAACTTGCATGGAACTACAAAAGATCCCAAATAGCCAAAGAAATCTTGAGAAAGAACAACAAGACTGGTGGCATCACACTTCCTGGTATCAAACTGTATTACAAAACTATAGTAATCAATACAGTATGATACTGGCATAAAAACAGACACATGGATCAATGGGTCAGAACTGAGATCCCAAAAATCCACACATATATGGCCAATTAATTTACAACAAAGGAGCCAAGAATATATAATGGGGAAAGGATAGTGTCTTCAATAAATGGTGTTGGGAAAACTAGACAGCCACATTAAAAAAAAGAAGGAAAGGAAAGAAGGGAAGAAAGAAAGAAAGAAACTGAACTCCTATCTTACACCATACACAAAAATTAACTCAAAATGGATTGAAGACTTGAATGTAAGACCTAAACCATGTAACTCCTAGAAGAAAACATAGGTGGTAAGCCTCTTGACATTTGTCTTGGTGATGATTTTTGAGATTTGATACCAAAAGCAAAGGCAAGAAAAGCAAAAATAAACAAATGGGACTACATCAAACTATAAAGCTTCTACACAGTAAGGGAAACTATCAATAAGATGTAAAGGTAACCTACAAAATGGGAGAAAATTTGCAAATCATCTATCTAATATCCAAAATATATAAAGAACTCATAAAACTAAAAAAAAAAAAAATCCAATTAAAAGATGGACAGAGGATCTGAATAGACGTTTCTCCAAAGAAAACATACAGATGGCCAACAGGGACATGAGAAAGTGCTCCACATCACTTACCATCAGGAAAATGCAAATCAAAACCACAATGAGATATCACCGCACAACTTTTAGAATGTCTGTCATCAAAAAGATGAGAGATAAGTGCTGGCGAGGATATGGAGAAAAGAGAACACGTGTGCATTGTTGGTAGAAACGTAAATTGATGCAACCACTATGGAAAACAATATGGAGGCTCCACAAAAAATTAAAAATAGAACTGCCATATGATCCAGCAATTCCACTTCTGGCTATTTATCTGACGTAAATGAAAACACCATCTCAAAAAGATATCTGCACCACCATATTCATTGCAGTATTGTTTACATTAGCCAAGACATGGAAACAACCTAAGTGTCCATCAATGGATAAAGAAAATGTAGTGTATATATAGAGAGGATTATTATTCAGCCATAAGACAGAAAGAAATTCTTCCATTTGTGACAACCTGGACTTTGAGAGCATTACGCTAAGTGAAACAGGTCAGACAGAGAAAGACAAATACCGTATGATCTCACTTATATGTGGAATCTAAAAAAATTGACCTCATAAAAACATAGAACAGATTGGTTGTTGCCAGAGGACAGGGGTGGGATGGGGTATGGGAAACAGTGAAGGTGGTCAAAAGGTACAAATTTCTAGATATAATATAAAGTGCTGGGGATGTAATACAGCACAATGACTGGACTTAATACTATATTGTATAAGTGAAAGTTGCTGAGTAGACCTTAAAATTCTCATCACAAGAAAAAAAAATTGTAACTGTGAGGTGATGGATGTTAATTAAACTCATTGTGGTGATCATTTCACAATATATACATACATCAAATTATGTCATACACCTCAAATTAATACAATATTATATGTCAATTACATCTCAATAAAATGGGCAAAAAAAAAGACTATGGGAAATTAATCACCACAAAAGAATACCAAGTATTGGACTAAGAGTCAGGAAACAGAGAAATTGACAAAAGGTCTCTTACTATGTGACCTGCTGCTGGTCACTTCTGTCTGCAGTCCAACTGTTTTAACTCTAGAGTGAGTTAAGTTCGGGTCAGATGACTTCTGAGAACCATAGAGGAGAAGTTCTCTTTTTTTTTTACATCTTTATTGGAGTATAATTGCTTTACAATGTTGTGTTAGTTTCTGCTGTATAACAAAGTGAATCAGCTATATGTATACATATATCCCTCTATCCCCTGCCTCTTGAGCCTCCCTCCCACCCTCCCTATCCCACCCCTCTACGTGGTCACAAAGCACCAAGCTGATCTCCCTGTGCTATGCAGCTGTTTCCCACTAGCTATCTATTTTACATTTGGTAGTGTATATATGTTGATGCTACTCTCTCACTTCATCCCAGCTTCCCCTTCCCCACCGCCCCCTCATATCCTCATCAGAAACTTTTTTTTTTTTTTTAGGTTCCACATATATGGGTTAACACACAATATTTGTTTTTCTCCTTCTGACTTACTTCACTCTGTATGACAGATACTAGGTCCATCCACCTCACTACAAATAACTCAATTTCATTCCTTTTTATGGCTGAGTAATATTCCATTGTATATATGTGCTATCTTCTTTATACGTTCATCTGTCGATGGACATTTAGATGGCTTCCATGTCCTGGCTATTGTAAATAGTGCTGCAATGAACATTGTGGTACATGACTCTTTTTGAATTATGGTTTTCTCAGGGTATATGCCCAGTAGTGGGATTGCTGGGTCATATGGTAGTTCTATTTTTAGTTTTTTAAGGAACCTCCATACCATTCTCCATAGTGGCTGTATCAATTTACATTCCCACCAACAGTGCAAGAGGGTTCCCTTTTCTCTACACCCTCTCCAGCATTTATTGTTTGTAGATTTTTTGATGCTGGCCATTCTGACTGGTATGAGGTGATACCTCATTGTAGTGTTGATTTGCATTTCTCTAATGATTAGTGATGTTGAGCATTCTTTCATGTAATTGTTGGCAATCTGTATATCTTCTTTAGAGAAATGTCTATTTAGGTCTTCTGCCCATTTTTGGATTGGGTTGTTTGTTTTTTGGATATTGAGCTGCATGAGCTGCTTGTATATTTTGGAGATTAATCCTCTGTCAGCTGCTTAATTTGCAAATATTTTCTCCCATTCTGAGGGTTGTCTTTTCATCTTGTTTATGGTTTCCTTTGCGGTGCAAAAGCTTTTAAGTTTCATTAGGTTCCATTTGTTTATTTTTGTTTTATTTCCATTTCTCTAGGAGGTGGGTCAAAAAGGATCTTGCTGTGATTTATATCATAAAGTGTTCTGCCTATGTTTTCCGCTAAGAGTTTTATAGTGTCTGGCCTTACATTTAGGTCTTTAATCCATTTTGAGTTTACTTTTGTGTATCGTGTTAGGGAGTGTTCTAATTTCATTCCTTTACATGTAGCTCTCCAGTTTTCCCAGCACCACTTATTGAAGAGGCTGTCTTTTCTCCATTGTATATTCTTGCCTCCTTTATCAAAGATAAGGTGACCATATGTGCATGGGTTTATCTCTGGGCTTTCTATCCTGTTCCATTGATCTATATTTCTGTTTTTGTTCCAGTACCATATTGTCTTGATCACTGTAGATTTGTAGCATAGTCTGAAGTCAGGGAGCCTGATTCCTCCAGCTCTGTTTTTCTTTCTCAAGATTGCTTTGGCTATTCGGGGTCTTTTGTGTTTCCATACAAATTGTAAAATGTTTTGTTCTAGTTCTGTGAAAAATGCCATTGATAGTTTGATAGGGATTGCACTGAATCTGTAGATGGCTTTGGGTAGTATAGTCATTTTCACAATGTTGATTCTTTTAATCCAAGAACATGGTATATCTCTCTCCATCTGTTTGTATTGTCTGATTTCTTTCATCAGTATCTTATAGTTTTCTGCAAACAGGTCTTTTTTGTCTCCTTAGGTAGGTTTATTCCTAGGTATTTTATTCTTTTTGTTGCAGTGGTAAATGGGAGTGTTTCCTAAATTTCTCTTTCTGATTTTTTGTTGTTAGTGTATAGGAATGCAAGAGATTCTGTGCATTAATTTTGTATCCTGCTACTTTACCAAATTCATTGATTAGCTCTAGTAGTTTTCTGGTGGCATCTTTAGGATTCTCTATGTATAGTATCATGTCAACTGCAAACAGTGACAATTTTACTTCTTTTCCGATTTGGATTCCTTTTCTTTCTTTTTCTTCTCTGATTGCTGTGTCTAAAACTTCTAAAACTATGTTGAATAATAGTGGTGAGAGTGGGCACCCTTGTCTTCTTCCTGATCTTAGACGAAACGGTTTCAGTTTTTCACCATTGAGAATGATGTTGGCTGTGGGTTTGTCCTATATTATTATATTGAGGTAGGTTCCCTCTATGCCCACTTTCTGGAGAGTTTTTATCATGAAGTGGTGTTGAATTTTGTCGAAAGATTTTTCTGCGTCTACTGAGATGACCATATTGTTTTATTCTTCAATTTGTTAATATGATGTATCACATTGATTGATTGATTTACATATATTGAAGAATCCTTGCATTCCTGGGATAAACCCCACTTGGTCATGGGGTGTGATCCTTTTAATGTGCTGTTGGATTCTGCCTGCTAGTATTTTGTTGAGGCTTTTTGCATCATGTTCATCAGTGATATTGGCCTGTAGTTTTTTTTGTGACATCTTTGTCTGGTTTTGGTATCAGGGTGATGGTGGCCTCATACAATGAGTTTGGGAGTGTTCCTCCCTCTGCCATATTTTGGAAGAGTTTGAGAAGGATAGGTGTTAGCTCTTCTCTAAATGTTTGATAGAATTCACCTGTGAAGCCATCTGGCCCTGTGCTTTTGTTTGCTGGAAGATTATTAATCACAGTCTCAATTTCAGTGCTTGTGATTGGTCTATTCATATTTTCTATTTCTTCCTGGTTCAGTCTTGGAAGGTTGCACTTTTCTAAGAATTTGTCCATTTCTTCCAGGTTGTCCATTTTATTGACATACAGTTGCTTGTAGTAGTCTCTCATGATCCTTTGTATTTCTGCAGTGTCAGTTGTTACTTCTCCTTTTTCATTTCTAATTCTGTTGATCAGAGTCTTCTCCCTTTTTTTCCTGATGAGTCTGGCTAATGGTTTACCAATTTTGTTTGTCTGAGGGGCAGTTCTCTTATCTGACCTCCACCTAGCTGACCATCTATTGATACATTCACTGATATGCTCTACTTCTGATCACAGATCCCCCAGAGCATACTGCACTCTCACCACTGTTGGATTACTCTTAGGCTATGAATGACAATTTCCTGCTTACCAAGTGTCAGAGTTTATATAGACCTGTTGTGCTTGTTATTGTAACAATGTATTTTGTTTTATTTTATATAAATATCCCTATTTGAGAACAAAAATAATTGTTTCTATAAGAATCAGGATGAGTGTTTTATAAAGATGATTTCATAAAGGAGAGTCACATTAAAAATTTGATATTGATGTCTATAAAATATTGAGGGAAAAAAAGAATTCTACATGGATTCTGCTCTTAGATTATGGCAGTCATCTTTAAATTTGCACCTCTCTTTAAATAAACTAAAATTTGGACAATGGACATGATGCATCTTGGATGTCATTTATGTAAGAAACATGATGCAGGACTCTAATTGGTACACTTGCACTAAAAAAAAAAAAAAGCCTAGAATTTATAAATTTAATATGAAATTTTATAGGTATATACATGCATTGGATTTCCTATACTTTTTTAAAAAACAAATTCCCTGCCTCATGCAACTTTTTGATTAAACTGTCAGTCTTGATTTTGTTAGGTAACAAGGCTTCTTCTGAATTTTCATAACTGGAATTATGTTTATGTGAAATACTGTTCACTGAGTAGGTTTGTTAAGGCACCCAGCTTCAATAAAATCTCCTTCTCAGCATTCTGAAATGGCTTAAATGTTGATTCTTCAATCCTTGTTTCTGTGTTTTTTATCACATCATCTGCTTTTCTAAAGAACAGGTCAATCGGAGACAAGCAAGACCACCACGGGGACAAACATTTGCAGTGCTGGAGCAAGTGAACAGGAGAGCAAGTTCACCTTTGGGTTCTCTGCAAATATCCATGCCCTGTGCTAGCCCCACTCTTTCACACAGTAACCTTTTGCTTCTACTAGTAGCCTCAGTACCATTAGGTTGGACAGGAAATTTAGTAGAGAGAGCATTACACTTCAAATGAGGAGACACAGGTCCTCAGCATAAAAATGACCTTTGCAAGACACTGTCTCGGTTTCCCTATGCTATTCTTCTTGTTCCAAAATAAAGACGTAAAGATAAATGAGGTCCAAAAAAATTTATATAAATTTTCTTCAGAGTATTTAAATTTTTATCTGGTCTTAACACATTTTAATACAGATGAATTAATCAAATATCGAACTGCGTTTGGTGTAGGAATGGAGAGGGATAGAGAGAGATGGAAGACAGAAGTAGAATCAGAGAGAAGGCCGGCTCACTCTTGTCAATGTCCAGGGGCAATCAGACTGAAAAATACGGACTCACACTAACTAAAATGTACAGTTGACCTGAGGAAAGTAGCAGGCTGGCACTATATTAATTTAAAGTGAGAAATAGAAATGTCACACAGATTGGAATTATTCAGGTTGGCATGACAATCTCCTTTTCTCCCTGTAGTCAGGGAAAACCAAATGGTAATCAGAAGCCACTCATTACCATGAGAAATCACTGTGAAAGACTCAAATATTTAAAATCTGTATATTTTCTGCTTTCTCTCTCTACATGAGCAGACCTTCACTGGAACCAGAAAACTGCTGTGAGGACATGGAAACAGAAAAGGGGGAGTCAGATGAAGCTCATGTTTTAACATCAGGCTCACAATAGGGACACTCTTGCCTTTGGGACTGGAATTTCTGGAAGTCTGATGGTAAATTCTCCCACTCTCAGGGACAAAACTGTTATGGGGTAAAAGAAAAGGGATCCTTGGTGATTCTCTTTTTCCTATGCTTCCCATACAGACCAATCCCTCTTCTTTAGACACATTATTTCTTTAAATAAGTGCATATTAGGTTACAGTCTTGCAAGCCTGGAGGCCAGGCTTCTTCTAAGTGACTTTTTACATCTTTCCTCGGCTCCATCAGCACTGACCTTGCAGTGTAACTCTACCTCCCTCACTTCTTAGTTCTAGGAGAGGTACTCCAGCCCCCAAGAACCAACCATCTTGACATCACCTTGTGGAGGACACACACCTGTCTGAAATATAGGTTCAAAATCGATTTCTGGTTTGACTTTGATGTTCTGGATCTTTACTAATTGTGTCAGTTTCCCTTCTAGATGAACAAATCTTTTTGAAACAAACAAAAAAATTCCTGAAGGTTATCTAACAAAAACATGGTTTTCCCATTCTTCAGAAATTGCTGTTTTGTCATTGCATTTTGTTCCCATTTTCAAATAAGCATTGTTCAATATGCATGTGTAAATACGCATAAATTTTAATAACTTACATTATAGGCCTACAGGTTCCTATACAACCTCACTGAAACTCAGGCCTTGCTATCTCCTCCTCATATTCAAGCTTCTTAAAATGGAATTCTATTCAAACCAACTAATAGTGAACCATGTAGAATCACTGAAAAATTACTTGGTGTCATGTTCAGATGGCAGACTGAATTTTTGTCCCTTGATACCTAACAGAATAAGAAAAAAATAATAACAGATAAGGCAAAAAAATTTCATGACAGCAGCCAAATACAAAAAGGGTCATAATCTTAAGTTAATAAGTTTCAACATGAGACATTTTGGAGCAAAGAGAAGAGGCTCAACACAAATCCATTTCTGAACAATCCCTCATCCTTTCCCCCAAGAATTTAAACTGTTGATTTTAACAAAATACTAAGAATTCTCACTAATACGCACAGACCTGGAGAGTAGCAAGTAGAGTTGGTAACAGTAACTCTCTCCTCTCCTGACAGGACCCATTGCCAGGAGAAATGTATGAAATGGAGAAAATGAATGACAGAGCAGACCTGAGCCAAAGTGAGTGCCCCAGGGCAATAGGCACTACTGAGAAGATGTTCAATACACCTTGAATGATATGCAGCGAAGCCGTAGAAAACATACCAAAAAAAATCTCGGGAAGGGGCCCAGATAGTCTAACAAAGACAGCTTAACTCTGAGATGAGCTCTTTCCCTTTACCCACCCTCCCCCCAACCTAAGCCCAAGATCCTGACATTTTCTCAAATTATGAAAAAGTAGAAACTCAGTCTCATATTATAATTTGGAGGAAAAACAAATTGGTTTGAGATACTGTGGGAATAAAGTTAAAAAGTCATCCAAACTATATCAGGGCAAACAGAAAATCTAGACAAAGTTCCCTGAACATGAGCAAGATATAAATCAAGCAAACAAAAATAAGCCAGTATGGAAACTCTGTGCACAAATACAGCAAAACAAACCAAAAACAAGTGCATTGCACCCTAGAGCAGCTAAATAAGAATTTTTTAAATCAAGAATTCAAGGGCAGGACTTCTCTGGTGGTGCAGTGATTAAGAATCCGCCTGCCAATCCAGGGGACATGGGTTCGAGCCCTGGTCCGCAAAGATCCCACATGCCATGGAGCAGCTAAGCCCGTGCGCCACAACTACTGAGCCTGCGCTCTAGAGCCCGCGAGCCACAACTACTGAGCCCACGTGCCACAACTACTGAAGCCCGCGCGCCTAGAGCCTGTACTCCACTGCAGGAGAAGCCACTGCAATGAAAAGCACGCACACTGCAATGAAGAGTACCCCGCAACTAGAGAAAGCCCCTGCACAGCAACGAAGACCTCAGCCAAAAATAAGTAAATATATAAATTCTAAAAAAAAGAAAAAAAGAATTCAAGGACAAAATAATAACAGTTGGGGTGAAAAAGTAAATTAGAAAAACTAATTGAGAGCTGAAGCAACATTATAATAAAATGAATATAAAAATTAGAAAAATCCAGGAATAGATTAAGTACTTCTGAAAATTCATTACTAACATATAGGAATGACTAGAGATAAATACAGTAAATGCAGAGGAAAAGACAAATGTAAAGAAATCAATGTGAAGCTAATAGATATGGAAGACATAAAAAGACCTTTCAATATAGGATAATCAGGATTCCTGAAGTATATCCCTCCTCCCCCAATGAAACAGAAGACATGTTCAAAGATATAAGAGCATTCTCCTGAAATGAAAAACTAAAGCTACAGATCAAGTTCTGGGAATATGTGATATAACAAGTTCAAAATTGAGACAAATTCTAATTACATTATTGAACTCCAAAGATTAAAATAAATGAAAGAATTATTCAGCATCCAGATAGCCAAATCAAAATCACCTACAGAAGAAAGGAGAAAAATATCAGTTGGTTTCAAACGTCGGTGCCAGAGAACATTGAAGAAATATCTACAACATTCTAATGGAAAGAAACTGTGACTCAGGTACGTCCAGCCAGTACTTCATCTGGGTACAATGGGAAGACAATGGGACACATGATACAAACAAGCAGCTTCTTTAAAAAAACTTTATGATCATGAAATCCAACCAATTAAGAGATGCAGCAAAATAATTAATTCAAGAATAAAGAAGTCATGTTAAGAAGGTCAAATGGTAAACATGAAATCTGTTAGAACATTGATTCAATACTACTATAGAAATTATGAATACTGAAGATAATGTGAATGTTGTAAACCTGTACAATAAAAAAATATATAACTAACAAAAATTGAGAGGTATAGGAGAAGAGACGAAAAGAAGGATGAGAGTAACAAGGTCCTTGTCTTTCAAAGGTAGATACTGTCTATAATGGAACCCTAGTTTAAAAACTATGACTCCACACAACTGAATGTTTGCCTTAATTATTTTTAAGCTTTAGAGGGGTCTTTTAGAAAATAGTATCTCTTATGGAAACAATCTAAGTGTCCATTGACAGATGAATGGATAAGGAAAATGTGGTATATAAATATACATACACACACACACACACACACACAATGGAATACTACTCAGCCATTAAAAAGATGGAACCTTGCCATTAGCAACAACATGGATGGACCTTGAGGGTATTATGCTAGGTGAAATAAATCAGACAAATACCATATGATTTCACTTATGTGTAGAATATAAAAATATAAATAAATGAGCAAACCAAACCAAACCAAACAAAAGCAAACACATACATACAGAGAACAGATTACTGGTTACCAGAGGGGAAGAGTGGTGAGGGAGGGTGAAATGGCTAAAGGGGGTCAACTGTATGGTGAGAGATGGAAACTAAACTTTTGGTGATGAACATGTTGTAGTGTATACAGAAGTAGAAACATAATGTTGTACACATGAAACTTACATAATGTTATAAACCAGTGTTACCTCAATTTTAAAAAATGAAATGGTATCTCTTATGGTAGAAAAAAATAATTATTCAAAATTCAGCTTTCTTTAGTTTTACTTGTGTATTTTTTTTTCTATTAAACTCAGTAAACTTGAACTAAGTATTTATTTAAAAGAGTATATACTATGATTCCAGTTTTTAAAGTTTCCTTTTTTAACATTTTCTGGAAATTTTCAAACAACCCCAAAAGTAAACCATCATATACCTATTATATAACTTCAGAATTATTAACATTTTTACCTGTTTTCTCTCATACACATATACACACACACAAATATTTGCAGTTAATCTACTAAAGAACAGTAACATCTAGAGAGTAGAATTTGGGGTGATTTAAATTTTATCCTTATATTTTCTGCATTGTTGAATTCTTTATAATAAGCCTATAATATTTTAAGAAATAGAAATATCCTTTCCTCCCTCCTAGCCACCCCCCACCCCTTGCCTTTCCAAAATAACTGGAAACAAATAAACCAACCACTAACAGTGATTGCTTTGGAGTGGTGAAAATGTAGATAATTATTTTTATCTTTTCTATATATATATATATATATTTTAATTAGAATTCAAATTTATTTTTTTTAACGTTTGACAGTCTCTTTTTTTTTAAACAGAAAGTTACAAAAATTATAATCATCCTCATCAGTTCACTCAGTCCCATGTAATTAATTTTTTTTTCATCTTGATCTTTTGTTAGCACTTTTATGAATTCATCAGTTTTCCATTAGAGTTCTGAAAATGCTTATTCATTCAGTTCAGCAGTATAGTCAGTTACCAGATCTTTTCTATATTTTTTTATTTCCAAAATCAGGAAGACTGTTGGAGAGAACAATGAGAAGATATACTATACAAATTAACAGATTCCCATTAGACATTATTGTTCTCCCCTCAAATCCTTTTCATTCTCACTACAAAGCCTCAGAGTTAGAATGTCCCCACTCTGGGTTAGAATGTCCCCCCTTTCTGTTTTAAACTGTGTGCAAGATAAGAGCTGTTATTCAAGCTTCATAAGAACACTCAAAGGTTGATATTCTTGTGATTACAGCTTTATAGATGAGGAAACCAAAGCATAAAGAAATTAAGTAATTTGTCCAAGGTCAACCACTAGTAACTGCTGGAGCTGGGCTTCAGACTCAGGTGGGAGAAAGTGATTCGTGAGGCCTAGATTCTCCTTGTCTGCTTCTTTTTGCTGGAGAAAAGGAGGCCTAAGGCTTGCTTCCCCACTGGAGTGAGTTTATCAGAGTTCTTTTCATAAGGCCCGGCCCCACAGAAAATTCTTTCATCAGCTGCTAAGAAGATATTTTTCTCCCAAGGTAACATTCCTCTTGGGGTAATCTCAGTGGCCCTGGCAATCTCTAGTCATTATTTAATGACTAGATATATTGCTTACTGGACTGAAAAAAATTCAGTAAATGCCATAGCCTCTTGGCCATGAATTGTAACTAAGAAAATACTAACTCTCCTTTATCATTAGGTTAGCCAAATAGTTCGTTCGGGTTTTTAGTACGATCTTATGGAAAAACCCGAGCAAACTTTTTGGCCAGCCCAATGTTTCTTAGGCTCACAATCCAATATTAAAGTATTAAAAGTACTTTTTTTTTTGGCCACACTGCACAGCTTGTAGGATCTTAGTTCCCCAATCAGGAATTGAACCTGGGCCCTTGGCAGTGAGAGCACAGAGTCGTAACCACTGGACCACCAGGGAACTCCCTAAGAGCCCTTTTCTAAAACCATGTGTATCTCACAATGGAGGAAGCACTCTTGCCTTCTGACAACTGCAACATCATCGTCCTCCTTTTATAAATAATGTAGGGACTTCCCTGTGGTGCAGGGGTTAAGAATCCACCTGCCAATGCAGGGGACACGAGTTCGAGTCCTGGTCCGGAAAGATCCCACATGCCACGGAACAACTAAGCCCGTGCGCCACAACTACTGAGCCTGTGCTCTGGAGCCCATGAGCCACAACTACTGAGCCTGCGTGCCACTACTACTGAGCCTACGCTCTAGAGCCCACGAGCCACAACTACTGAGCTCATGTGCTGCAACTACTGAAGCTTGCGCGCCTAGAGCCTGTGCTCCGCAACAAGAGAAGCCACCACGATGAGAAGCCCACGCACTGCGATGAGGAGTAGCTCCCATTTGCTGCAACTAGAGAAAGCTGCATGCAGCAACGAAGACCCAACGCAGCCAAAAATAAATAAATTAATTAATTTAAATAAATAAATAAATAATGTGTTAAGGTACAAAGGTTACGGAATTTGTCCAAGGCAGGAAAAGTGAGGAGCAGATATAAGAACAACAACAGTCTTCAGGCTTAGTATCAAACGAAGAAAATCACGTTCACGTTTGATTATAAAACTCTTCCCAGGATCAGGCCCCACACCCCTCCCTTGGCGTTCTGGGAGCCGCACAGGGAGACATTCTCAGCATGTGATTTGGAGTCTGACTTGGATTTTAATCCCAGCTGTTCCTAGCTTAGTCGCTTAACTTCTCAAAGCCTCAGTTTCCTCCTCTGTAAAACTGGAGAGAAGCAAAGGTCTTAGTTCACTGGCTGTTGGGAGCATCGAGAAAGATAAGGCATGTAAGGCATTTCTCAAGTTCCCAGCAAATAAATGTTAATTACGATAAACAATAAATAAATGTTTTTATTTATTGTTAATTAATAATGTTAATTACACTCCAATGAACAGTTAAAACAGTCCAATAAATGTTAATTACAGTCCATGTCAAAGTAAAAGATATTCAACACCCCTCAGCCCTGATTTTCTCCTACAGTCTTTCCTCGTTCAGAGAACCCTGATATATTTCATGTGCCGAGCTGCCTGCACGTCAGCATCAGGCTGCTTAGAGGATGATATCCACACACTTAATCGGTTGGAAGGGGTACTGCCTTCGCCTCTGTTTTGATTTGGATTTTACCAAACAGAGCAGCCTCTCCAGGCTTGCAGAACAGAACCTACATAGATACCACATTGGCTCTATGAAGGTTCTTTAAAAGAAGGTTCTATAAAAGACCTTTCTTTTATATTGAAAATGGGACCCAAGAAAACTCAGAAGATGTTAAGACCTAAACAAGCTGAGCCTGCACGGCCATTCCTTCTCAGAGCACAGCTTCCCAACCAGCACACCGTGAACAGTCACAGGATGCCTGACATTCATCCTCGGGGCTGATGGCTGCCAGCCCAGAATGTCAGTTTTGTCCCAGGATATCATAAATATCACCGTTATCTATTACTACTTTGACATGTAAAGGGTTGGGAAACAACAGAGAGCTCAGTACTACTTATCTTAGGGTTAAGAACTATCAACTATGATTTAGAATCCTAGTTGCTAACCCTTCAATTAAAATTCCTTGACCATAAACCACCCCAGTCATGGAGTGTTTGCCTCTCCAACTCGGGAATCTACTGAGCAATATTTGCTGCTCCCAAGGACTGCGGCAGTAACCGAGAAGTGGGGATCCTAATTAGACATCCGGTATAATTTAGCTTCTCCCACAAAGGATACTTTGATATGTAACTGCGACTCCTACTTATCTGACAATCCAGAGCTACACTCCGATCAGCTGCCTCCACAAACCGGCAGATATGGCCAGAAACCACCACGTTTTGAAAACACACCTTAACGAAAAGCCGCTTTTCCATCAGATCCACACGATTTGAATAGAAAAACAAAATACTTTGTCGCTTCTAACAAGTACAGAGAGCCTGACAAGGGAATGACTTTTTTCTCCCCCGGCATGAATCTCAAATATAATAACGTCTAAATACGATGTTTATCGTTTGACATTCTGTTATGGAGTAAAAGCTGAATTCTTGGACTATGCACTTCGGGTTTGTCTCTCGGTCACTGACTCGGAAATAAAGATGAGTGGGATATGCTGAATGAACCGGACTCCTGCATGAAATGGTTTATGACAGATGACGATATATGATGAGAATACAAAACCCTGATGATAATAGGTTTATTTATCGATTGCGAATAAAATTCATGAAGCGTGAAGCTGAAAACTGCACTGGAGGGAATTGGACGGGGAGGCCATCAGGCAACATGTGCATGACACAGAAACGGAGCGAAGAGCTGCCTGATGGAGGCCAGGGTGGCCGTGGAGACGGGGCTGGGGTGGAATTTGGATGCAGCTGCTGACCTGCTCGAGTCCTTGGGCAGAAGACACGGTCCTCTTTCTGCCTCTGCCTCCTCAATGGCACATTAGGCCTGTGGGATGTGGGGTGAAAAGAAAGGCACAGGAACTCAGGAGGCTGGGGTTCCAGAACCAGCTCTGCCGCTAGCAAGCTGTGCGACCTTGGGCAAGAGTTTGAGTCCCTAATGGCTTCCATTTTCCTTCTCTGTAAAAGAAGATTTATTCATTGAACAAATATCCCAGGGCACAGTGTTGAGCCTGATAATGCCAAAATGAGTACAGTGAGGCTGCCATATTTACTGGAAGTCCAGCACTGTAAACAACTCCAGTAGAGACCAGTCCAGTGCAATGAAATTCACAGCCAACTCAGCGCTGTGTCTTGGCATCCCCAGCCTTTATGAGTCTAAATTCTATACCTTAAACAACAAAATCACGTTGTCCACGCTCTTGAAGATGCTCCCGACAAAAATGGGCTAAAGGGCAGCAAAACATGAGAGGCTTTTTTTTTTTTTCCTGAGATTTTTTTTTAATTAATTAATTAATTAATTTATGGCTGTGTTGGGTCTTCGTTTCTGTGCAAGGGCTTTCTCTAGTTGTGGCAAGTGGGGGGCACTCTTCATCGCGGTGCACGGGCCTCCCACCATCGTGGCCTCTCTTGTTGCAGAGCACAGGCTCCAGACGCGCAGGCTCAGTAGTTGTGGCTCACGGGCCCAATTGCCCCGCAGCACGCAGGATCTTCCCAGACCAGGGCTCGAACCCGCGTCCCCTGCATTGGCAGGCAGACTCTCAACCACTGC
Source organism: Balaenoptera physalus (assembly GCF_965194825.1). Classification (NCBI taxonomy): domain Eukaryota; kingdom Metazoa; phylum Chordata; class Mammalia; order Artiodactyla; family Balaenopteridae; genus Balaenoptera; species Balaenoptera physalus. The sequence continues at coordinate 64,800,912 of NC_138883.1, read as the reverse complement.
GCCACCAGGGAAGCCCATGAGAGGCTTTTTAACTCTCAGGCAATGTCTCAGAAGGCCAGGAGGACAGGATTGCAGTCCTGAGAAGTCACGTGCATATTACTGGATGATTTACATACTGGAGGGAGCCCACAGTCCCAGAAGTACCTTCCCTTGCAGTCTCCCTCACCAGACCACTGCTGAGAGAGCTCAAAAGCCTACGAAGGGTTGTGCCTAATGTACACGGGAATTTGCATACCATCAGTTCACAACACAAGAACCAGAAGAAAAGCACCTCTTTGTTTTGTTTCTCTTCCTGCAGCCCCCAGAAGTAAGCTCACAGGAAGCCCTTCGTGACAGAACTTCCTGAGAGGTGGTTTCCAGAGAGTCATGGCAGGTAGTGATTGAAGGAGAGAATAACTGTGGCTCCAATTTAGGTTAGTGACAATAAAGTCTTAAAGTAGATGGCATCTTGAAGACTTGTCAGGATTGCATTTAAAAAAAAAAACAAAAAACATAAAAACACACCAGGATCTGTATGTGTTTTCTATTACTGCCTAACAGATTACCACTCATTTAGCCACTTAAAACAACACAGCTTTGTCATCTCGCAGTTCAATGTATCAGGAGACCAAGTGTGGGTTAGCTGGGTCTTCTATCCAGGGTCTTGCCAGGCTGAAATCAAGGTGTCAGCAGGGGCTGCAATCTTGTCTGAGGTGTGGGGTCCTTTTCCAGGCTCACTGGTTGTTGGCAGAATTCAATTCCTTGCAGTTGTAGGACTGAGGACCTCAGCTCCTAGAGGCCACGCACAGACAACTGCCATGTGACCCTCTCTCTAACATGGCAGTTTGTTTTCTCAAGGCCAGCAGAAGTATCTGACTACTTCTGTCTCTGATCTTTGGACCTTTTTTTAAGGGCTCACCTGACTGGGTAAGCCCACTTAGGATAGGCCCCTTTTGGTTAAAGTCAACCAATCAGGGACTTTAATCATACCCATCAAATCTCTTCACCTTTGCCATATAAGGTAACATAATCATGAGAGTAATAACCCATCCCCTTTGCCATGATTTGTTGCTTAGAAGCAAGTTACCCTTTCTGCCCACACTCAAGGGGAGGAGATTATACACGGACATGGTCATTGGGGGTCATCTTAGAATGCTGCCTACCACAGAACATGACTTCGTATTTTTTTGTATGGTTTGGTTTACTTACGTTGGGTTCATTGAATAGGATTTTCTGTTTTTGCTGGAGAGAAATCTTCCAGAAACAAGTCTCTCTATTCCATCAGTACTGTGCCCAGATTCTGTCATTACTGCTCTGAAGATTGGGAACAAAAGGTGACGGAAAGTTTCTACCCCCCTGCCCTGGCAACTGCTTAGTCCTTCTACTGCACTCTCTCAGGAAAAAGAGTCAACAGGTACAATACAGAGATCCCACCATCAACTCAAAATCCCCATGGATTACATGAAATTACCCTGGAGAACGTCACCTCACCCAGGGATATTTCCTATTGAGAGCAGCCCAAGCAGAAGAAGTTGTATCCGAGGGGAGATCACAGAGGAGGTTCAGCCCCCAACACATTGCAAAGGCAGTGCCAACCATCAAATCAATAGCTCCTCTTGTTTCAAAGAAAAACCAACTGCTTCTCTCGTCCCCTGTATGGCTTTACCAAGCCACCTGCAGTCCAGATCAGCAAGCTTCTCCACCTCACCCCACACTCTAGCAGCAAGGGATTTAACTTCTCACTGTTATCTTCTCAACAGGAAAGAACTTTGGGGTTAATGTGAGCAACGGTGTTTCCACAAAAACCATTTTGTTTCTGCACTCATTCCTGGCACTGTTCCATGCACCTGCCCTTCCACCCGCCTTCTCCCTGGTACTTCTGGCTCTTTTTCTGCCTCCCTCCTGCCTTACCGGATGGTGTTCAGCCATCACTTCAACCCATTCCCCAGGCTTTCTGTCATCCCTCCCTGGGCCTGCCACCAGCACTCTCCTTAGCCCATGATACATTGATTGTCTAAAAGGAGAAGCCCTTTGCACTAATGAAGAACTGGTGCCAAATCACCCAGCAAGACTGAAAGAGAACACTTGTCATAGGCAAAGGAAAAAAGGAAAAAAGGAAAAAAGTCAGGGGAAGAAAGAAACGCAGTAGGACCACTCAGAGACAATGGAGAAATCAACTGAAATTCTATAAAATAAAACTGGATCTTCAGACCAAGACTGATTCTGACTTTGGGTAGGGAGAAATCAAGACCTAACACTTCCAAGTCAAAGGAGGTACTGATTGCATTACAAAGACCACGATGTTAGAGGAGCCGTTTCCATGGGTTCCAGAGAGCTAGAGCTGGCACAGCATTAGCATCTCCCTAGGGGATCATCAGCACACATCCTTGGGGATCCACTTTTAAGAATGTGGGGGGACTTCCCTGGTGGCACAGTGGATAAGACTCCGTGCTCCCAATGCAGGGGGCCCAGGTTCAATCCCTGATCAGGGAACCAGATCCCACATGCATGCCGCAACTAAGAGTTCACATGCCGCAACTAAGAGTTCACATGCCGTAACTAAGAGTTCGCATGCCGCAACTAAGAAGCCCGCGTGCCACAACTAAGGAGCCCATGTGCTGCAACTAAGGAGCCCGAGTGCCACAACTAAGACCCGGCACAACCAAATAAATAAATAAATATTAAAAAAAAAAAAAGAATGTGGGTCAAATGAGCCTCAGTTGGAATCCTAGCTCTCTTACTTCCTGACTGCATGATCCTTATAAAGTCACTCATTGGCTGTGTACGCAGAGCCTCAGTTTCTCCTTTGTAAAATGGAAGCCACGTAGCCGCAACACAGCTGCTGTTGTGAAGATCACATTAGATATATGGCCTGTGATAAGATTAGCACAACGCCTGGCATGTAATAAATATTGTTGTTAACACTCCCTGGATCGGGGAGCAAACACCTGCCAGCATCGTGCTGCTCGGGCTTTACCCTCTTCCCTCACTTCAATGTTCTGACCAGACTGGCTTCTTTGTTTTTGTTTTAATTCATGAGAGAGAAGAGGATTGTTTTTTTCCCCAAATTAAGAGTTGCTGAAACTTAAACATTAAAATAGTCACTTGAGGTAGGAGCCGTGGAAATGATTGAGGCATCTGCCCCAAGATTGGGGGTCTCTTAAGTGGTTTTCCTTGGGGACAAAGTTCTGTAGAAGCACGCTGGCAACAGAAGACCAGAGGAAAGCCTGGGCTTCTTTTTCTGTGCTTGTACAATTGATATCCCAAGAAGGTCAAGAGAGACAGGAACATTAGAAGATCAGCTTTTGGACTTCCCTGGTGGTCCAGTGGTTAAGACTCCATGCTCCCAATGCAGGGGTCCTGCGTTTGATCCCTGGTCAGGGAACTAGATCCCATATGCCACAGCTAAGAGTTCGCATGCCGCATCTAAAAGATCCCACATGCAGCAACAAAGATTCCACGTGCTGCAACTAAGACCTGATGCAGTCAAATAAATAAATAAATATATTAAAAATAAAAAGAAGAAGAAGGAGAGCAGCTTTCCTGGAACCAGAGTGAATCCGAACATCTCCATGAGCTCATTTGGAAACTCTAAAGACGCTGGCTCAAAAAATAGCGTCAGGAAACAGAAGGGGCCATTTCTAATAAAAAACTAAATAATTTTTAAATGTTTTGAATATTAAAAAAAACACTGTTTGATTTGGAAAAATTTCAAGCATACAGTCAGCAAGTGAGATGTTAATTGTCTTTTCTGTAATAATCCCCTTAACCATAAACCAAGTTCAAGCCCTTCAGAAAAGCCTCATAATTACATCAGACCCCGTTCTATAGACACACGTACCAGCCCTTCTCACAAAGTATCTGGCAGAAGGTCATGATCTCTGGTTTCCAGCCAAGGTCAAAAGTCACCAGATATGAAGAAAATTATAGAGAGCAAAGATAAGGCCCAAATTAGATTCTATTTATGGCTTGATTCCTGATAAGTAGAACTTCTAAAGCAGGAGTTCTCAAAACTTAGCCTAAAAAGTGGCCTGAGATGCTTGGCATTAAGACCCACATTTTGGTTTTTATTCATTCAACAAAGATTTATTGAATGGCTTATGTGTTGAGCAGTGGAAACAAAAACAAGATCTCTAACCTCACAAAAGCTTATGGTCCAGTGGGGATATGGACAAAAAACCAGACCATCACAATAGGGCAACACTTCTAAACCGTTGTCATAGAGACAGCTCTCACTTACTCTTAGAAGATCGTCCCAGAAATAAAGGAGTTAGGCCAAAGAAAGATGAGAACCAACATCTACTTACTGGACAACTACGATGTTCCAGGCCATTTTCATACATTTGGCCTTGAAGTCCTGAGGCAGGTGACATTCTCCCCATGTCACAGGAGAAGAAACTAATAGTTTAGCAGGTGGGTGCCTACACTGAGCCTGGAGCCTCCAAAGCCCATGTTCATACCTACAGGCTCAGGCTCTCAAGTGGTAACAACCCCATTCAAGGCTCTATGGCTATGAAATGGCACTGGACTTCGGGTACCCTGGATTTTTCAGTCAGTCAGCACGTTATTGTAGGGCATGGAGAGAGAAAGGACTGAATGAAAGGAACAGAGAAATTCATGCAAGAGAATCAATGCTTTGGACAGAGAGGTTGTAAGGTGCAAGGCAGCTCCAGCAATACTGCCCTGCAGGGATTTGGGTGGATACCCCTCAGGTCGTGGGAAAGCTTGGCCACAAGGGGGCAGAATGTGCACTGAGCAATCACAACAAAAATCCCAGTAGCCCTTTGTGAGGAAGAAACCGAATGGGGCAAGCTTCATTAACTGCCCCGTGCTGATAAGTATTTGCTGCCTCCTGTTCAGACAGGGAGCATAGAAGGGATTTTTATATTATGATAGGTTTACTGTACCTCAGACCACAATGTGTGGGAAGAGGCTTCCCTCCGATCAGATCCATTCATTTCCAATATTATAAAGCTGCATGCAGTTCAATTACCCTAGGTCTTAAAAAGAAAAGCCTTCTTTGGTATACTGCAAACTTTTCGCCAGCATGAAGTACACAGCACAGTTTTTAAAAAAAAGAAAAAAAGAAAAGGGACTTCCCTGGTGGCGCAGTGGTTAGGAATCTGCCTGCCAGTACAGGGGACATGGGTTCGAGCCCTGACCCGGGAAGATCCCACATGCGCGGAGCAGCTAAGCCCGTGAGCCACAATTACTGAGCCTGCGCTCTAGAGCCCACGAGCCACAACTACTGAGCCCACGCGCTGCAACTACTGAAGACTGTGCGCCTAGAGCCCGTGCTCCGCAACAAGAGAAGCCACCGCAATGAGAGGCCCGCGCACCGCAACGAAGAGCAGCGCCCGCTCACCGCAACTAGAGAAAACCACATGCAGCAATGAAGACCCAACACAGCCAAAAATAAAATAAATTTAAAAAAAAAAAAACCTTCAAAAAAATAAATTTGACCCCTAATGTCAATGTAATAGTAACAGCCATACAATAGCGGTAGTAATAGCAATAGCAGGGGTTTGGGAATCAGCTCAGAGTTCAAGTGCTGGCTCTATTGCTGACCACCTGTGATGTTGGTCAAGTCACTTAACCTCTGTGAACCCCAGTTTCCTCATCTATAAAAGAGAACCTATTCCCTAGGTCGGTTGTGAGGACCTGACTAGTGCATTGTCCTCTCGCCCTTCCCGGGCCCCTTCCGTTCCCACACTGAAGCACGCTCTAGTCTCTTCTGCCTTAAAGATAAATATACGTCAACCAAACCAAACCACCCCACAACCCATATGTCCCTTGAGGCCCTTATTTCTCCCCACTTTGCCGCAAAACTTCTCAGCGGAGCTTTCTACAGCCCAGAGTCCATGCTTCCTCACTACCCGCTTACCTCTCGGCCCATTCCCATCAGATTCCGCCAGGTCTGCTCCACCGCCCCCAGCAAGCACCCCTCAGTTCTCTTCTTACTTGGCTGTTCCACAGTGTGCAAGGCAGGTGACCCTCTGGAAACCCTGCTGTCCCTCGGGCTCCGTAACCCCAGACTCCTCGTCAGTGATCGTGGCTGACTGCTTTGTCTAGTTCAACCCAGATGCTGGCATCTCCCAGGCTCTGTCTTGGGCTCTCTGCTTTTCTTATCTACTCCCTTTTAGATGCTCTTGTCTAGTCCCAAGGATCCAGCGACCATCTCCACATCCATAATGTTTCAGTTTTAGTCCCACCCACATCTTCACCTGAATGTCTCCTAGGCACATCCAGCTTCAACGGGTCCCAGATGGAATTCCTTCTCCCCAGCCCCTCCACCTGCAGCCCCACAGCTGACCAGCTTCCTCAGTCTCTCTTTATGAAATCTGTACCCCGATGCAGCCAGCTATTTAAGTCAGAAGTTTGGCAAGAACTCTTCATACTGTTCTTCCCCTTATCCCTCACATCCAATCAGTTGTGATTCCTATCCATTCTCCCTACCAGATTTTTTTTTTTCAAATCTCTTCCCTTTTTCTCACTGTCCTCATCAAAGTTATCATCTTTTGTCTGCCCCTCTCCATTCTTGCCTGCACCTGAGCCAGAAAGGGTTTTGAATGCCGATTTTACCATATCATTTCCCTCATTTGAAATCCTGTGTTGATTACAGTTCTTTGGGTAAAATCCAGACTCCTCAAAGAATTCTAAACTTCCCTTCTCCATCTGGCCCTTGCCTATCATCTCTTCAGCCTCATCTCACTTCACTCATACCTTTTCTTTCCCCTCAGATTCCCCAAATCCTTTTTCTTCTCATCTCAAAAAAACACATTTGAAAGTGGGTTAACTTGAGAAGCTCTTGCGTGCCAGGCACCACAGAAATTTCAAAGCTGTGTCAGTCCCTGCCCTCCAGGAGTTTCCAGTCGTGGGAAAGGGGAGCCCACCTGTGCCCGTGAGTACGTAAAATGTGGTCAATAGCATAAAAAAAAATGCACACAGTGGGAAGTTCAGAGGAGGAAGCAAGTGGGGGAAATGTACAGGGAAGTCTTCAGAGATATGATCTGTGCCCGTCACTGTGTAGGTTGGTGACAGCTGGCTATTCCCAGACACGTGTGGGAAGACGAGAGTGTAGAGAAGGATGAGAGAACGCAGGAGACGTAACGTTTACGTCAGGCTGATCAAGGGAGAAATGGTCTCAAGACAAAAGTGTGTTCAATGTGAAGTACTACAGACACCAGAAAACACAGGCACTTAAGTCTGACAACCGGAGGCCACTGTGGATCTTTGAGAAAGCAGTTTCGGTAGGAGGGTTTCTGGAGAAGCCAGATCACAAAGGACAAAGCAGCCCATGGGAGAGTGAAGACTGGCTATAACAGTCTATGTCAAGAAGTCTGGTCATAAAAGAAGAAACCATGAGACAAAGAAGTGTGGGAATTTAGTATTTCCTCATCTTAGCCTGGACTAAGTCCCAATTGGGATGACATGAAACTAGTATCTTTTGCTTTAGACCACAGACAGTTGGTAAGAATCCCAGAAAAGGAGAGAACCAAAGAAATGGCTGTTGACACCTTAGGCTCACCTGGAGAGCCCCTCACCAGCCCCTGGGAGCAGCCTTGGGACCAACAGGAGGCAGGCACAGCCAGCCCTACAGTAAGCACTAGCTATACAAAGTGCGGAACCACAGAAGCTGATTGTAAAACTTAAGCAGATCAGACACTATAAAATACTTTGTAATGCGCCATTGAGGCGACCAAATAAGAGGCTTGAATAAATTTATATTCCAATTGCTAAACATTACAGTCAATTTAAAAACCCACAAAAGTTTTGCTGAACAACTGTATAAATTAGAATGGATCTGCTGCGCTGCACAGTACCTAATAGACTGAGACATAAAACAATCGGAGCTCACTCCCTCTCACCTGTTAAATCATCGTGGACTAGATCTGCTAGCTCAACTCTCCTTTTTTTTTTCTTCCCCCTTTCAAAACACAGTGTGAGATCATTCTCAGGTTAATGTGAATTTTATTTATTTATGATTTATTTGCCTTTTTGCCCCTTAAGACAGAAAAGACTAAAAGTTGTCAGGGCTAGGAATTTATCCTACCTGAACCTGTCTCTTCCCTTGGAAGCTCTCCACCTTATTATTGGGGTGTCTCTTCTATTGATCTGTAGTGGAATAATCAGCTGGTGGCTATTTATTTATAGAAGTTGAAATCAGTACATACACACATACACGAGCACACACTAACACATACACATGAATACACACACACCCATACACAGAGGCGATACAACATGAAGAATATGAAACTTAAGCCAAGAGCCAAAGAAAGCAAATTCTGCGTCTGTTCCTGTCATAAATGTGCTGTGAGAGTTTGGGCAGGTTCCCGGTCCTACTGTTCCTGGGTTTCCATGCCAAATTCTCTGACTGACCACAATTAGAAAACATGCACTGAAGCGGTGCAGAGGTGAGGATGATTAATCGTCCCCTCAGGTATGCGTTCATGTTTAAAACCCAGGAGTTAAACAGTAGAGCAAAGTGCAGTGCTCATGTAATTCTCACAACACTCCTATGGAATAAATATGATTATCACCCCCACCTTTCACACATGATAACTGAGATACAGAGGTTAAGTAATTCGTTCAATGTCACACAACTAATAAATGGCAGTTCGGGGGTTTGCACTCGAATTTTTCTGAGCATACCATATAGAAGACAGCAGCAGTGTGGGCAAGTCAGGAGCAGATAGAAGACTAACTCCCTCTTCCTCTCCTCTAATCCAGGAGTAAAAGATTGTCCTGAAGTGGGGAGAGGCTGAAGGTGGGTCACTTGTCTCTTTCTCCCACTAAGTTATTAGCAACTCTGGAGAGAAGATTCCTCCTCCCACTGCTATAGCCTGGTCAAGATTCTGTGTCTAGGGAAAGCAAGATTATTAGATGGATGCAGCCTTAAATCTCAAAGAACATTCAAGGATAGAAAACAAGTTCAGTTGAGCCTTATGGGGTCTAGAATCTCTTCTATCCTTACTGTTAACTGAAAAATATTTTTTGGAGAGGGGGAGGCCTTTGTTCAAATTTCCCCCCAAAAAGAGATGAATGCAGTTCATCTTCTTTAAGCCTGAGCCACAAAGCCAACTTATGAAGGGATTGCTCTTGGGTCGCAAACCTATCCCCGGGCCAGTAAGATGAAGGTGTGGCATGAAGAAGGGACTCAAATAGTACGTATGAGACCTGGCTGCCTGGCCGGCAGGAGCTGTGAGCAAGCTGCGGGTTTCCCTCAGAAACTGGGGAGGGAGCAGGAGGACGGGCTGAAACGGACAAGGTGACGGATCCAACTGAAAGGTGCACTATCTTGCCCAGGTGTTTCAGTGACCTCCCTTACTGCGTGAATAAGGAAACCAGGGCCCAGGGAGGTCAAAGGACTTGCCCAAGGCCGCCCAACTTAGTTGTGGTTGAACTTAGACCCGAACTTAACTCTCCTGTCTCAGTCTAGTGCTCTTTCTTCCAGAAGTGAGTTAACTGCCCAAGACAGCAAGAAAAAGAAAGGTCCTAGGACACCCCTCAGAAGGGCACAATCCTGTGAGGAGGAAAGGTAAAGGTAGCCCAGGTGTGTCCATGATGGACAAGGTAAAAGCTGTAACCCCCTCCAGACTCAGCTGTAACTCAGCTGCGATTCGGGAGTGGAGCAGGGTGGACATGAGTATATGTGCTGGAGTCGGGGGTAGCAGGATTTTACCTCTGCCAAATCCAAAACAATTGTAGATGAGCTCCCCAATTTACAAATCGAGGGCTTTGCTGATGTCATTTTTTAAAACACCACCTCCATCAAGTCTTTAAGGTGCCATTCATAGAAAGGGATCCTTGGAACCTAATCTACTTCATGCCACTTGGGGGCAACACCTACATGTTTGATTTATTGCGACTCCCCACCTCTGCTCGCCTTCTGAAAGCTGAGCGATGTTTCAATTCTAAAGGCCATCTTCTCTTTAAATGACTGCAGCAAACCCCCAACCTGCCCGACTACTGAGTGCTCAGGACATGTTCATATACGTATTTCTTTAAAGTCAAATTGCTTTCTGGTTATTGCAGGACAAGGCAAGGTGAATGTCAGCTACGGAGACTTGATTGTAGGTAATGGGTAAAATCTCCCCCCGGGGCATGAGAGGGGGTTCTTCACACAGACAGACCATGGCTTCCTAGAGGGTCTCCAAAGACAAAAGGCAATACAGTCCAGATGACCACCAGCAACAGTCTGACCTTTTACAAGTTGGGTAGGCAATTTTCAGAAATCCAAGGAAGCGGCAGGCAGCCAACACTGAGAACATGAACAGGGTAGCAAAGCAGCAGCTACCATGGTGATGTATGTGCAGGACAGAACTCCAGGCTCGGGGCAGATAACCAACCAGAACAAACCAGGGCACCAGGCAGAAACAGACTTGGAGGCTCAGGTCCCAGGACGAGTCTAGAGTCCGGCTGGAGCTGTCGTTTCTACTTGTAGGGCTAGTTCTAGGTCTAGGCTGCTCCCAAGCAGCATCAAACAAACTTCTCTCCTGACCTCCAGATCCCTACACACTTACAGACTTCTCACCCGGATGTTCCCCAGGCTCTTCAACACCACGTCAAAATGCACTCATCATCCTCCCTCCAAGACACCTCTTCCTTCTTTGAGTCCTTTACCAGAGAATGGCACCACCATCCAACTAAGCAGGCAAATGAGACTCCTTAAAATAGTCCCATCTCCATCCTGTCCCTCACCATTTATGTTTCACTGGTCCCAGATGTACTACTTCAGATCCATCCCAGCCTTCACTGCCTTAGGTCAGGCCCTCATCATCTCTCACAACTAGGGTAGCAGCCTCCTAATTGGTCTCCTGCCTCCAAGAATTCCCTTCCAAACCATCCCCCCTCCTGCCACCAGAATTAGTTCTCCGAAACTCCAATCTGACCATGTCATCTCTCCTATTTTATAAACTTCAGAACAACAAAATGTAAACCAGAGGCTGGATCTGAAGGTGCTTGTGCCCCTGCCCATTCTATTTTCCATTTGCCAGCCTGGCAAACTCCTATGCATTCTTAAATACCCAAGTCAAATGTCATGTCTATCATGAGATCCTCTTCAATTGCTTCCCCTCCACTGCTCTCCTTGGCTAATTAATTCCATTCTCTTCTATAAGCCCTTTGTACTTAGTCTGGAGGCTTCTACTGCAACATTCACAACATATTATAATTATTAATCTATCACTTGGCTCCTCCATGAAACAGCAGGTACATCAGAGGCAAGCACTACTTTTGTATAACCAGTAACTAATATGTAGTATAGGTGCTCAATAAATGTTGAATTGATTCAGGCAATCACCCAGTTATCACAGGTGGTAGAAGCAGTGAATTAATGTTGATTACTGAGCTAGAACTCCTAAAATCTCTCTAACATAATATCGGACATGGTCATAGAAAGCAGGTAAGTATTTAGGTAAATTAGATTTAGTTTTGCTTGCTCTTCTCAGAGAATTACCTCCCTGTGTATGGCCCCAGACAAAGTAAGAGTTTAGAGGCCAACAAGAAGCACATGAAAAGCTGCTCAACATCACTAATTATTAGAGAAATGCAAATCAAAACTACAATGAGGTATCACCTCACACGAATTAGAATGGCCATCATCAGAAAATCTACAAACAACAAATGCTGGAGAGGGTGTGGAGAAAAGGGAACCCTCTTGCACTGTTGGTGGGAAGGTAAGTTGATACAGCCACTATGGAGAACAGTATGAAGTTTCCTTAAAAAACTAAAAATAGTATTACCATATGACCCAGCAATCCCACCACTGGGCATATACCCAGAGAAAACCATAATTCAATAAGACACATGCACCCTAATGTTCATTGCAGCACTATTTACAATAGCCAGGACATGGAAGCAACCTAAATGCCCATCGACAGATGAAAGGATAAAGAAGATGTGGTACATATATACAACGCAATGTTACTCAGCCATAGAAAGGAACGAAATTGGGTCATTTGTAGAGATGTGGATGGATCTAGAGACTGTCGTACAGAGTGAAGTAAGTCAGAAAGAGAAAAACAAATATCGTATATTAACGCATATATGTGGAACCTAGAAAAATGGTACAGATGAACCGGTTTGCAGGGCAGAAATAGAGACACAGATGTAGACAACAAACATATGGACACCAAGGGGGGAAAGTGGTGGGGGGGGTGGGGGGTGGGATGAATTGGGAGATTGGGATTGACGTTTATACACTAATATGTATGAAATGGATAACTAATAAGAACCTGCTGTATAAAAATAAATAAATAAAATAAAATTCAAAAAAAATAAAAAAAGAGTTTAGAGGTCAAGTTTGTGTCACATGACCCTACTCCTTTTGGCAGTAGTTGATTGGACCAGAAATGGATAGTTAACTATAGGTTCCAGAGACTAATTCTCAAAAATCAAAAGAATGTACTAAAGCATCAAGAATAGCATTCACTTTATATTAAAACAAAGCTACAGGCAAGAAAGTCAGGACAGAGCTCAAAACAATGATAGTAAAACATTGATGATACAATAACAGCTAGTGTTTCTAATACTTTCTAGATGCCATATTGTGCTACATGATTTGTTATCCGTTATTTAAACCCATCCTTACAGCAAGTCTGTGAAATAGCTGTATCAGTGACCTTTCCATGAGCTCCCCCTCCCTTTTATTTTAACTTAAATCACAGCTGGTTTCTATTGCTTGCAACAAAGAGCCCTGACTAGTACGATTACTATCTACATGTTATACACCAGCCATCAAAGAAGGCAACAGAACTTTCGGAGTTCGTACAGGTAGAAATACAAAGATCTAGGATTGAAATCTAGTCCCCCCACCTCCAGAAACCTGAGCTATTAATGCATCATTATCACTTGTAATTCTAGTCCCCATTAGGCCTTTCTGAATTTTACTTTTGTAATACCTGTATCCTTTATTGGAGAGAGTTCATGAACTACTTCTCTGTTGCTATATTCAAAACGAAAGAAAGGAAGGCTGGAAAGAAGGAAGAACCAGACAGAAGGTCATGAAAGCAGGTCAAGTGATGGTAACCAAGCAGAGAAGAATGCAACCACAGCTGGGCATCAAGCAGTCAGTCTTGAGTTTTTCTAAAAATAAGCCTTAGAGGTGGAAATGAACATTCTCTCTCTGCCTTTTCTTTTTTCTTTTTTTCTCTCTCTGCCTTTTTGCACCTAGGTTGAGTGAGGTCGTGTTACCAAGGCTGCTGCCCCAGAATCGTACCTCTGCCCTTCCCCTAAATGGAAACCAATTGCTCCTATCTAAGTGTCAGGAGGAAGCTGCAAAGAGAAAAAGTAGAACTGGTTAGAACCAACTAGGCCCAAGATGGCAGAAGGTTTGATTTCCAGTAAACCTTGAGCCTCGTTATATGCTCATTGTAATACATTAGCGTATGTTAAAAGACACACCCACAGGTGCCATGACAGTTGACAATTGCCATGACAACAACTGGAAAAGCTCATACAAGGACTGAAAAGGAATGTTGCCTCAGTTCCAGGTCCAAATCACACCCCTGTTCTCAGATAAGTCATGAATATTCCTGCCTCTCTTTCCAATTCCCTCCCTTTTACCTCAAACCTCCTGTATACAAGGTGTCTCTGCCAAAATCGGGTTGAGAAGTTGATTGGCCAATTAAGTTCTGACTTCTCCATTCTTTGGCCATTGAATAAAGCTTGCGCTGTTCCAGTCTCAGCATCAGTTTCATTATTGGCTGTACGAATCTGAGCAGAAAAAGAACCTCCCTGACCCTGACAGAGACAAGGGATCCTGGCCTGGGCTAGGACTCCAGCGCAGGTCCAGGTGAACAATTCGCTAACAGTTGGAAACCTAACGCAAACCTTGTGCTTCTGGATCCTAAATTCTAAACCATTAAACCACACAGGCTGCATTTGTTAAACCATCTAGACCTATTGAGTTTTTCCACTGCAATGAGCTAAACCAGGCTTTGAGATACTGTCCTTAGGCTGGAGGTGGGGAGCAAGAGTGAAGCAAAGTAGGCAATTATTTCATAAGGACCATGGAAAGAAATTTCTAGGCCCAAGACAAAGCTGCTCCTGCCCAGGTACAACGTCAGCAAACTGAAACTTGGATAACTTTCCTGTCCCAGTAAATGTTCTGCTTGACAGAAACGCAGTCTACTGGGTCAGCCAACCCCCATGGTCAAGCCAGCTCTGGGCTCTATACTTACTTCTTTGTTCTTCTCACCACAAACAAGGTTGACTATGTGGCCCCAGCCAGAGAGTTTCTATTTTTCTCTCCTTGCTCTTATTTCTTTATCCTATAAAAGCTTCCTATCTCCCGCCCCATTTTGTAGTTCTCTGAATGGAGACTGCCAGCTTTGTGAAGTGTTAAAAAAAAAAAAAGTGTGTTTGCATCACCCAAATAGTCTTCTTTAATCAATTTTTTAGAGGCAGGACCAACATGCTGAAGCACGGGAAAGTCAGGATACATCATCCTGTCTTGGGGCGGGGACATTTCCTGTGAAGAGGCCATGGGGAGGAGAGTGGGGCAGGGGCATGTGTAAGGTGTGGGAACAGCACACAGCGTGGCCCAGGGAGAAGAGCGCTTGCGCGGTGTGTTCCAGACCCACAGGCAGTCGCACAGGCTGGGGTGGGGGGTTGGGGGGTGGAGGGAGGCCCCTGAGCTGCCAGGCTGCGCAGGGACACAGGGGCCAGAGCACGAGGGGTTGGGTCTCCACCCTGGTGCACTGAGGACCATGGAAGGATGCTAAATAGGGCAGTGTCTTGACCAGGTTTGTGCCTTTAAAGTACAACTGTGGCTTCTATGGAAAGAATGGATTGGAGGAGGAGGACCAAAGAAGGATGCAGCACAAACAGTCAGGAGGCCATTGTGATAGTCTAGTGAGATGATAGGAGTGATGGACAGAGGGTAGATGGAGGCAGACAGAGTCAAGAGACAGGGAGAGACAGGGACAAGACCTAGTGGTTGACTGGCTCCGAGGGAAAAGAAGAGATCAACGAGGCCTCCTTGGTTTCGGGCTTGGGCAGCTGAACGGACAGTGGTGCTGTTTGCTAACACAGGAAACCTGGCAAGAGGAGCAGTGGGCAGGAGGGCAGGTGTAATCATGTGTTCAGACTGGAGCCCCGAGTTTGAAATGCTGCTCAGCAACTCAGTGGGAACGTCCTGCAGGCAACTGGACACACTGTGCTTTAGCTGCACAGCTGTGAGTGCGCCATCTTTCTTCCCAGTTTGATTGCTGGTCATCTAGGGGCCAGGAGAAAATTGTAACTTTTTTTTATTCTCAATGCCTAGAGGCCACTAGGCCACTGAAATGTTTGATGAGCAGATACAATGTATGAACAGATTGAAGGGGGAATCCACAAGGGAGTAAAGGGAAGGAAGTGAGACAGGTTGGGACCTGGGACCCTTCGCTGTAGTGCCGGAGGGCTTGCACCTGGACACACGTCTCCTCCAGCAACGAAATACAAAGAAACTGTATGGGACTAAAGATAACTGTGTGCATGAGCAGTTGGGGCAAATTCTGGAACAAGAGATACAAAAAGACCAAAAAAACCCAACTGCCACTTCTGAAGACCCGGGAACAAAAACCGGCCATGAGGAGCAAAAGCAGGGTACTGTGCATGCCCCCCGCACACAACATCACAAAGGGGTGGGCAGAACACCGCTCGCCCGACCCCTGGACACACCCCTACCCTCACCCCATATAAAGAGCCAGCTCACCCCCCCTTGGGGAAGCGAGCAAGGGAACCTGTTACTTGTTTTCACTCCCTCCTGCGGCCACAGGGGCCCCAATAAAACCTTGCCTGAATTTCTTATCTGGCCTCTAGTCAATTTCTGTTGATTGGGGAAGGCCAAGAACCCTGGTCGGTATCAGAAGGAGAGAGGGAATACACACCACAACAATCACCAAAAGGCATGAAAAAAAGAGAGACGGAGGTAAGTCTACAAATAACTCTGATGTGTAAGAATAAACTGGTTTCAGAAGTAAGTTTTCAGAAATAAGGTCTTTTTCACAAACAGTTTAAAAACTAGTAGAACTAAGAAAGAATGGAATAGAGAGAGTTGATGATTGATGAAGTGTTGAAGGGGCACAGTTGTGTAACAAGAATATATTCCTCTCATATATTTACTGAAAATATGTCAGTAAGAACAAAGCTAGATCACTGGCAGTAATGGAACTAGATAGTTTAAATGAAGTCATGACCAGAGCTGAGACTAGCTGCCCGTGTGCCCAAGGTGTGTTATCCACCCCCCTAAGCCTCATTTGACTATCAAATTCTGACTCCCTACGGACTCATCTAGAATGTCTCAGCTCTGCAGGGTTTTGTTGGGATGACCTCTGAAGCTACTTTCTAAAGACCAATAATGCATTCATTCCACTTGTCTTCAGAAACTTTGAAAGTGGTAGAGTAAATCAGAAGAAAGTTTCAGAAATAACTTTGGGGTTTAGGAAGGGATAGGAGAGCGGGGCTGGGAAGTGTGAGGAGATCCCAGTGGCACTGGGCCAGAAATGGACCTGTCCAAAGGCATTTAATCGAGGACGGGGAAAGAATAAGATCAGGGTGATGGGCTCCAGGTGCAACGAATTTAGGGAATCAGCCTTTCTCCCTCATTTTTATTGAGAGGGAAATCAGAGCTCATAAATCTAAACTTGTCATTCCTTCATTTAAAACCCTTCACAGGATTCCCAGTGCCTCTTGGAACAGGTATAAGCTCTTTAGCCTCAGTGAAAGCCCATGTGCCTCCCTTACTTCTCCCCAGTCCTCCACTCCCCATGGTCTGGTTCTTACCTCTGCTGCCTTGTCCAATAGTGAAACTAAGACCAAGCCACACTTGGGACAGAGCCCTAGGCCAGGGCTTTGGGAACTGGACTAGTTTTCTGTTGCTGTAATCAGTATCTCACAAGGCTGTAATCAGGGTGTCAGCCAGGGTTGGGCTCTCTTCTGAAGGTTTAGCTGGGGAAGTATATGCTTCCTTATGCTCATGGAAGTTAGAAGCATTCAGTTTCTTGTGGCCATAGGACTTGTGGCAGCTTGCTTGTTCAAAGCCAGTGACAGAGAGAGAGAGAGAGACTCTAGCAAGACTCTAGCAATATATTCAGAAAAGAAGAAAACTCTAATTCAAAAAAATGCAGGTACCCCAATGTTCACAGCAGCACTATTTACAACAGCCAAGATACGGAAACAACCTACATGTCCATCAACAGATGAATGGATAAAGGAGATGTGGTATATATAGACAATGGAATACTACTCAGCCATAAAAAAGAATGAAATAATGCCATTTGCAGCAACATGGATGGACCTAGAGGTTATCATACCAACTGAGGTAAGACAAATATCATATGATATCACTTATGTGTGGAATCTAAAAAACTGATACAAATAAATTTATTTACAAGACAGAAATAGACTCACAGACATAAGAAACAAGCTTATAGCTACCAAAGGGGAAAGGGGAGCAGGGATAAATTACGAGATACACACTACTATATATAAAATAAACAACAAGGACCTACTGTATAGCACAGGGAGCTATATTCAATACCTTGTAATAACCTATACTGGGAAAGAATCTGAAAAGAATATGTGTGTGTGTGTGTGCGTGCACGTGTGTGTGTGTAGTGTGTGTAACCGAATCACTTTGCTGTACACCTGAAACTATCACAACATTGTAAATCAACTATACTACAATTTTTTAAAAATGGATGCTACAATCTTACATAATCACTTAAACACAATCATATACATCCCATCGCCTTTACCATATTCCACTGGTTAAAATCAAGTCACAGGTGCTGCCACACTCAAGAGGAAAGGATTATATGAGGGTGTGAACACCAGTAGGTGGGGACGGTAGGGCTATTTTATTCTGTTTGCCCACAGGGTCTATGGCCTGCAGTCTACCTGCTGCAATAAAGCTCTGGAGAGTCTTCCCACCAGGGGTGCTTGGAGTGGAAGGAGAAGACATTTTCCAACATAAACATTAATCACAATGCTTTAAAGATTATTTCTTTTTGTCTCTTACTAGACCTGAAAGTCTTTGGGGGAGGTATCATATTTTTTATATGAAATCTAGCATCATTCCTGGCACACAGCATTCCTTCAATACAAATTTGTGCCTGAATAGACAGACTGGGTTTTGGATATACAGGTATCCATAACAAAATCTATATGGTTTGCCTGAATCTCAGTAGAGATTTTCTCTGCACTTGTCTTCAACATGCTATTTCTCTCTCATAAGGTTTGTAGAAACTCTGATAATTATTTTGTCCATCACAACCCTAGGATATAAGCATAGTTCAGATTATAAACTGCCTCATAAGTCCTATCTTTTATATGTTAAACATTCCTATTTATGAAGGAATATTCTAGTTAATGTTTCCTTGATCACAAACAAACTTGCATCAAGAGCCAAGAGACACTATACTACAGATTTGGTCAAATTATTAACGAGCTGGGGAGGGGATGGGAGGATTTTTATTTTACATTGCCAGCTCACTCACACGTTCCTTGGAGATAATAATCCTTTATATCATCACCTAAATTCCCAATGACGAGATACATGTGAAAGCCCTTACATTATGAACCTTTGCAGGGAGGAATGAGAGCTATGTCTATGTCTCTACAGATTTTCTTGAGCTATTTTCAGGTACAAAATAAGTAGAGAGAGAAAACCCATTGACTTAACTTTCTATGTTGGATGTTTAATACATTAAATATTCTACCCAAATGCTTAATTTGTTGGTTCCTTCCGGGCATGTGCCCAATTAAATATCTATTACATGGTACCTATGTAATGCCAATTGGTTCAATCCCATTGCTACCTTACAAACCAATAGATGAATTTGGTTTTCAGGAGCGTAAGATGTGAATAGCATCATGCAATCGCATGACAAGTCTTACAAATTAAAAAAGGCTTATATACCATTACATTTCTTTAGCTCCTGGGAAATCAAGTAAATTGAAAACCCACATTCGCATGTGGCAAAAATATTCTTCGTGTGCACCAAATTCCACCTGAAACCAAAAGGACTCACTTCCCTCCCCCATCCCAGAGTTCCAGCAGAATTCTTCATATTTGTTAAGGTATACAAAACAAAACAAAAATTCCTGCCCACATGAATTTGACAATCTAAAAGGAAAGACATAAGATATACTATTAATAAATATTGAACAACTCAACTGCTGTTAAGTATTATGATAGGCTGAAAAATGTCCCTCTAAAACTATCTGTATCCTAACCTCTGGACTCTGTGAATACTACCTTAAATGTAAACAAGGAGTGTTGCCCACCATCAAGCCAGCAGCCACTGCAGACCCCCTGCCTCTACCCATGGTACACCCTGAGGGGATTCAGGATGGAGAAAAACAGGATACTGGCCAGAGATAGTTAGGATGCAAATCAAAGGAACACTTTCAATGAGCACAGACTCTTGCATCTTCCCATACAAAGAAAAGCACTAAAATCATTAACTTGAGATGGCTGTTTTTTGTGATTACCAGAATTTTTGGATGTTCGACTACATGTTTTTTTTTGTTTGTTTTTTCTCCAAACAAAAGCTCCTATATATCCTGGCTCCACCCTTACCTCTTTGGAACAGTTCCTCAGAGCTATCTGAAAATCTGTTTCCCAGCTATAATCCTCAGCAAGGTCCCCAAATAAAGCATAACTTGCAACTTTTAGGTTGTGAGTTTTCTTTCAGTTGACAATGGCAAAAAAAGGACTGAAGCTGTGATTCAACAAGGATCTTGAGATAAGAGATTATCCTGGATTATCCAAGTGTTTTAAATGCAATTGCATGTATCCTTATAAAAAGGGAGGCAGTGGGAGATTTGACACAGACACACAAACAGAAGAATAAGCAATGTGACCACAGAAACAGAGATTAGAGTAAAACGACCACAAGCCAAGGACTGCAGGCAGCCCCCAGAAGCTGGAAGAAGAAAGGAATGAATTCTTCCCTAAAGCCTCAGGAAGGAGCGTGACCCTGCCAACACTTTGATTTCAACCTGGAGAAAATGATTTTTTAAAAAGATAAAAATAGCTTATACTTGAATGAAGGTGAGCTGAGCCTGGGCAGGTAACTGTAGCCCCTGAGCCACTACACACCAACAAAGACCCAGGCTTTGCAGCCCAGCTCTGCTGCTGCAAGTCCCAGCGGAAACACATGACAAACATTCCTGGCAAGTAACTTGGTCGACAAATCAAGGTTCAAGGAATAAAAGGAAAATAAGACTTTCCATCCTCACATATTGCATGGGCAACTTCAAGGATTCTTAGTGAAGAGAATATTATTGTTAAGGACAAGAAGAAAATATTTTGATTATAAATGTTAACTGACTAGACAGAATAGACAAGTGAAAGATCTATAGCAGATGTTCTTGTGTTAAAGAAGAGTGACTATTTTCAGAGGACCACCAATAAAGCAACACTGAAGAGAAATATAAGAATATGAGTTTAACAATGAAATCAATCACAGGCATCCAGTAGGTGTTTCAATCACATTGTAAGTGAATTCAGCTGGATTTGCAGGATTCTGCAGTAACCTTTGAAACACTGAAGGAAGTGACAGATACTTAGGGCTCAAATTTCACAGTTGATCTCTGAGAAGTATAGATGACCGTTCCTACATCCCAGGATTGTTGGGAGGATTAAATGAGATAAATACATAAGAACCTCTGGCCATCACCTGTCCTTAGGAGGCCAGAGCATACATAGCACCCTCACCCTCTTCCTCTTCTTTCTTCTCCTCCTCTTCCACCATGAGCCACAGGCCCTCGAAGGTCTAGCTCCACCTACCCCTGCGATTTCATTTCCACCCAACTTTCCTCCTACTGATTATGCTCCAGATTCACTGACCATCTTTCTGTCCCTTGAACACACCCTACTTGCTCTCACTTGAGGGCTTCTGCTCAAGCTGGAAAGCTCTCACTCCAGATCTTGGCATGGAGGATTCCCTCTCTTCATTCAGGTCTGAGCTCAAATGCCATCTTCTCAAAGATGCTTTCCACAACCGCCACATTAAATCCTTCCCAGGAGTTTATCCTCAATCACAGCATCCTATTTTATTTTCTTTATAACACTGAATTTCTGGAATGACCTTATGGATCTAAGTCCTCTCTCTTCCCACTAGTGACAAAACCTTGTCTGTCATATTTCTTGCTTCTCACTCAGCACCTAGAACAGTACCTGGTACAGAGTAGTGGCAGTAAGTAAATACCTGATGCAGTTAATCGTTATCAGTGTGTAGAGTATGTACACACAGTTATTCTAGGTATAGGTATTCTGTGTGTGTGTGAGAGAGAGAAAGAGAGAGAGAGAGAAAGAGAGATGAGAGATGGAGACAGAGAGAGACAGAAGCAGAAAGAGAGAATGTAAATGAGTTGAGGAAGAGAATAAGCACCAAGTCACATGTATCAGTTTAAACCCAACTTTGCCACTTGAACCATGTGATTGTAGGTAAAATAACTAGGCTTTCTATGCTGTTTCCTGTCTGTCATTGAAGGGTGATAAGGATCTCTCTAGTATTAGGAGAATTCAATGAAATGCTCTAAGTCAAGCACTTAACATAATGCTGGATATAACATACTAAGCTCTTAATAATTATTAACATGTATTTCCTGTCAAACAAAATTATTATCCCTTGGTACATAATATAATACCCCACCCATCCTTAGCAAGCTATCATGACTACAGCAGCATAATCTTTAAAAAAAAAAAAAAAAAACCATATTCTAGGATATTCAGTTATAATAATGAAGAGTCACCAGGGCCCTGACATTTACCAAAGTTGAAGGTCATATCTAGTCTAATGTTAAAAATTCTTCAGAGGGGGAGGAGATCAAGATGCTGGGGCAGAAGGACGTGTAGCTCACCTCCCCCCACAAACACATCAAAAATACATCTACATGTGGAAAAATTCTTACAGAATACCAGCTGAAAGCTGGCAGGAGATCTCTTATACAACTACAACTATAAGAAAGATCCCCATGTAACCAGGTAGGACAGAAAGAAAAAAAAAAGGAATTTGGACAGGACGTGCACCCCTGGGAAGGCACTGTGAAAGAGGAAAGTTTCCCTCACCCTGGGAACCTCCTTCGCAGTGGCTGGGTGCTGAAACTCAGGCTTCAGGAGACAGACCCAGGGAGAGGACTCAGTTTGGCTGCATGAAGACAGCCCGAAAGGCCTTGAGTGTGGTCCAGGCCAAGAGAGTGGGTGTGCGCAGGATGGACCTGAGTCCGCCATAGGAACCTCATTATCAGCATGCTCATGGCGGGGTGCAGCTTTGGCTTCAGTGGACTTTGGGAGCTCGCCCTCACAGGAGGCAGGGTTGACGTCTGAGCCGATTATCAATGCTCCCACAGTGGGGATAGGTCCAGGGGCTACACTAGCAGCAGCAGACTGTGAGTGCACAAACCAGGTGGCAGGAGGTGTCACAGAGTTGCATGTCCCAGTGACAGCACCTGGGGAGAAACACACAGTGGCTCCTTTCCCAGCAGGAGCACTCCAGTCCTGTCTACCTCACACCACAGTACACCTCACCCCGAACTGGATCTGGGGGTTTCTACTCCAACAACTGGGGAGCAGACCCTGCCCCTGACAGAGCTGTGACAGCCACAGAGCAAAGAGGAGGCCCTGCCCAACACCCAGTACAGACTGCAGTCACCACAACATCAAACACACCCCTATCAAGGGGACAACAGCCACACACTGAGGAAAACCGTGGCAGGCATCTATACCAAAAATAGCCCTTGCACAAAAAATACTGGACTCACACAGTTCACACAGGGATGGTCCCACATAAAAACGGCCCTTCAAGACCACTGTAGATAACTGTTCCTCCTAAATTCATAGAGTCAGAGAAATTTCAGTAAAATGAAACAGAGGAATTACTCCCAATTAAAAGAACAAGAGAAATCCCTTGAAAGAACAATGAAACAGATCTCTCTAGTCTACCAGACCCTGAGTTCAAAAAAGAGGTAATAAAAATGCTAAAGGAATTAACAGAGACTGTCAAAAGAAATGCAGATCACTGTAACAGGAACTAGAACCTATAAAGAGGAACCATTCAAAATTAGACAACTCGATTGCTGAGATGAAAACTGAGCTAAAGGCAATGAATAACAGCCTAAATAATGCAGAAGAACAAATAAGTGATCTGGAAGATAGAATAATGGAAATCACCCAATCAGAACAGCAGACAGAAAGACAAGTGAAAAAAAAGAAAAGAAAGCAACATATGAGATCCGTGGGGTAACATAAAGCGTGCCAACCTATGCACAATAGGGGCTCCAGAAGAAGAAGAAAGAGAAAAGGAATCAAAGATGTATTTGAAGAAATTATGGCTGAAAACCTCCCTGATCTAAAGAAGGAAACAGATATCCAAGTACAGGAAGCACAGAGGCTCCCAAATAAGAGGAACCCAAAGAGACACACACCAAGATGTATCATAATTAAAATGGCAAAAATTAAAGATAAAGAGAGGATTCTAAAGGCAGCAAGAATAAAACAAAGAGTCAGTTACAAGGGAACCCCCATAAGGCTACCAGCTGATTTCTCTACAGAACCTTTTTCAGGCCAGAAGGGAGGAGCAAAATATATTCAAAGTGCTGAAAGGGAAAAGCCTGAAACCAAGGATACTCTACCCAGCAAGACTATCACTTAGAATAGGAGAGATAAAGAATTTCTCAGAAAAGCAAAAACTAAAAGAATGCAGCAATACTAAAACTGAAAGAAATAGTGAAAGTTCTTCTCTAAATAGAAAAGAAGCAAGAATCTGTAGGAAAGGGAAAATCACAATACGAAAGGCAAATATTTAAAAGGATTGAAGATCACTTAAACAAGCTGGTACATAAACTTTAAAAAAAAAAATCAAAAAAATTTCTGAAAGCAATTATAACTACAATGAACAGCAAAAGTATAAACATGAAGATGTAAAATAGGACATCAAGATCACAAAACATAGGTGAGGGGAATAAGAAAATGTAGATCTTTTAGAATGTGTTGGGAACTTCCCTGGTGGTGCAGTGGTTAAGAATTTGCCTGCCAATGCAGGGGACACGGGTTCGATCCCTGGTCCAGAAAGATCTCACATGCCACGGAGCAACTAAATCCGTGCGCCACAACTACTGAAGCCTGTGCTCTCTAGGGCCTGCATGTCACAACTACTGAGCCCACATGCTGCAACTACTGAAGCCTGTGTGTTCTAGGGCCTGTGTGCCACAACTACTGAGCCAGGGTGCTGCAACTACTGTAGCTCACGCACCTAGAGCCTGTGCTCCACAACAAGAGAAGCCACTGCAATGAGAAGCCCGTGCACCACAACGATGAGTAGCCTCCGCTCACTGCAACTAGAGAAAGCCCCTGCACAGCAACAAAGACCCAACGCAGCAAAAAAAAAAAAAAAAGAATGTGTTTGAACTTATATGACTATCAGTCTAAAGCAAGTAGATATAGTTATGGGTTAACATACTTGAAAACCAGGCTAATCACAAATCAAAAATATATAATAGATTCACAAAAACCAAAAAGAAAGAAACTCAAGCACAATTTAAAAAGAAAACCCATCAACCTACAAAATGGAAAAGCAAAAAAAAAAAAAAAAAGGAACAAAGAAGAAATACAAAATCAAATGGAAAACAAGGTTTAAAATGGCAATAAATACATACTTATCATAATTACTTTAAATGTCAATGGAATAATGCTCCAATCAAAAGACACAGAATGGCAGATTAGATAATAAAACAAGACCTACCTAATTAAAATTCAGGAGAGGAAAAAAATATTCAGCAAACAATTCAGGTGAGTATCTCAAAACATTACTCTGCCTCACCACCATAAGTCATGCTGCCTCAGGCTCCCTGGTGCTATCATATTAATATTTTCTAAGAACTAGTAGGAAAGAGTTTTAGCAAGACACCCAAGACAGTCTGACTTAAAGTGTGAATCCTTTGTGCCTACATTGACACACACACATACACACACAGACAATTTTGGAACAATATTTGTGTTTGCATATGTATAAAATTTTTGGAGATCTATATCATAGCTTTTTGGAAATATTTCCCAAAGTAAGAGCAATATCACATTGGTTTTAAACTACGGTCCATCAGAAGAAAGTGTATGCTGTTACTTTAAGTCTCATTCCAGAAGGTTAGTTGTGCTGTTCAGGAATTACACCTCAGTTGCTGTCAGCTAAACATTTCATCAAAAAATTCTCTATTCCAGTGTCGTATAAAAGGAGACAAGGTTAGCACTCCCCTTGACAACAATGGAAGAGGCCCTTGGGCCTGACAACATGCATATGGTTAAGCCATTTCCACCTACTTCGTGGCATCTAACCATTGTTTTTTATCCAAATTGGAAGGGAAGAGGTAAAATTGTCACTATTTGCAGATGACATGATACTATATATATATATATAAAACCCTAAGGACTTCACACAAAACTACTAGATCTAATAAATGAATTCAGCAAAGTAGCAGGATACAAGATTAACATTCAGAAATCAGTGCATTTCTTTACACTAACAATGAAATATCAGAAAGAGAACATAAAAAAAATACCTTTTAAAGTCGCACTAAAAAAATAAAATACCTAGGAATAAACCTTACCAAGGAGGTGAAAGACTTATTTGCTGAGAACTATAAAAACATTAATAAAGTAAATTAAAGAGGATTTAAAGAAATGGAAAGATATCTCATGTTCTTGGGTTGGAAGAATTAACATTGTTAAAATGGCAATACTGCCCAAAGCAATCTACAGATTTAATGCCACCCCTATCAAATTATCCATGACATTTTTCACAGAACTAGAACAAATAATCCTAAAATTTATATAGAACCATAAAAAACCCAGAATTGCCAAAGCAATCCCAAGGGGGAAAAAAAAAAAAAAAGCAAGAGGCATAAATCTCCCAGACTTCAGACAATACTACAAAGCTACAGTAATCAAAACAGTGTGGTATTGGTACAAAAACAGACATACGGATAAGCGGAACAGAACAGAGAGCCCAGAAACAAACCCACACACCTCCAGTCAATTATTCTTTGACAAAGGAGGCAAGAATATAAAATGGGAAAAAAGTCTCTTCAGCAGGTGGTGCTGGGAAAGTTGGACAGCTGCATGTAAATCAATGAAGTTAGAACACACCCTCACACCATGCACAAAAATAAACTCAAAATGGCTTAAAGACTTAAATATAAGACCTGACACTATAAAACTCCCAGAAGAGAGAATAGGCGAAACATTCTCTGACATAAATTGTACCAATGTTTTCTTAGGTCAGTCTCCCAAGGCAATAGAAATAAAAACAGAAATAAACAAATGGGACCTAATCAAACTTACAAGCTTTAGCACAGCAAAGGAAACCATAAAACAACCAAAAAGACAACCTACGGAATGGGAGAAAATATTTGTAAATGATGTGCCCAACAAGGACTTAATCTCCAAAATAAACAAAGAGCTCACACAGCTCAACAACAACAACAAAAAACAAACCCAATCAAAAAAATGGGCAGAAGACCTTAATAGACATTTCTCCAAAGCAGATATACAGATGGCCAGTAGGCACATGAAAAGATGCTCAACATCACTAATTACTAGAGAAATGCAAATCAAAACTACAGTGTGGTACCACTTCACACTGGTCAGAATGGCCATCATTAAAAAGTCTACAAATAACAAATGCTAGAGAGGGTGTGGAGAAAAAGGAATCTTCTTACACTGTTGGTGGGAATGTAAGTTGGTACAGCCACTATGGAAAACAGTATGGAGGTTCCTCAGAAAACTAAAAATAGAGGTACCATATTATCCAACAATCCCATTTCTGGACATATACCTGAACAAAACTATAATTCAAAAAGATACATGCACCTCAGTGTTCATAACAGCAATATTCACAATAGCCAAGACATGGAAACAACCTAAATGTCCATCGACAGACGAATGGATAAAGAAGATGTGGTACATATATACAATGGCTTACTACTCAGCCATAAAAAAGAATGAAATAATGCCATTTGCAGCAACATGGATGCAACTACAGATTATCATATTAAGTGAAGTAAGTCAGAAAGAGAAAGACAAATACCATATGATATCACTTATATGTGGAATCTAAAATATGGCACAAATGAACTTATCTACAAAACAGAAACACACTCACAGACATAGAGAACAGACTTGTGGTTGCCAAGGGGGAGGGAGAGGGATGGACTGGGAGTTTGGGGTTAGTAGATGCAAACTATTACATTTAGAATAGATAAACAACAAGGTCCTACTATATAGCACAAGGAACTGTATCCAGTCTCCTGGGATAAAGCATAATGGAAAAGAGTATTAAAGAAAGAATGTTGCTTCCATGTCTTGGCTATTGTAAACAGCACTGCAATGAACACTGGGGTGCATGTATCCTTTCAGACCATGTTTTTCTCTGGGTATATGCCCAGGAGTGGGATTGCAGGATCATATGGTAGCTCTATTTTTAGTTTCTTAAGGAACCTCCATACTGTTTTCCATAGTAGCTGCACCAATTTACATTCCCACCAACAATATAGGAGGGTTCCCTTCTCTCCACACCTTCTCCAGCATTTATTGTTTGTGGATTTTTTGATGATAGCCATTCTGACAGGTGTGAGGTGATATCTCACTGTAGTTTTGATTTGCATTTCTCTAATAATTAGCGATGTTGAACATCTTTTCATGTGCCTCTTGGCCATCTGTATGTCTTCTTTGGAGAAATGTCTGCTTAGGTCATGGAAGCAACCTAAATGTCCAATGACAGAAGAATGGATAAAGAAGATGTGGTACATATATGCAATGGAATATTACTCGGCCATTAAAAAGAATAAAATAATGCCATTTGCAGCAACATGGATGGACCTAGAGACTGTCATACTGAGTGAAGTCAGACAGAGAAAGAGAAATATCACTTATGTGTGGAAAAATGAAACAAATGAGCTTATTTACAAAACAGAAACAGACTCACAGACGTAGAGAATGAACTTATGGTTACTGGGGGATGGGTGGGGGGTAGGGATAGTTAGGGAGTTTGGGATTGACATGTACACACTGCTATATTTAAAATGGATAACTAGGGGACTTCCTAGTGGTGCTGTGGTTAATGATCCGCCTGCCATTGCAGGGGACATGGGTTCAAGCCCTGGTCCAAGAAGATCCTACATACTGTGGAGCAACTAAGCCCATGCACCACAACTATTGAGCCCACACGCCACAACTACTGAAGCCCACACGCATAGAGCCCGTGCTCCCCAACAAGAGAAGCCACTGCAATGAGAAGTCCGCACACCGCAAAGAGTAACCTCCACTCACCGCAACTAGAGAAAGCCCACGCGCAGCAATGAAGACCCAATGCAACCAAAAATAATTAATTAATTTAAAAAATGATATTAAAAAATAAATAGATAAATAAAATGGATAACCAACAAGGACCTACTGTATAGCACAGGGAACTCTGCTCAATATTATGTAACAACCTAAATGGGAAAAGTATTTGAAAAAGAATAGATACGTGTATATGTATAACTGAATCACTTTGCTGTACACCTGAAACTAACACAACATTGTTAATCAATTATACTCCAATATAAAATAAAAAGTTTTAAAAAAATAATGTATATGTGTATAACTGAGTCACTTTGCTGTGCAGCAGAAATTAGTACAACATTGTAAATCAACTATACTTCAATAAAAATAATAAAATGTCTCTATTCCAGAAGTAGCTACTACAAGCTCTTCAGTTATCTCTTTCTCATCAATTTCAGACATTTTGCTAAGATAATGGATGTTCAAATTGGGTTTTCATTAGTGAAAGTAATCGTATCCAATATATGTGCAGTAGCTAAACTATTTTAGAGATATTTCCACCCCTAAAATGAATAGGGTTTAAGAATTTGGAACTATGCTGTCCAATATGGTAGCCACAAGACACATGGGCTATTTAGCATATGAAATATTGCTAGTTCAACATGTTAAAATGATAAGATTTTGGATAAACCAGGTCATATAAAATATATTATTCAAATTATATTGTTTTTCGTTTTTAAATATGGCTCACATTATATGTTGCCACTGGACATCACTGGTCTAAAGACCCTTTAACTGTGCTGATGATGGTGCTCTGGGTTTGATCCTTAAATGGTCTTTGGTCTTGTCACTGATTCAGTAGACTCCATGCTTCCACCATAACTGACAGGGTTAGCTGAATCCTGTCACTGGAATAGTGACTCATTTGACTCAGGCATCATGCATTATGGTAGGCATGGGATGCATAGAACAGACATCAAAATAATCAAACTATTGACCTTCATAGAATTCACAGAAAAGGTGTTTTGTGTCATGACCATATGACAAAATTTGTTCTGAAAGCTTGCTGTCATTATAACCTGGTAGTAAAGTTGCAAAGAAATAGCTAAACCTCACCTATTCTAGAATACTGCCTTTTTCATATTGTCTTATTTTCTTTTACTGAGTTATAGTTGTTTTACAATATTATACAATTTTACATATTATATGTACGACTTAGTGATTCACAATTTTTAAAGGTTATACTCCATTTATAGTTATAAGATAATGGTTATATTTCCTGTACTATACAGTCTATCCTTGGAGTTTATTTATTTTATACATAATAATTTGTACCTCTTAGTCCCCTACCCTTATATTGCCCCTCCCACCTCCCCTCTCCCCACTGGTAACCACTAGTTTCTTCTCTATATCTGTGAGTCTGCTTCTTTTTTGTTATATTCACTAGTTTTATTTTTTAGATTCCACATGTAAGTGATATCATACGGTATTTGTCTTTCTCTATCTGACTTATTTCACTTAGCATAATGCCCTCCAAGTCCAGCCTTGTTGTTGCAAATGGCAAATTTTCATTCTTTTTTATGTATGGGTGAGTCAAATTCCATCGTATATATATACACCACATCTTCTTTATCCATTCATCTGTTGATGCACACTTGGGTTGCTTCCATATCTTGGCTATTGTAAATAATGCTGCTATGAACATTGAGGTACATGTATCTTTTTGTTTTTTTCTTTTTTTTTTTTAATTTGTTTATTTTATTTATTTATTTTTGGCTGTGTTGGGTCTTTGTTGCTGCGCGTGGGGCTTTCTCTAGTTGCGGCGAGCAGGGGCTACTCTTTGTTGCAGTGCGCAGGCTTCTCATTGCGGTGGCTTCTCTTGTTGCAGACCACAGGCTCTAGGCATGCAGGCTTCAGTAGTTGTGGCACGCGGGCTCTAGAGCACAGGCTCAGTAGTTGTGGCGCACAGGCTTAGTTGCTCTGCGGCATGTGGGATCTTCCCAGACTAGGGCTCGAACCCGTGTCCCCTGCATTGGCAGGTGGATTCTTAACCACCGCACCACCAGGGAAGCCCACATGTATCTTTCTGAATTAGTGTTTTCATTTTCTTTGGATACATACCCAGGAGTAGAATTGCTGGATTATATGGTAGTTCTATTTTTAGATTTTTTTAGGAAACGTTCTACTGTTTTCCACATTGGCTGCACAATTTACATTTCCACCAATAGTGTAGAAGGGTTCTCTTTTCTCCACATCCTCACCAACATTTGTTATTTTTGTTCTTTTTGATGATAGCCATTCTGAAAGGTGTGAGGTGATATCTCATTTTGATTTTGAGTTTGCAGTTCTCTGATAATTACTGACGTTGAGCATTTTTTCCTGTGCCTGTTGGCCATCTGTATTTCTTCTTTGGGAAAATGTCTATTTCATCTTCTGCCCATTTTTTAATCAGGTTCTCTGTGTTTTTTTTTTGATGTTGAGTTGTATGAGCTGTTTATATATGTTGTATATTAACCAAGAAAGAGGAAGATGTAGAATCCAGGAAGCAAGAGATGCAGCTCAGGGAAGAAGCGCTGGGAATGCCAGGTTAGTGGTGAAAGGAGATCCGCTCATCCAAGGATGACCACTGTGCTGCTGGCCTGTCCAGATGGGAGCCCGTGGACAATGACTTTTGGGAGGTCTGTCTCCAAGAAAAAAGTGATGACTTAAATATCTTCAGACACATTGAGAGGAGATTTATCCTTCTGTTGGAGTGTTTAGAGGCTCACAGAAAATTAAAAGTAACAATTATTAACTCAAGGGAAAACAAAGTTATACAAGCATGAAAATGCAATCAGAGAATACTGCATGGCTTGGCTCGATTAACATTTCCATAGGTTTAATAATAATTGATCCTTGGGCTAATCAAAAGGCATGATATAAGTTTGCTGAGAGGATGGGTAGAGGGTAAGTATGGGGTATAATAGTAACGATTGGGGAAGTGGGAGCATGATATAAAATCATTTTAAAAGTGGGAAGCCAATAATATTCCAAACTTAAATCAAGTAGGAAATAGCAGTATAAACATGCCATCTAGAAATATGGGAGTAAATATCCAAAGAAACAGCTTTAAAGTAAAAAAATAATTACCTTTTGTAAGTATGAATGTACTTTTTTTTAGAGACTATCTGACTAAAACTATGTCAATATAATCAATTAAATATAGTTCTATTAAAAAAAACTTTAAAGGGAAACTGAGCAAGCTAGTATCTAGCTAGGAGAAAGGAAGACAGTTCTGCTCAATCCTGCTATGTTTAAAGTCAAATGCTTGACCACAGAGCTTCCCATCCAGTGGGAGAGATGGATCCAGCTTGGAATGGTCCCTGTGAAAAATCAGAGAGGTCCATTTCTTTTTCAGCTGTAAACAAGAATTCGGATTTTATTTTATTTTAAATTAAAAATTTTTTTTGGCTGCGTTGGGTCTTTGTTGCTGCGCTCGGGCTTTCTCTAGTTGTGGCAAGCAGGTGCTACTCTTCGTTGCAGTGTGCGAGCTTCTCGTTGAGGTGGCTTCTGTTGTTGCGGAGCACGGGCTCTAAGTGTGCAGGCTTCAGTAGTTGTGGCTCGCCGGCTCCAGAGCGCAGGCTCAGTAGTTGTGGCGCCCGGGCTTAGTTGCTCCGCGGCATGTGGGATCCTCCTGGACCAGGGCTCAAACCCGTGTCCCCTGCATTGGCAGGCAGATTCTTAACCACTGTGCCACCAGGGAAGCCCCAGAATTTGGATTTTAGAAGGCTGGTAAGGGAGAAAGAAAAAGAAAGAAAGAAAGCAACTCTGGAGAGAAAGAAGAGCATGAAAGAAGGAATGGCTTGGCAATGAGCATCGCAAGTGGCCATACCCTAAGGACTTCAGCCTGGTTGGAAGAGTGCTGAGCTGTGGAGTAACATTAGGAAGTGGGGGGTTGGTGGGGAGTGGAGCCAGATTACAGTCTAAAGAGTTTGCCAACACCGGGTCTCTCAGCCAACATCTCATCTGTGGCTCCTGGATGCCGGTATCTCAGAGCCATGCACGGACCAGAAACTTAATCACTAAGCCTCTGAAATTAGATTATTGCAGACATCTGACCTCATCTTCCCTCATCCTTAAGTTTTTCATCATCTCCTTGCCCCCAACGTGAGGAATTAATTATAAGACTATCAAAATTCCAGCAGGATGAATTCTCAGCCTTCACACGCCTTCCACATCCAAGTCAGGGCCCCGACAGGGAAGGAGTAGACTTGGAATGCGGCTATCTGGGTAGACAGGCTTAACAACTTTGAGCCCCCAATTTCCCAGAATCCTTTGGCCTGTAAAAGCAGCTCATTTCCTTTATTAGAGGATAACAATTACCCCTTGTTTGAAGATAATGCAGTATCTTCTGTGGCAGCAGGTACCTTATAGGACAATGTTTGCCCTCCTCAGGATCTGCCCCATCCTGGACCAAGACTGGGGTCACATGTGAGCATGGCCCAACGGGAGAAGTCCAGGCCTGCCAAGGGATTATACACTGAAGGAGCTGCAGGAGCTAACAAAGATATACCAACAAGAAGGGGTAGAATTTGCCTGGACATGGATCTTGAAGGTCTTGAATCAAGGGGAGTAGAAAATAAAGCTGGATAATCATCAGTATGGGGGGACTCTTCCATGACACAAGACTTAACATCCTGATAAGGCCCCAGGGCTTTTCCTAATTCCCTGTTAGGATAGCTCTTAGAAGCCTGACCCACTTAAATGAAGAAGAAATACAAGAGCTACTGTGGCAGAGTATGGAGGGAGGATTAAAAGGCTCAGAGGAATGGCCAAGCTGGAATGGATTTATTATAATCCATATATCAGAAAACCCACTATATTCCTTGGGAGAGCCCAGAGGTCATTCTGGTTATCACGACAATAAGAAGTGTGCTGGGGAGGGAGTGTCACTGGCATCATTAAGAAGCTTCATAATTGCTGTCCTCTGTAAACTGTCCTCTACAGGTAGAAGGTGCTGCTTCAATACTGAACTCCTTACAAGCCATGGGGATCATAGAACCCCAAAATAGCAGAGGCCTGATAGCAGCACTTACTTGCCAGAAGCTAGGTGGTCATGATTACCACCATGGGCAGCAAAGTCAGAATGGTAGCCAGTGGTAGCTGACCTTCAGGGTGCTATAGGACATGGTGTCCACAGAAGCAAGGTATATAAATAGCCAAGAGATTATTGCTTAATAATATTCAGCAATACCAAGAATGTATTAGCAGAAGGTTGAGATCAGCTGTCCCAGTAGAAAGTCTTGATCCTTTGCCCAATTTCCAAACCCAAGTCAGTTCTCAGATCCAGAATCCAATGATTGAAAGAGAGGAGACAGAACAACTGGGGACAATTTGAGCATCCAAATAATGATAGTAAGGGATTATAACACTAAATAAAGTAAAAACCCATAGGGGCTACAATGATATAAATAAATAAGGGAGAAGAGAAAGCTCTTTTCTTGCAGTAGAAAGCCAATAGAAGGAATAATGAAATCAGAAACCACCATTCAACAAGCACCTTGACTCAGGCAAGAATAACCAATGATAGCTAAAATAGTGCATGAAAATTTGGTAAGAAAATAGGAGATAATATTCACATACTCTCAAGTATCACCCCCACGAGATACTTATTAATCGCACAATGTAAAATAGTAATAATGGTAACCTGGCAGGTACCATTTTAGCTAAATCATCAAACTTAACGTCGCCAGGATGTTCAGTAGTAGTTCTGCCAAAAATGTGTAATTTGAATCTGATCATGAGGCAAACAAACCCACACTGAAGGACACGCTACAGTATAATTGGGCTGTACTCTTCAAAAATGTCAATTTCATGAAATACAAAGACAGACTTGGGAACTGTTGTAGATCAGTGGAGACCAAAGAAATACGACAGCTGAGAGCAATGCTTGACCCCGGATATTCTTTTAATATAAAGGATGTTATTGAGACAATTGGTAAAATCTGAGTAAGGTCTATAGTTTAGGTAATAGTATTACATCAATGTTAATTTGGGGGATTTGATTATTATACTATGGCTATTTAAGAGAATTCCTTGTTTTTAGAAAATACGTACTGAAGTGTTTAGAAATAAAGGGGAATCATGCTGCAAATTAGTCTTAAACAGCTCGGAAAAGAAGTATGTATATGTATGTATATACATACATACTACACACGCACATCGAGCCACCAATCCATCCATCTACAGAGAAAATGATATAGCAAATGTAGTAAAATGTTAACATATGGGGGATCTGGGTAAAAGATATCCAGGAATTCTTTGTACTGTTCTTGCAACTTTTAAGTTTTAAATAACGTAAAGATTATATATAGAGAGAGGAAAGGAAGCTTCAATACCACAAGTGTATATAGCAATGATTCCCAGAGTAGTCCCTGCCTGTGGTCATTTACCCAAATAACCATATATTGGGGGGAAGTCCAAGGTGACACTGATAACCAGAAAACCATAGCACTACTCTGACCTCCTGTTAGAACAGAGGTACTTGATACCAGGTAATACTTGGATTTCTGAACCAATCCTACCCATCTCACAGTGGGTCTACTGGGTCCACGCAGCTTTCTAGTGGTCATTTCTCCAGTTCCTGAATGTGTAACTGGAACGGACATACTTAATCACTTATTAAACTCTTGCATTGGACATTGGTTCCTTAAACAGTAGAGTAAAAGAACTGTAGTAGGAAAGGTCACATGAGACCCCATGAAACTACCCTTACCTTTAGTGTAAATAATAAAAACCAAATTGCTTCCCAAGGGAATGAGAGAGATTAGGCCCACTCTTGGACTTAAATAATGCAGTGGCAATGGTCTGTGTCCCCATTTATATTCTCATTTAATTTGCCTCCATGGCCCCTTACAAAAACCTGATGAATCATGGTGGATAGCAATGGACTAGTAAAAACTTAATCAAGTAGTAGCCTCAGTCGTAGTTATTGTGCCAGATGTGGTTATCCTTACTAGAGAAGATTAACACAGGCTATAGAATGTGGTCTTTAGCTCTTGATCTGGCAAATGCTTTCTCTCCCATGCCTATCAGGAGGGAAGAGCAGAAGCAGGTTGCATTGCCATGTGATGGACAACAAGGTACATTCAAGATCTTGTCCCAGATTATTACTTCTCTGTCACACCATAGTCCCAAAAGCAACTAAGAGCATCCAGACATTCTGCAGAACATCACATTCATCTACTATACTGATGATATCATGTTATCAGGCATTCGTGATGTCTTTATATGGGCTCCACAGGGTGGGAAATAAATCCTACAAAGATTCAGGGTCCTTCTACTACAGTTTTTGGGTTCAATGCTCTGGAGCATTCCAGAATATTACCTCTAAAGTAAGGGCAATTTATTATACCTTGTACCTCCTACCACTAAAAGAAAAAAACACAGTGCTTGATGGGCCCCTTTGGACTTTGTGGGTAGTATCACAAAGTCCAGGGGAGTGGGACAAGTATTCTTGGGAATACTGCTCTGACTCATTTATCAAATGATTTTGAAGGCTTTCGTTTCTGAATTGGGGCTAGAGTAAGAAAGGGATCAGTGGCAGGTTTAAACCATAGTATAAGCAACCTGACACTTGGGCCATACTATTAAGGCAGATTCAATAGTACTAGAGGTAGGAAAAGGTGTCTTGTGAAATTTTAGGCGACCTATGAGAGTCACAGCACAGATCATTAGGGTTCTGCATGTATAGGGCGTACAGGGAATTAATTATACACCATTTGAGAAATAGCTCCCGGCATGTTAGAGATGGAGCATCTTATCATGGGATAGTAAGTAACCGTGTACTATAAATGCCCATCATGACTCGCATAGGCCGAGAAGCAATCCACCTATGAATAAAGTGGCACATCTGGGATCAGCCTCAAGCAGGTGCAGAGGTCGCAAATAAGCTGCAAGAACAGGTGGCCCAGATTCCCAGCACACCCATCCCTACTGCACTGAAGCCTTTCCCTTGGC
This sequence comes from Balaenoptera physalus, assembly GCF_965194825.1. Taxonomy (NCBI): domain Eukaryota; kingdom Metazoa; phylum Chordata; class Mammalia; order Artiodactyla; family Balaenopteridae; genus Balaenoptera; species Balaenoptera physalus. The sequence continues at coordinate 64,764,626 of NC_138883.1, read as the reverse complement.
TCACACCTGTGACCTTATGGGGCCATTCCCTATGATCAGCTGACAAACAAAAGAGAAGGAAAACCTGAGTTGATTCTTGGGCTCAGACCCCTCAGGGATGAGAATTTGGGTCCTCCCATCAAACAAGTCACCTAGACAAGCAGAAATGATAGCTGAGGGCAAGAAGAATCTAAGATCAATGGTAAAGGTTGGAGATGAATATTAGTTGTGACTTCAGGACCAGATTGACACTAACTCTCCTCTTGTATGTTTTCCTAGAAACTGATCAACCAGAATCCTGGAAACTCTATGCTTCAGTTAAAAGTGAATCAGAACAGGGTAGATTGTATTGATAGTTGATGCTGTTGGTGTCCCATCCAAATCTTTTTCTTTTTTTTTTACTGGGTTGTACGTATTCTCTCAGCTGCTATGAGTGTTGGCTAATAATAGCTCCCAGGCACCCTGCTATGGAAACTTGCTCTCAGCCAAGAGAAACCACCTTGCCCAGAAGTCTACAAAGCCAACCTCCATACTCATCAACATTGCCAAAGAAAAAGAGAGTGTAGGATACAAAAGACAGTGTGATTTATACTCCAGACCATCTCTCACACCATCCTCATGGATGGGCTACACTTTACCGGAAACTACATTCCTTGCTTTGTCTCTTTCCCTACCTGGTCGCACTCCCCTGCTCTTCTACATATTTTTCTTCTGAAAACGACTCCTTAAATAAAATACATGCACCTGAATTCTTGTCTCAGGATCTGCTTCTAGGGTAGCCAACCTAAGACATCTGTGATACTGATATGACTCAAAATTTGAAAATCTGTGGACAGAGGGAATTTTTTTTTTCCAAATTTTCTTTGTATCTCTATTTTTTTTTAATTTTTGAATTGTATTTTATTTTTTATACAGCAGCTTCTTATTAGTTATCCATTTTATACATCTTAGTGTATATATGTCAATGTCAATCTCCCAATTCATCCCACCACCACCACCCCCCTCCACTATCCCCCCTTGGTGTCCATACGTTTGTTCGGACAGAGGGAATTTTTGCTACCAATTTTTGCTCAGATTTTACCTTAGTTAAGAAGTTAGCTGTTCAAGAGCATTAGTTCATGATTTCTCCCAGGGCTAGTGTATATTTTTAATGAGCTTAGAAACAAAAGAAGCCAAAGATGAGGTTGAACTCAACTAACATGCCAGGATCATCATGAAAGTCACATTCTCGTGTATATCTGTGAGGTGACAGTGAGGAAAGGATTGGAGAATAGGGTGGGGGAGATCTCATGCTCCCTCCACCCCATCCTCTCCATCACACCCCATCACTTCTATCCTGAAGCTCCAATGAGTGTGTCCATCTCCTTATATTCAAGAGTTTCTAACAATATGACAAAAGCAGCACTTTAGATCAATTTGGCAATGAACCAAAATGGAATGGAGCTGACCAAGATGAGGAGAAGGAGACCTGTGGAGAGCCTGTGACAGAGATAAGAGTTAGATATGAGATGGTGAACGCCTACATTTTTATGGTGTCACCATGAATGGAAAGGAAGGAATAGAAATGATATTTATTTTACCCTGAAGGTTCTCAGGCTCCACCGTCCTGTGGATTCAATTAACACTGAAGCAACATTAATACCCCAAGTTCCCTGAATCACCACTGCCACCTGCTGATGTAAATCTCATCTTCCCCATTCATTCCTGGACCACCCAAAGGGACCTCTTAGGTGCTCCCATCCTTCTGCCTCAGGCTCCTCCTGTATGTAGGCTTCCTACACACCGCAGGAGGATCTTGCCTCAACAGCACTGAACTGGGGCTCCCTGAGTGCTGACTGCTGTTCCCAAGGCTTCAAAACTCTTGAAGTGACAGGGTGTTCCTTGACTGCCAGCTGATAGTACGCCAGAGCCACACTGTGCTTGAGCAGCACTGAGGAGACGAACACTCTCCCACCCATGTGTTCTTTGTGAAGACTTATGGCACACAGAGCCCCAATGAAGAGTTTCTTTAGAGTAGTTGATAATGTTGATTACATGCCACCATCGCATTCACTGACTATTTCACATGCGTATATGTTGACTAATCAACTAGATTGGACAGCCCTCCAGGGAATCTACTTTCTCTGTATATTCAATAGTGTCTAGAGTAGTACAATGGATATTGGTCATGCTCAAAAAATCCTGGTTGAGTGATTAACCAATAAAGATGCAGCAAGATTCCCAAGTCATTGCTTAAAGAGAGGAAACTCCTTCATTCTCTACGTGATAAGAGTGAGTGTAAGTGAAAGTAGAATCTATTAATTTGATCATACTATCTTCTGTTGTTATTGGGGGCAATAGCCTGCTGGCACCCAAGACCTTTGACAGAGTTAAACTAGAAATAGAAACTATCTGAGACAGATGGTCGATGCAACAGAATGACCTTTGGACCTGTAAGATTGAGGTAGGAGATAGATGGGCCACTGGGCCAGACAGCTGGTGTTTGTCACATGGAGTAAAAGTGAAACTTTGTTCTCCCCCAGACACTCCAAGGACAAAGTTAGTGGCAGAAGATGAGCTCCGCTAAAGTAAAGAGATAAGGTGCCCGCTCCTGAGGTCAAGGAAAACTTCCCTGTCTGCACATGCGCAAGAAGGCTCCTTGGGGGTCAGAGTGGGAGGGGTCACCACCCCATAATGTGTGTGGACATGTACCCACAGGCCTCTACTGTGGGATCCACCTTAGCAAAAAGTTGCGCACGCATCTTGGGGAGCATTCTAGGACCAGTCAGGTGTGAAAAAAGAAACAAGATAATTGGCCAAATGTAAACAAAGACCCGGAAGGACTGTCCTATGCAAGTGATTTAAATCACCTCTTTACTGAGATCCTCATTCAGGATGCCTGCATTCCTCTCCGGGTGCGCATCTCTGCCTAGCTTCTAACTTACTGCACTCCGCATTAGACAGAACGCCAGTACCCTTTCTCTCTGGGTGTGTATTTCTGCCTTGCTTCTGTCTTTTTATTATTATTATTAATTTATTTATTTATTTATTCATTCATTCATTCATTCATTCATTTAGGCTGCTTTGGGTCTCCATTGCTGCGTGCTGACTTTCTCTAGTTGAGGCGAGCGGGGTCTACTCTTCGTTGCGGTGCCCGGGCTTCTCATTGCGGTGGCTTCTCTTGTTGCGGAGCATGCGCTCTAGGCTCACAGGCTTCAGTAGTTGTGGAGCCTGGGCTTAGTTGCTCCGCGGCATGTGGGATCTTCCCGGACCAGGGATCGAACCCGTGTCCCCTGCATTGGCAGGCACATTCTTAACCACTGTGCCACCAGGGAAGTCCCTTGCTTCTGTCTTAAATAAATAAACTGTTTCTCTGTGTGCTCTCCCATACATTGTGCTGTGTCTCTAACAATAACTTTTGTACCTGTTTTTATAGTTTTTGCCTCCTTGAAACATTCTTGCTCTCAAATGCGGGAGAGAGCCAGGGCCACTTTCCTTCTAGCCTCTAGCCCCTGGTGGTCTAGCGGCTAGGACTCCTGGTTTTCATCCAGGCTGCCCAGGTTCGATTCCTAGGCAGGGAACTAAGGTCTCTCTTTAGGGCTGCTCACGGCTTGCTGTCCCTCCGAGGTCAAGATTATACACTGTGGTTATTTATTTGCAACCCAACATGAAAATGAAACCAAGTCCTCCCAAAACTGAGTTCCTCTGCCGAGTTTATGATTAACCTCTCTATCCAAAACATTATTCCCCAGAATGTTATTCCTCTTCTTGTCCAACACCTCTTCTCCTCAAGATGGAGGAGTATCAAAGAAAAGGGGAAATTGTAACCGAGCGGGACACTATGGGGCCTTCCCAGGACAGAGCCCTCCCCCATATCTTCTGCTTTAGCTCCTCTCTGGAGTACCAGATAACAGTATCTGATGCGCATTTCCTGAATTGCTTTACAGATGATAAAACTCTCACCAAAAGGGAGACTAACTACTTGATGACCCTGGGTATGAATACGTAGCCCCCAAGCCCCTCCCTCACCTGGCCTTCAAAAATGCTTTCCTGAAACCCATTGGGGAGTTGGGGCTTTTTGACCACTAGCTGTCCCAGACTCCTTGTGTGGTGCCTTACAGTAAATGCCCTGCTTTCATTCACCACAATCCAGTGTCAGTAGATTGGCTTTACTGTGTGCTCGAGCAGACCCAAGTTTGGTTCGGCAACAAAAATAATCCATCAAAAGAGAGTAGGCCAGGACTTCCCTGGTGGCGCAGTGGTTAAGAATCTGCCCACCAATGCAGGGGACACAGGTTCGAGCCCTGGTCCGGGAAGATCCCACATGCCGCAGAGCAACTAAGCCCTGGCGCCACAACTACCGAGCCTGCATGCCACAACTACTGAGCCCGCGCACCTAGAGCCCGTGCTCCACAACAAGAGAAGCCACCGCAATGAAGAGTAGCCCCCGCTCGCTGCAACTAGAGAGAGCCCGCGTGCAGCAAGGAACACCCAACACAGCCATAAATTAATTAATTAATAGAGTAGGCCATGGGAAGTACAAAAGGGAAAGTTGCAGAGATGAATGTTGGCAGCACCTACTCCCAGCCCTCAGACACCAGGGAAAGGTACCCCAAATCATGTTTTAAAACAAAAGAAACTTTCTGTGTACACACAAGCCCTAAGAGGGAAGTTAATGGAAATACACTCTTTTTTTTCCAGTGGCTGGTCCAGCAGCTCAGATGGTGACAGCACATTGTTGAACAGTAACAACACTCCAGATTCATCACGTTGATAATTGTGATTTATAAAAGGAAATTTCTATTTGTCTTCCTCCTGTTCCCAGCACAGAGTTCCTAAAACCTTTGGAATTTCCAGTGAGGAGAGCAATCAAGGTAGCTGTTGTTATGGTAATGAGGTGACTCTCGGAAAGCACCTAAGGACGAGGGCTGGTAGCCAATAGAAGCAACCAGGGGATTAGAGGGTTGAACTTTTAGTCCTACTGTCCTCACGGCCCATCCCCCAACTTCCTGGGAAGAGAGGCGCTAGAGATTGAGCTCAATCATCAATAGCCGATGATTTAATCACTTGTGCCTATGTAATGAAACCGCCATAAAAACCCAAAAGGAGAGGGTTCAGAGAGTTTCTCTGGTGGGCTCACACATGGAGATGCTGGCAGAGAACAGGGAAACTCAGTGCCCCTTTCCCCACACATTGCCCTGTGCACCTCTTCCATCTGGCTATTTCTGAGTTATATCTTTTCATAATAAACCAGTAATCTAATAAGTAAACTGTTTCCCTTCCAGGAACTACTGAAGCCAATTAATCAAATCCAAGGAGAGGGTTGTTGGAACTTCCCGTCTATAGCTGATGGGTCAGAAGCCCAAGTGACAGCCCAGACTTGCAACTGGTGACTGAATTGGAGGATGAGGGGAGAGAGTCTTGTAAGACTGAGCCCTTAACCTGTGGGATCTGATGCTACTTCCGAGTAGACAGTGTCAGAATTAAGCTATAAGACACTCAGCTGGTATCAGAGAATTGCTTGGCCATGTGTTTAAAAAAACACACACACGTTGGAATTGGTGGCAGAATCACAGCTGATGATGAAATTGAGCAGGACCCTGTGGGGCTCCTGGGTCCAAAGCCTTTCCGTGTCCCCCGTTTCTTGTTTGCAGGAAATAGGCTTCATTCAGCCTCCGTGACCTTCCCTGAATTCCAAAGGACAGGTTCAAACAGTTGCTAATCAGGGAAGCAAGGGGATGCAGAGACAAGGGAGGGGCAGCCAAGAAACAATAGTGCATCTTGGGGCAGGGTCCTGGGTCCTCCTCAAGGAATATACATAACAGTATCTTTGAGCTCTTCTGCAGAACTAAGGCCCACACCCAGGTGGAGGGTGGCCACTTCCGGCTGAGCACAAGATTCCTGGAACACCGCCTTGTTACCTCACCACCAACCAATCAGAAGAAAGTCATACACCCTGCAGCCCTCACCCCAAATTTTGCCTATAAAAACTTTTTTCAGAAAACCAATGGGGGAGTTCAAGGTTTTTAAGCTCTCCTTTCTCCTTGCTTGGCCCTGCAATAAACCTTTCTCTGCTCCAAACTCCGACGATGTTTTAGTTTATTTGGCCTCACTCTTCAACAGGCACACAAACTTTGTTCCATAACAATGATCAGAAATGGAATCAGAATCAGAATCATAAGCACTCACTTATGCAACTGCTGTTAAGTGACTACTGGATAAAAGGTGTTCAGCCAGGTTCTTTGTTTCCCCCAAAGATATATACAAAACCAAGCAAAATAAAACATGCTCACTAATAGCTACAAAGGCAGTTTGTGATGAATTCCTTGAAATTCATAACATAATGGGAAATTAAGGCAAAGGATAAAATTGAAGTAGCACTGAATTTTGTCTCGAACAGATAACGTTTTGGTAGGTAAAAGGACAGGAGAGTCAAGGTTTTTCCTCCTAAACCAGCTATATCTGTTTTTCAGATATACTGTAGCTGCTAGGTCAAAAGTCTGTAAAAGCAAACCCATCAGCCCTACAGGACTGACCATTCAAAAAGACAAATCCAGCTGATGGTGGACCAAAGATACCACTGTGATACAAAAAAGTTATACAAAAGAAAGCAGACCAAAAAACTGTGGGAATAAAAATTCAGAGCTGCGCAAGACAAAGTCTGGCAGCAAATCCACTCCTTCCACCGGTGCAGCACCAAACCCTGCATTGAGCCACCTTGGAAGTCCTTTGATAGAAGGGGAAGGCGTTCAAGGCAGGAGGTTTGCACAGGCAGTTAAATGCAGAGGTTGTGCTCCCTTGATTGTGCAGCCTTAGAAAAGTGGGCCATTCCATCACTACTAACAATGTAGGCAGAGCAGCAAAGACAAGAACGCTTTGCTTTTGAAGTTAAATCCCCACAGGAAAGCTGCTTTGCTCTATGTGGGTAGAAACAAAGAGTTGCAAGAAAATGGTCACATCCTCTAGCACTTTTATCTCCTTGCTGCCTAGACATTTTCATGTGGAGAGGGAAAATTCTCATGGAAGCCTGAGAATAAGCAGGCACCGTGTCTTAAGAGCTTGAATAACACTACCTCTGTGAGGTTTAGTAACATGACCTCTGCAGAGCTGCCCCCAACCAAGAAGTTCTGGCGAGTGTTCTTACCTCTTCATGTCTTTTCATGTAGAATCGTATATCCGGTTGGTTCTTGGGGCTTTCTCCTCAGGCTGCCAGGAGGAAGAGGAAAGTTGTATTATTTGAAGCCAAAGGAATATTGTGGTTTAAAAATAAGCATGAGTAAGCTTAATAGCACCAGTTTCCATAGCCTTCTCACTCCAGCATCTCGACAGGACCGTCCCTGTTTCTGCTGGGGCCAATCCAGTGACAGGGAGCACAGCTGGCTCCCACCATCATGGGCTCCTCCAGCTCCCAGAAAGAGCTTCCTAATCTTAAGCCAAAATTTGACTCTCAGGGATTCTGAGAAAGCAGCAAGAAGAGAAAGGAGAGGAAAAGGGACAGTTGAATAGAAAAATATTTCACGGAGCAGAAACGAGAAGAATTCACTAACTACCTAACATCAGAGCAGTACTTAAAAAAAAAGGGGAGGGGGTCACAGGGGAGCCTAAATCCAAATTACATGTGTCTGGAGATACTGTGGAGAATTTCTGATTTTCAGACCTAGTAGACTTGAAACCAAGCAGGACCCTGTGGGGCTCCTGGACATGGAAGCCTTTCCATGTCCCCGATTCCTTGTTCGTAGGGAACAGCCTCCAGCCTCCATGACCTTCCCTGAGTCCCAAAGGGGAGATTCAAACAGTGGCTAATCAGGGAAGGGAGGGGATGCAGAGACAAGGGAGGAGCAGACAAGAAACAATAGCGCAGCATTGCGGCAGGGTCCTGGTTCTGCCTCAAGGGATGCACATAACAATGTCTTTGAGCTCTTTACAGAACTAAAATCCCCAACAAATGGAGTTAGCATTCTTTATTCCAGAGAAGACCACCAGAGGCCAGATTAAAGGAACCAGAGAAGCTCATTAAGAGATTACCTGAGACCAGAGTAAAGGAGTGCAGGCCCTGCTCACACCCTAATCTATCAGCAACCCTGCCCTTGAACTATTGCTATAAAAACTCCACCAAATCCTCCCAGGTGGGGACACACAGTTATCGAGGGCAGGAGCCTGCTGTGTCCCCTTTTGCCTGGCAAAGCAATAAAGCTATTCTTTTCTGCTTCACCCAAAACTCTGTCTCTGAGATGAGATTCAGCTCGGCACCAGTGCGTAGAGGCTGGGTTTTCAGCATCAGACTAAAAAGTATAGAAAATTAACATTAACAAATATGGTTTAATAGACATCTATAGGTACACAAATAACATTGTATTCTTTAGAAAATAGAAATTTTCAAACGCTTCTGGGACAAAATTTGTTTAGGCATTAGATTACTAAAATACTTTTAAGATTTACAATATGCAATAAAAACTGAAAGTAAGTAAAAAAACATAGTGCATATATACACACAAATAGTGTATATATATATATACAATATGTATGTACACACACACACTGTAAAAACTTGAAAATTTTAACAAATTTTCAAGAAAAAAAAAACCTACAGTTAGAGGTTATTCAGCAATAATGAAAAACTTACTAAGCATAAGCATTTAATTGTAACTTGTCTGTCAAACACTAACCACTTTACACTTAATCTTCATAACACTAAGAGGTAGATGCCCTGATCTCCATTTTCAAGGTGAGGAAACTGAGGCACATAGATGTCAAAGAGCTTGCCTAAGATTATATAGATAGTGGCAGAAGCAGAATTTGAACCCAGGCAGCCTGGTTCTAAAGCATACATCCTTAACCACTATACCGTGTAATTTCATATAAAAACCCATGGGAACGGCCAAAGCCATAAAGAGGAAAATTCATACCTTAATAGTTTTTCTTTTGAATTTTTGAATTTTATTTTTTATACAGCAGGTTCTTATTAGCTATCTATTTTATACGTATTAGTGTATACATGTCAATCCCGATCTCCCAATTCATCCCACCACCACCACTTCCTCCACCACTTTCCCCCCTTGGTGTCCATACATTTGTTCTCTACATCTGTGCTTCTATTTCTGCCCTGCAAACCAGTTCATCTGTACCATTTTTCTAGGTTCCACATAAATGCATTAATATACAATATTTGTTTTTCTGTTTCTGACTTAACTTCACTCTGTGTGACAGTCTCTAGATCCATCCACGTCTCTACAAATGACCCAGTTTCGTTCCTTTTTATGGCTGAGTAATATTCCATTGTATGTATGTACCACATCTTCTTTATCCATTTGTCTGTCTATGGGCATGTAGGTTGCTTCCATGACCTGGCTATTGTAAATAGTGCTACAATGAACATTGTCATACCCTTAATAGCTTTTTATATTAAAAAAATAGGTTATTTAACACCAGATTGCTACATGGTGGCAGACTTTAGTAAATGATCCTGTTGTCTCCTCCTGCACTAAAAATTAGGGCACAGAGTGGGAGAAGGAAAAAGAAACGGAAATGGTATTACGTTGGCCAAGGATTTACCAGTGTCTATGTGGATGATGTTTAGGTAAGACATGCAGACCCGTGTATATACATTGACACAAGCTAAGGATTGGTGTGAATCATGGCTCTGACTAGCAATGCCACAAGTATTACAGCATCTGTGCATATTGAGTTAAAATTAGTTCTGTGCATATTGAGTCAAAATTGAGTTCTCAGTGATTACGTCTCTAATGACTTTGATTACAGTAACTTGCTAACTTACGATAAATGGGGGCCTCTAGGATAAAGTGTATAAGAGCCCAGGTTGTGGCGTCAGATCTCAGCTTCAGGCTATGGCTTGGCCACCTGATAGCTTTATGACCTTGCTGGGAAAACAATAGTCACCACGGACTCTACCATTTCCTGGGGTTGCTGTAGGAACTAATTATAAAACACTTGATATGGTACCTGGCACAGAATGGCTGGAAAACAAGAAACGTTTATTCTCAGACCAAAAACTGACAAACACCCACCTTCCAAAAGTTAAAGTAGGCAGAAATACTTTGTCAGAAGAAATCATAAGACTTCGGATTCTCTGTAATAATGGGCTAGGATATTTGGACAAGCCCTCTTGAAAACAAAACACACACACACACACACACACACACACACACACAAAACCACTAAGGGAATTACCTGGTGGTCCAGTGGTTAGGACTTGGTGCTTTCACTGCCCAGGGTCCCGGGTTCGATCCCTGGCTGGGGAACTAGGATCCCACAAGCCATGCAGCACAGCCAAACCCCCCTCCCCCCAAACAACAAACAAACAAAATCAACAAAAAAACACTAAAATCTCTGGGTAAAGTGTTAAAAAATAAAAGAAAAGCAGACATATTTCTTAAAAGTAAGAGGAACTAACACCACAGTTAGAAATAACCAGAACAAAAAGAACTCCAGAGATAAATGAGCGCAGAAGCCACTTTTGTCCTGAGGGGATCTGCTGCTCCCACTAGACTTGAACTTGCATGTGAATGACTTTTGGCTGCAAATGGGACACAAATCAAAGCTCAGACTCATACCAGGTGGGATGTCTAGTGAGAGACTCTCCCCTCAGTAAGCCTGGGGCCCAAAGGTGAGGATGAACCAAAGGAATGGAGGTTTTCTGTGAGATCTTGTATCCTAAATGGACCCAGACATAAAGTCTTAAAATAAGATTAGGGTGGTCCTGGATTAGAATTGCTTTCTGGTGCCAAGCAGAAGCAAACTCAAACGCTCTCTGGAGGACCTGTAGCTGTGTTCTAGTTCTCCACTTCTTCCTAGAGATAGTTCCAAGTACAATAGTCCAGAATCAATGATGAAGATGCACGCTAAAGATGTTGCCATGAAGGAGAAAAGCAGCATCAGGCATGTAGGCATGTGTGCATGTGCACACATGGACACAAACAGATCTACAAAGGATTCAGACTGATGATAAAAGCATTCTGCTTATTATGCTTAATGAAATATATAAGATATGCTCCATCTGCAGGGAACAGGAGACTTTCACCAAATGATCTTGCCAGTGAGAAAGAGAACCAAATAGAACTTCTAGAATTTAAAAATGTGATAACTAAAGTTAACTCAGTGGATAAGTTAATAGCAAATCAAGCACGTTCATGAATAGGGATAAAAATCAAAAGAAATTATCCAGAATGTAGCCCGAAGAGACAAACAGAAAATGCAGAAAAGCTGGTAGGAAATAGGAAGTACGATGTGAGATCAAGGGTATTCAGTTGGGATCCCCAAGGAAGAAGAGAGTGGGACAAACACATTTGAAGAGATGGTGGCTGAGAATTTACCAAACCAATCCAGATTCAAGAAGTTCAATGAACTCCAATCGGAATAAATAAAAATAAGTCCACACTTACACACATCATAGTAAAACTGCTGATAACCAAAGGCAAGGAAGATAATCCTTAAATGAAGTCCAAGAAAAAGCAACAGATTTTCTTAAAAGGAGTGTCAAACTAACAGTAACAAGAGAGAAAACAGTAGAATGATCTTTCTTTTTTGTATGTTGAAGATTGCTGTTAAGCTAGAATTCCATTTCCAGTTGAAATATTTCTAGAATGAAGGTGAAATAAAGATACTTTTAGAAAACAAAAACAGAATTTATCACCTAAATAAAGGAAAATCTAACAGATGCTCTTTAGGTAGCAAATATGGCCCAAAGTGAAGATCAGAGATGTGAGAAGGATTTGTGAATTCATCTAAATAAACACTGAATGCATAAACTAGGTCATGCAGGTTTTAAATATAGAAAGGTCATTGCATTTTCCAGAAGGAGGGTAGTTACCAATTAACTTTAAACATTGTTACGTGTTGTAATTTTTAGGATAAGATCTAAAAGGAATTTAAAAAAGAATGTATAATGTCTAAGCTCGTAGAGGAAAAATGGAATTATAAAATAATTTAAGAGATTCATGAAAGAAAAGAGTGCAACAAGATAGGGTAAGTACAAAGCACAAAATAAGATGTCAGATTTAAGCCCAAATAAAACAATTAAATTCATATTTTAATCGATTTGATATGTAAGAATAAAAGAATAAAGAAAATCCCTATGAGTTGACATAGGGTGATTTTCAGGATATGTTCTTAAGTGAAAAAACAAGATGCAAAAATTATGTCACATTTTGTACGAGAAATAAATAAGAATACACACATTTATTACTGCAAAATTAAACAGAAAGGACAAATGAGAAATAAAATCAGTGGCCTACAAGGGTGTGGAGGTTGGTATCCACAGGGTGGGAGGGATAGACAAGGGAATGAGACTTTTAAGCAGACCTTTCTATAGAATTTTGACTTTTGAACCTTGTTAATCTTTTATATATTCAAAAAATAAATTGAAACAAGAAATGAGGAAAACTCTAACATTGAAGGCAGATAGAAACAAAACCATATCACATTGATACATAATTACCCAGAAGGAAAAAAATAACAATTTCTGACCACAGTACTCTGACAATACACACCCAATGTAATATAGTTCAGTCTTAGAACAAAAAGAAATCTTAAACTTAAGTAAGTTTGTTGTTGATGAATCAATTATGAAATATTTTGAGTTTACTGCATGACTGAGCAAATATACTGTTGGGAACCCAGGTTCTCATTGTGGGAGCAGAGAACTACAAATAGTCAGCGTGGGCAGGACAGAAAAAACCCTGTGGCGTTAGGATGAAATTGGAGACATCGTCAGTATAAACTTGAGATTTCTTAAGCTCTTTCCACGGAAAGGGCCTGGAAGCAATCACATCTCTGTACCAAGGAGCACACCTAGCGTCCAGATCTTAGTTTTGAATACTATTCCCCACTACAAAGGAACAGCAGGACGTCTTGGAGAAATGCCTGACTTCAGGACGGAGACAGGGAAAATAAAAAGGAAGCCTGGAAGATCTGGTAGCAGAGAGTTAAAAAGTGCTCAAAACTTATGGGAACTATCAAAAACACACAGGATCCCGTGACTCAGAAACTTAAAGGAGCTCACAATGGCCAAATATGGGAGAATTTAAACTTCAAAACAAATAGTGACAGGAATAGATTGTAATGCTGAATAAAAATAATTCATAAATCCACACTGGTTCTAAAATCCCTTTCCTTTAAAAAGGAAATGGGGCGAGAGGAGCAAAGGGAAAGTTTTCCTTAGAGCAGGTACCAACTAACAGGTGTAGGAGGAATAAGAGAAATAGAAAATCATTATTTTACATTAGTAGAAATCACCAGTGGATGATAAAATATGGGGTAAGAGATTGTTAGGGAGCAGAATGTGGAGAAATTTGACAGACACCCACCTTAACCAAGTGTTCAAACTTAGTATCAGTAATAATGGAACTGTGTCATGCACCCCTCACACACCACACTGAGGGGAACATGGCATGGGGCACCCCTGACAAAAAAAATGTTTACCTGGGCCTGATTGCGTGGAGGGGAAGAGTCAGACAGATGCAAATATGCAGAAGGATGTCCTGCAAAATAACTGAGGTGGATCATTTAAAAAGGAGAAAAGAGAGAAGAAAAGGCAAAAGGAAAGAGAGAAAAAAAAGAAAAAACCCAAAAGGCTGGGGACCTGTTCTACCTACAGAGCAAACTAAGTGTAGTTCATGACCCTTAACTGGGTCCTGGATGGAAGAAAATTTTTTAAATACTTTATTGGGACACCTGGGCATATCTGAATGTGGACTGTATATTAAATGATAATATTGCATTAATGTTAAATTTTGGAGAGGATAATTATACTGTGGTAGGAGAATGTCCATGTTCTTAAGAGATAAAGGCTCAACTCTCATCCAGTTAGAAGAATTACGTGTGTGTGTATGTATACATATATAAATACATACATGTAAAAATGAATGATATACATATGCATTTGTATATACACATATTCACAGAGTGTAGCAAAGTGTTAATAATTGGTGAATCGAATTGATGTTTATTATTCTTGTGAGTTTTCTGTAGACTTGAACTTTTTAAAAATAAAGGTTGGGGAAAATTTAACTAAGATTTATTTATCTAAAAGACAAATATTGTTATACTAGGTAAAGGGAGAAAATCCAACTAGTATATGCAGTGTAAAAGCTACATTTAAACCTAAAGATACTAAAAGATTGAAAATAAAGATGATTAAAAAAAGAAAGCTCAGGTGGCTCTATAAATATCAGATAAAACCAATTTTAAACAAAAAGCATTACCAGAAAAAAAGAGTTGTCTCATAATGATTTTTCAAAAAGTTCAATTCACAAAGAAGTGATTAAAAAAATCCCTAAAATGTTTACATTGAATGAGGTCTTCAATATATAAACCAAAATTGATACAACTACATGAAGAAATAGAAAAATCTACATTCATAGTGAAAGATTTTAACCTAAATCTCTGTTATTGATAGACTAAGCGGCCAAAGTAGAATTCAAACGAGAGAGGAAAAAAATCCAGACATGCAAGGACCCAAAGTTTAGCAGCCACAAACACCTTCTGAAATACTAAAGGATATATCTTGCTAAAGAAAAAAAGAAAGAATCCAAAAAGAAGACATGGAGTACAAAATACAATGGCAATCAAGAAAGCAATTAAACAGATTGGTACAAGATGGCAGACTAGAAGGACATGCTCTCACTCCCTCTTGCAAGAGCACCAGAATCACAGCTAACTGCTGAACAATCATTGACAGGAAGACACTGGAACTCACCAAAAAGGATACCCCACATCCAGAGACAAAGGAGAAGCCTCAGTGAGATGGTAGGAGGGGTGCAATCACAATAAAATCAAATCCCATAACTGCTGGGTGGGTGACTCACAAACTGCAGAACACTTATACCACAGAAGTCCACCCACTGGAGTGAAGGTTCTAAGCCCCACGTCAGGCTTCCCAACCTGGGGGGCTGGCAACGGGATGAGGAATTCCTAGAGAATCAGACTTTGAAGCCTAGTGGGATTTGATTGCAGGACTTCGACAGGACTGGGAGAAACAGAGACTCCACTCTTGGAGGGTACACACCAAGTAGTGTGTGCATCGGGACCCAGGGGAAGGAGCAGTGACCCCATAGGACACTGAACCAGACCTACCTGCTAGTGTTGGAGGGTCTCCTGCAGAGGTGGGGGGTGGCTGTGGCTCACCGTGAGGATAAGGACACTGGCAGCAGAAGTTCTGGGAAGTACTCCTCGGCGTGAGCCCTCCCAGAGTCCGCCATTACCCCACCAAAGAGCACGGGTAGGCTCCAGTGTTGGGTCGTCTCAGGACAAACAACCAACAGGGAGGGAAACCAGCCCCACCCATCAGCAGTCAAGTGGATTAAAGTTTTACTGAGTTCTGCCCACCAGAGCAACAGCCAGCTTTACCCACCACCAGTCCCTCGCATTAGGAAACTTGCTCAACCCTCTTAGATAGCTCATCCACCAGACGGCAGACAGCAGAAGGAAGAGGAACTACAATCCTGCAGCCTGTGGAACAAAAACCACATTCACAGAAAGATAGACAAGATGAAAAGGCAGAGGGTATGTACCAGATGAAGGAAAAAGATAAAACCCCAAAAAACAACTAAATGAAGTGGAGATAGGCAACCTTCCAGAAAAAGAATTCAGAATAATGGTAGTGAAGATGATCCAGGAACTCGGAAAAACAATGGAGGCAAAGATTGAGAAGATGCAAGAAATGTTTAACAAAGACCTAGAAGAATTAAAGAACAAACAAACAGAGATGCAATACAATAACTGAAATGAAAAATTCACTAGAAGGAATCAATAGCAGAATAACTGAGGCAGAAGAACGGATAAGTGACCTGGAAGACAGAATGGTGGAATTCACTGCTGCGGAACAGACTAAAGAAAAAAGAATGAAAAGAAATGAAGACAGCCTAAGAGACCTCTGGGACAACATTAAATGCAACAACATTTGCATTATAGGGGTCCCAGAAGGAGAAGAGAGAGAGAAAGAACCCAAGAAAACATTTGAAGAGATCATAGTAGAAAACTTCCCTAACATGGGGAAGGAAATAGCCACCCAAGTCCAGGAAGCGCAGAGAGTCCCAGGCAGGATAAACCCAAGGAGAAACACGCCAAGACACACAGTAATGAAATGGGCAAAAATTAAAAACAAAGAAAAATTAATGAAAGCAGCAAGGGAAAAACGACAAATAACATACAAGGGAACTCCCATAAGGTTAACAGCTGATTTCTCAGCAGAAACTCTACAAGCCAGAAGGGAGTGGCATGACATATTTAAAGTGATGAAAGGGAAGAACCTACAACCAAGATTACTCTACCTAACAAGGATCTCATTCAGATTCGATGGAGAAATCAAGAGCTTTACAGAAAGCAAAACCTAAGAGAATTCAGCACCACAAAACCAGCTTTACAGCAAATGCTAAAGGAACTTCTCTAAGTGGGAAACACAAGAGAAGAAAAGGACCTACAAAAACAAACCCAAAACAAAAACAATTAAGAGAATGGTCATAGGAACATACATATTGATAATTACCTTCAACGTGAATGGATTAAATTCTCCAACCAAATGTCACAGGCTTGCTGAATGCATACTAAAACAAGACCCATATATATGCTGTCTACAAGAGACCCACTTTAGACCTAGGGACACATACAGACTGAAAGTGAGGGAATGGAAAAAGATATTCCATGCAAATGGAAATCAAAAGAAAGCTGGAGTAGCTATATTCATATCAGATAAAATAGACTTTAAAATAAAGAATGTTACAAGAGACAAAGAAGGACACTACATAATGATCAAGGGATCAATCCAAGAAGAAGATGTAACAACTGTAAATACTTATGCACCCAACACAGGAGCACCTCAATACATAAGGCAACTGCTAACAGCTATAAGAGAGGAAATCGACAGTAACACAATAATAGTGGGGGACTTTAACACCTCACTTACACCAATGGACAGATCATCCAAACAGAAAATTACTAAGGAAACACAAGCTTTAAATAACACAATAGACCAGATAGATTTAATTGATATTTATAGGACATTCCATCCAAAAACAGCAGATTACACTTTCTTCTCAAGTATGCACAGAACATTCTCCAGGATAGATCACACCTTGGGTCACAAATCAAGCCTCAGTAAATTTAAGAAAACTGAAAACATATCAAGCATCTTTTCTGATCACAATGCTATGAGATTAGAAATCAATTACAGGGAAAAAAACGCAAAAAACACAAACACATGGAGGCTAAACAATATGTTACTAAATAACC
This sequence comes from Balaenoptera physalus, assembly GCF_965194825.1. Classification (NCBI taxonomy): domain Eukaryota; kingdom Metazoa; phylum Chordata; class Mammalia; order Artiodactyla; family Balaenopteridae; genus Balaenoptera; species Balaenoptera physalus. The sequence goes on along the minus strand of NC_138883.1, from coordinate 64,747,424 downwards.
AAGAGATCACTGTAGAAATCAAAGAGGAAATCAAAAAACACCTAGAGAAAAATGACAATGAAAACACGACAATCCAGAACCTATGGGATGCAGCAAAAGCAGTTCTAAGAGGGAAGTTTATAACAATACAAGCCTACCTCAAGAAACAAGAAAAATCTCAAAAAAACAATCTAACCTTATACCTAAAGGAACTAGAGAAAGAAGAACAAGCAAAACCCAAAGTTAGTAGAAGGAAAGAAATCATAAAGATCAGAGCAGAAATAAATGAAATAGAAACAAAGAAAACAATAGCAAAGATCAATAAAACTAAAAGCTGGTTCTTTGAGAAGATAAACAAAATTGATAAACCATTAGCCAGACTCATCAAGAAAAAGAGGGAGAGGACTCAAATCAATAAAATTAGAAATGAAAAAGGAGAAGTTACAACAGACACCGCAGAAATACAAAGCATCCTAAGAGACTACTGCAAGCAACTCTATGCCAATAAAATGGACAACCTGGAAGAAATGGACAAATTCTTAGAAAGGTATAACCTTCCAAGACTGAACCAGGAAGAAATAGAAAATATGAACAGACTAATCACAAGTAATGAAATTGAAACTGTGATTAAAAATCTTCCAACAAATAAAAGTCCAGGACCAGATGGCTTCATGGGTGAATTCTATCAAACATGTAGAGAAGTGCTAACACCCATCCTTCTCAAACACTTCCAAAAACTGCAGAGGAAGGAACACCCCCAAACTCATTCTATGAGGCCACCATCACCCTGATACCAAAACCAGACAAAGATACTACAAAAAAAGAAAATTACAGACCAGTATCACTGAAGAATATAGATGCAAAAATCCTCAACAAAATACTAGCAAACAGAATCCAATAACACATTAAAAGGATCATACACCATGATCAAGTGGGATTTATCCCAGGGATGCAAGGATTCTTCAATATATGCAAATCAATCAATGTGATACACCATATTAACAAATTGAAGAAGAAAAACCATATGATCATCTCAACAGATGCAGAAAAAGCTTTTGACAAAATTCAACACCCATTTATGATAAAAACTCTCCAGAAAGTGGGCAAAGAGGGAACCTACCTCAACATAATAAAGGTCATATACGACAAACCCATAGCAAATATCATTCTCAATTGTGAAAAACTGAAAGCATTTCCTCTAAGATCAGGAGCAAGACAAGGATGTCCACTCTCACCATGATTATTCAACATAGTTTTGGAAGTCCTAGCCCTGGCAATCAGAGAAGAAAAAGAAATAAAAGGAAACTTAATTGGAAAAGAAGATGTAAAACTGTCACTGTTTACAGACACATGATACTATACATAGAGAATCCTAAAGATGCCACCAGAAAACTACTAGAGCTAATCAATGAATTTGGTAAAGTTGCAGGATACAAAATTAATGCACAGAAATCTCTTGCATTCCTATACACTAATGATGAAAAATCTGAAAGAGAAATTAAGGAAACACTCCCATTTACCACTGCAACAAAAAAAAATAAAATACCTAAGAATTAACCTACGTAGGGAGACAAAAGACCTGTATGCAGAAAACTATAAGATACTGATGAAAGAAATTAAAGATGATACAAACAGATGGAGAGATATACCATGTTCTTGGATTGGAAGAATCAATATTATGAAAATGACTATACTACCCAAAGCAGTCTACAGATTCAATGCGATCCCTATCAAATTATCAATGGCATGTTTTACAGAACTAGAACAAAAAAACTTAAAATTTGTATGGAGACACAAAAGACCCTGAATAGCCAAAGCAGTCTTGAGGGGAAAAAAAGGAGCTGGAGGAATCAGACTCCCTGACTTCAGACGATACTACAAAGCTACAGTAATCAAGACAATATGGTACTGGCACAAAAACAGAAATATAGATCAATGGAACAGGATAGAAAGCCCAGAGATAAACCCATGCACATATGGTCAACTAATCTATGACAAAGCAGGCAAGGATATACGATGGAAAAAAGACAGTCTCTTCAATAAGTGGTGCTGGAAAAACTGGACAGCTACATGTAAAAGAATGAAATTAGAACACTCCCTAACACCATACACAAAAATAAACTCAAAATGGATTAGAGACCTAAATGTAAGACTGGACACTATAAAACTCTTGAGGAAAACATAGGAAGAACACTCTTTGACATAAATCACAGCAAGATCTTTTTTGATCCACCTCCTAGAGTAATGGAAATAAAAACAAAAATAAACAAATGGGACCTAATGAAACTTAAAAGCTTTTGCAAAGCAAAGGAAACTGCAAACAAGATGAAAAGACAACCCTCAGAATGGGATAAAATATTTGCAAGTAAATCAATGGACAAAGGATTAATCTCCAAAATATATAAACAGCTCATGCAGCTCAATATCAAAAAAACAAACAACCCAATCCAAAAATGGGCAGAAGACCTTAGACATTTCTCCAAAGAAGACATACAGATGGCCAAGAAGCACATGAAAACCTGCTCAACATCACTAATTATTAGAGAAATGCAAATCAAAACTACAATGAGGTATCACCTCACACCAGTTAGAATGGGCATCATCAGAAAATCTACAAACAACAAATGCTGGAGAGGGTGTGGAGAAAAGGGAACCCTCTTGCACTGTTGGTGGGAAGGTAAATTGATACAGCCACTATGGAGAACAGTATGGAGGTTCCTTAAAAAACTAAAAGTAGAATTACCATATGACCCAGCAATCCCACTACTGGGCATATACCCAGAGAAAACCATAATTCAAAAGGACACATGCACCCCAATGTTCATTGCAGCACTATTTACAGTAGCCAGGTCATGGAAGCAACCTAAATGCCCATCGACAGACGAATGGATAAAGAAGAAGTGGTATATATATACAATGGAATATTACTCAGCCATAAAAAGGAATGAAATTGGGTTATTTGTAGAGACATGGATGGATCTAGAGACTGTCATACAGACTGAAGTAAGTCAGAAAGAGAAAAACAAATATCGCATATTATCGCATATATGTGGAACCTAGAAAAATGGTACAGGTGAACTGGTTTGCAGGGCAGAAGTTGAGACACAGATGTAGAGAACAAACATACGGACACCAAGGGGGGAAAGTGCGGGGTGGGGTGGTGGTCGTGGGATGAATTGAGAGATTGGGATTGACATGTATACACTAATATGTATAAAATGGATAACTAATAAGAAACTGCTGTATAAAAAAATAAAATAAAATTCAAAAAAAATCAATAAAACAAAAATGAAAAATAAATTCTCCAGAAACTCTTTATTACAGGGAAAAATAATAACCCTAGAAATATTATGAGATTATCTTAATATGAGAGATAGATGGAATAGAGGAAGGAGGAAGTGAAAGAATGCAAACATTATTTTGTGCAAGAGGAAGGTATAGATTCTGGTTAACTCTAGAACATAGAAAAATATTTATATACACATCCGAAATTTAAGGTTAGCTAGTAGAGAAACAGTTTATTGTTTCTAAACCACCAGAGTAAAGAACAAGAACAAAAGCAAACAAGAAATTGATCAAAAACAGGAAAGGAACAAAACAAACAAAAAACAAGAAGCCTGGTAAAACAAAGAGTTAATCCAACACATGACAGTAACAGATGCCTTGCGTGAGGGGAAGCAAAGCTATGGCTATGAGCTATTTACAAGAGATACTCCTAAAATAAAATGACAGCAAAAAGTTGAACATAAAGGGATGAAAAAAACATATCAGAAAATGCTAACTAAAAGAAAATGTGTAGCATAGTATTAATCTGACAAAATAGCATACAAGGAAACAATTGCTAAGAGACAACAATGAGGGATGTTTTTATTTTTAAAAAATTACAATCCACAGAAATCCTAAGAGTGACAAACAGTTGTCCATTATCCCCAGAATTTCAAAGTACATAAAGCAAAACGCCTTGTAAAAATATAAGAAGAGGAAAATCCATAACCACAGTAGGTCTAACACCCTTAAAATCCACTCCTATATATTCTGCAGGTTTCTCCTGATAGATTAGCGAAGTCTTACAGTGTGTATAGTGTGTAAGTTGTTTCTTCCCAGATGTTAGTATATCCCTATCCCTGGAGCATGAAGAGAATTGACCCTAGTTACAGGGCTAATGGTAACAAGGGCTGGTTTTGGTGGGTCTTGAGGAGAACAAGCATCCCCTTTCAAAGCATCTGCCCCAGATGAGGTTAGCATGGGGTTTTCAAGCAAAGGAAGGCTAGTCTCTTCAGATACCAGAAGGCAAGATAGTGCCACTGGCAAGGGAATCCTGGGGTGACTTGGGGTTTCAAGATTGTTAGTTTTATCATAATCTAACAAGATGTTTCTCTTCCAAGTTTCAGAATCCCATTCTTTCCCAGTCAATGCCCTAAACTTTAACATAAGAAACTTGGCATCACTGTGAATTTAGTAATCATAATTCAACAACCCACACAATTAAATTTTGTATAACATTTCAGCAATTATCAGCCCTGTGGCTATAAGAAAGAGTCCTTGTAAGGTCTTAAGAGAAGCTCTGTAGTCAGACCATGACTTGAGCTGAGAGTTAAAGGACCTGACCTTGTCGTTTTCTCTCCGTAAATACTCTAGTACCCTCAGGACAAGCCAGCCCACATCGCAGTCCTCGTTGTTTTCATGACTGCCATTAACAGTCAGTCCAGCAGCTGCTTGGGATTCCGAGGCATTTGCTTCCAATGTTATTGCATCATAATGAACCACAGGTGATAGTTTGATTAACTGTGGGGCCGCTACATTACCAGCATCCCATTTCCCACTGGCAAGGAGCTGAGCACTGCACTTAAGCCTAGACAAATCCCCAAATACTATTTGTGTGTGTGGTTGGAGGGGGGAGGGGGACATCTATCTACTGGGACCACTTCCGCTATCAATTCCTCGATAGTCAGGGTCCAGACAGAGACAGAAACTACATAGGAATTTGAACATTTGCAACCATATGGGGACGGTTAATATAAAGAACTATTTACAGGGAGTACACACTAATAAAGAAAGAATGCCCTAGGACTGAGGAAGAATAGCCAAGGAAAGAACAAACTTTCCTAGGCTGAGATTCAGATCTCCTTCCAGAGACAAGGCTGCAGCCCACTGCATGGTGGAGAAGGTCTAGATGCCCGGGGCCAAAGCTGGTCCAAAATGAGTGAGCTGAGGCTGGCGGTCAGGTGTCGCAGGCAGAGCACACGGGCTGGGGACCAGCATTACAACTTGCTAGAGGGCGAGCACCACTCGGCATCCTACACTTAACGCTGGCAACCATGGGGCACACTGAAAACTGGAAGGCACTCCTTTCCTCCTACCATGTCCCTCCGGCACCCTCTACTGACAAATTTAGCATTGTTCTGGATGGCAGACTCTGGCTCCATTATCAAGGCAATGAAGGGTGGGATGGAGCCGAGAGGCAGGAAATTGGTAACCATCTAACTTACTTGCTGTCCATTGCACCTCCTTTTTCTTCAACCAGTCCCACAGCTGCGGGGGCTCTTTACCTGGCACAGCGCCCTGAACCTTCATTCCCAAGGGGGCTGACAGCATTCCCTGCCCATTTGTGCTGGTTTTTTCACCCCAAATGCAACACCATTGACCCAAGAATGTCAAACCCGAGTGGCTCACCTTTGTAGCTAGAGTCTCCTTCCCTGATCTCAGAGCGGTACATTTTTCGAGCTTGGAAACACTACAGCAAGAAGTAGTCGTGGGTCCAGACCTTGGGCGAGTGTATAACCACACTTCCTACCCTGTGGGCAGTTGACACTGAGTCTGGCTCAAGCGTGGTGACAGTGGTTTCGCAGGAAAAAAAAGGCAGAGCTGGTGATGAGCGGGGAGAAATGCAAGCTTCTGAGGGAGGATCAGCTGATCTTTAAGGATGCCTCCAACCCCTAGCTTGGCTGTTTGTTTAGAAAAGGAACAGCAGCTGTGAAGGAACTCAGCCCTTACGGGTGGTTAAAGGTCAGGAACGCTGCTCCTTCAAGAGATGGCGGGGCGTGGCTAACGCAGCCTCCAAATACCTGTTTATGGCTCCCTCACCTGCACGTACACTAATGAGAGCAGGAGAAACACGTGGCTGAGGTCCCGGGCAAATAGTCCTGGGACCCACAGTAAACGCAGAGCCTTTTTTTTTTTAAGAAGCAGCTAGACGTAATCTAATAGGGAAAGAAATGACCGCGCTGTGGTTGTTCTCCGTGAGGATGAAACTTCAGAATATTGTGACTTTCATTTGTCTAGGTCACCCCCCCACCAAGACCAGGCTCCTTTGTGGGTTTAGAGATGTGATCTAACTTGTCCAGCTCTAAGTGCTCAGGCAGGGTCAGCTGTTACTCACCCACCGCTTCCCTCTTACCAATGAGTCAAGTGAAGCAGGAGGCAGAGCCCCCCTTGGGGGAAGGAGAAGTGCCACCAGTTGCTGCCACCCAGCAGACGCCACACCTGCACCCCTCTTCCACGCTCCCCGAGCCCGGCCTCTCCTCCTTGGCCTGTGCTTTCGCCTGACTGAACCCTAGTTCCTGCAGCCCTGGCTCTCAGAGCCTGGATGGCAAACGGCAAATCTGCTTCACAAGTCAGTGCACATGTGAAGAGGCCAATCAACAGCCTTCCACCATTTTGGTATATTTTTAGTAAAACATAGCTTTCACCTTTTGTTTAAGTGTCAGCTGGAATTACTTCACTTGTTTTTCACAAAACCCGAAAGAGCCCACAAGGCTCTGTGTGATCTGGAGGGGCCTGCCCTGCCCAGTGCCCTTCTGAGAGAAACAGCCCTAAGCAGCCCTATAGGGATTCTACCCCATCCCCTCCATCCGTAACCCTAGTGAACACCTGCCCCCAGGGCAGTCAGTCCAGATTTCTGGTCTGGCCCCAAAAGATGAGCTTTGCAAATCATATTCTTTCCTTGGGAATTGGAAAACTGAAAGCAGCTGGAATGTTCCGTAAGTGGAAGGTCACAGAGCAGGAAAGTTGTATAGCTAGGGTGTCAGGAAACTCTTTAGCTGAGAGAGAGTGGAAGAGGGAAACAAAGAGAGAGAGAGAGAGTTTCCTCACTCCTGACTGCTCTCATGGCTCCTGCGCTAGTGCAGTGAGCCTTGCCCTGTTTGTGGGCTGTTCTTGGACGCCCACAACATTTCCTCTGGAATCTAGACCCCACCAGAGCACTTCCTGGAGGATGAGCATGGGGGCCCTCAATTAGCAGCAGACCTTGGAGCAAAATCCCGGCCTCCAGACCAAACTGATGAGTCTGACCTCAAAAGCAGGGGTGGCCCTGAAAATGCTTGACAGTTGTGTGGCCGAGGTCCCACTCGTCAGAAGGGAGGTCTGCCCCTTCAGACGCCAGCAGGTGTGTGCCGGTTGCCAGCCGAAGTCAGGCGAGTCATGGGAGTTGGAGGGAGGCCATCGAGAATGGCTTCACGCCCTTCCCTAAATGAAATAATGTCTTAAAATCTCACTGTAAATTATCAGGGTAGCACAGTCTTCCAATTGCTCCCATCCAGGCTTGGCTCTGCAAGCCTCACTCCCTGTTCGATGGGGCCAGAAAGGAGTGGACTGGGGCCCTTAGGAAAGACAAGGGAATCGCCCCTGGTTTGGCATGCAAACCAAATCCGCAGGCGGAGCTAAAAAAGTCACTTCAAATTTTGGTTGCTCTGCATGCACATGAGTTAGCATGAGTAAGGATGTGGCCATCAGAGAAGGGAGAGAATCTCTCTCTGAAGCTCTTGGGGGAGATTTTGTTAGGTCCCTGTAAATAAAGAAATATAGTGCTGGTGGCCATGGTAAAAAGCACAAGCACACAGCCTTCCAGTAGAGGAGGAGGACCACTCACTCCTTCAAACTGCCCTTGGGGAGCACTCAGGCTTTCTCAGTGATGTCCAAACATTTTTACACCCCCCCCCAGTGAAATTCATAAAAATAAGTACCCCCTGCATATTTGAAAGCTGATATCCGGTTTTCATCTTAAGCTTAAACAGTTGCAAAGAATACAACTTCCAGTAAAGATTGACATTTTAACATAAAACTGTTCCGTTACTCTCTTAAGTGTAAAAATAAAACTAGACCATGAGATGGAATGACTGGACGGTGAGGCGGAGGAACACTAAGAGTGGAGATCCTCTTTAGGGAACCGGGATCTAAATGACCCATCATCATCCACACAAAACGGTGGGAGCAGACAGAAGGAACAAGTGCAAAGGCCCTGAGGCAGAGACAAACTTGATTTGTTTGACAAACAGAAAAATGCTAGTGTAGTGAGAGATAGGCTGTGAGGGGGAGGTGGGGCTGGATCCTGTAGAACTCCAGATACTATTGTGTTGATCTCTTCGTTTTGCCCCTCCACACTCTCTACTGTTATGGCCCTGTTCTGAGCCATAGAAGCCTGACCTGACCTGTGTCTCTGTCAGTGGGCAGTTGACTGGTGACTTCTAGATGTGCTTAGCCAAGAGTGCCCTCCAGCAGTTCTGACGAGGGAAAAGCAAGAGGGTGGGATGTTTACTACCCTGGCTCCCTTCTTGCAGGGTCCCATGGGCCGGCTGGGTTCCTTCAGCAAAGGTCCCAACTCCTGTCAGGGAGCCTGTTTCTGGTTACTGTTTCCTTCCCTTTCCTTCCTGCAAGCCTTGGTGCCTGGGGTGGTACCACCTGCTTTGGAACGCTGGGTACTGCATTGTCTCTTACGGTTTCCCTATCTGCTCCCCACCTTGGTGAAAAGCCCTTTTATTTAACTCTCCTCCAATTATCCTAATTTGTAGGTGTCATCCATATCTTCCTGGGACCCTGGTTGGTATTCCATGATCACGTGGTCACATTTTATTAGTAGTATTCTTAAGTCCTTTGATAATTGTCTTCCATCCTGTGAAGCTACATCACAGACCTTTTGGTTGTTTTTTTTTTTTTTTTTTAGCTTTTGTTTCCAAGCGCCTATTACAGTGTTATAGGAAAAGCATAGTGACCGTATACATAATGCACAACAGAGCCAAGAGATACTTGAGAGACAACTGGTCCATGGAGAACAAAATGCAGTTGGAGGCCATGAAGTTCAAGTCTGGAACAGCATTCCCATGCACAACCCTCTCTGGGGAACGCAAACTCCACTGCCCTCCCCAGGTTCAAAACTTCCACTTCCCCCTAGTGTTAGTTGGAAAACTTTTAGCCATAACCATATTTAGTCATATCTGGGGAGGGGGGTCAAAAGTCAAAAAGAAGAAAAAGAATGTATATATGCTTACGTAGCTAAGGTCACAGTCAGTGCTAACACACTTGTCTGGGAAAGCCTCAGTCAGAGGGCTCAGGACAAAAAAACAAACCCAGCCAAATAAAACCTTTCCCTTCAAGTGGGTGGACACTAGTTGCTTTCATTCATCTCAATCCAAGAATCACCCTGTCAAGTCATGGCTTTATCACACTGTGGAAGCCTTAGGTGGCTGCAAGGCCACTGCCGATGGGAGACTCCACGCTAATCACTGCAAGTCACAGCTGTCTTGTTTTTTTTTTCTTTTTTATAAATTTATTTATTTTATTATTTATTTTTGGCTGCGTTGGGTCTTCGCTGCCGCGCGCGGGCTTTCTCTAGTTGCGGTGAGTGGGGGCTACTCTTCGTTGTGGTGCGCAGGCTTCTCATTGCGGTGGCCTCTCCTGTTGTGGAGCATGGGCTCTAGGCTCACAGGCCCCAGCAGTTGTGGTACACGGGCTCTAGGCGCCCGGGCTTCAGTAGTTGTGGCATGCGGGCTTCAGTAGTTGTGGCACGCGGGCTTCAGTAGTTGTGGCATGCGGGCTTCAGAAGTTGTGGCACGCGAGCTCCAGTAGTTGTGGCATGCGAGCTCAGCAGTTGTCGCTCGCGGGCTCTAGAGCACAGGCTCAGTAGTTGTGGCGCATGGGCTTAGTTGCTCCACGGCATGTGGGATCCTCCCAGACCAGAGCTCGAACCCGTGTCCCTTGCATTGGCAGGCAGATTCTTAACCACTGCGCCGCCAGGGAAGCCTTGTCTTGTTTTTTAAAGCGTGTTTCCTTCGTCAAGATCATATTAATTTACTGACAAAAGGAAATCTACAGACAGACAGCCCAGAGAGGAAGCAGGAGGTAAAAGTGGATTGTCCAGTTGAAAACAGGACCGTGTGCAGAGGAAAAGTTTCCCTGACGTTGGTAGCTAAGCCAAAAAACTTTGATGCAATACATTGTACCCAGACATTTTGCTCCCACCTTCTGAGAAAGCCAGAAAAGGCCAAGAAGTGCAGGGGGCCCATGAAAATAAGAAGCAAAGAAGAAAGGATGTAGAGGTTGGTTAAAAATAAAATTTATCAGATGAGAATTAAGTCCTGAGAATGTTATCTCTTCCCACAGGAGGATGGAAAAAAAAAATCTGCATGTCAAGGAGAACATAGGCCACAGGATGAATAAGCATAAAAATAGGAGGAAATGACCAAGCAGACGTGCCAATCCTGCGGGAGGAGGGCTTTTCAGGAGGTGCTGACCTTCCAGGACAGGCGTCACCCTCCAGGGATACAGAAGAAACTGGCCGAGGGGCTGATTCTGGTGGAGAGAGACATTTTTTTTCCCTCTATACCCTTTTCAAACTGTTTGCTTTCCGTCCCCACCCCCATGTGCATTTGTTACCTTTTCAGAAAAATAATAGGTCTTTGGAAAACACTCTAGGGGAATTCCTACTTCTCAGCATTTTTATGGCAGGTAACCTTGTCCCAGTGAATTTTTCAAAATCCAGAGAGTTAGCAAATGCTTCAACTGGGTTGAGGATGAAGGAAGGTGGCGGCAAGCAGCCAGCCCTTGGCCGCTAGGAACCCACCCCCATCCAAACCCCCCACCCCGTCCCACCCTCAACAGCTTGTCTTGAGATCTGCCATGAATTTGGGTTGCTCCCAAAGCTCTCTTCCAAACCGGTCTACCACACCCAGACCCCATTCCCATTTAACTCCCATCACAAATGATAAATGAACTCCCAAATCTTCTACCTCTACATCCGCCGGCATCCCGGCATCCGTCACAAGGGATACGCCGTTTTTCCTTCAAGAAACAGGCACAAAACAAAGACTACCTGTTGAATTAATTTTTAATAATCCAATGTAAATAATGAATTTTGTTCCACAACTGATCTTAAATCTGTATGCAAAATTGTGACAATAAAACACAACTGCCATTCCCTATCTGAGATGTTTCTCTAACCTTAAAAAAAGAATTGCAGGACGGTCTTATGAAATTTCTGAAAAATCTCAGCACTTAGGAGCACGAGCAGCAACTACTTCCAAAAAAGCTGACTTTTCTAAGTACTAAGTTTATCAAAGGTCAAACAACAGAATTCAAGAAAGAAATCTGGTGCTTTTTCAACACTCATAGTCTTTCAAGGTATTTAAATAAGCAAAAGAGCTGTGTGTTTAAAGAAATTAAAATGGCATCCTTCTGCAAGCCACCTTAAAAAGATTAGATAAGAGACTGTCCAAGTGCTTTGGAGAATTAAAAATGTTTCTAAATCTCCACTCAATGTCACTTAGAGGTGATGACAAGAATTCCCTAAGATGACAGAGCCTTGCCTCCTCTCTTGGTTTCCACGTTATCAGATGGAGAATTGTCAGTAATAGAACCACACCGACATCTCAGCCTTAAGCCCAAACTGGAATGTTAGGTGTATTAAAAAAAAAAAAAGTTTCCTTTCCTCCCCTCAGAGGGCATCAACGTAGGGACACGAGGGCAGCAGCTTGGACGCTGTCCAAATGTCCCCATGCACTGTGGCCTGCTGGGAGGCCTCCAAACCGCATCCAGGAAGTCCCAATCTGTTTTTCTTCCAGATGGTCCACAATGCTTAACTCTGCTCTATGGGGAATGGCACGCTCCATACAGCTCATGCCCAGGGTTAGCCGGGAGGCCAATGTTGCCCATACTTCCTCCACGATCCTGGGGGGCATGCAGCAAAGATCCCATTGCAAAGACAAGGGAGAATTTAACTATGACATTGATGTTTTCTGCTCATGTGTTTTCTACTGAATAACTGACATTCCTTTAGGATGCTGGGCATGAGACCCTTGTTGATAACCCAAACCTCATGTAAAGATACCAGGCGGCAAGCACCTAAAGATTCCCCTCTTCCAACTCGACTCATTCCTGCTTTTGTCTGGCATCTCCTCTGCAGGAAGGAGACACCAAAGACAGCAAATACTGAGGAGCTGGAAGTCTTGAGTGTGCTACTCCTTCACCATGTAACCTCTGACAAGCCATCTAATTGCTCTGAGTCCGTTTCCTCACCTGAAAAGAGGAAGAGCGGTCTCAAAGCTGCAAAGAATAAACATGTGAGGGCACGTAGCACAGGCCTGGCATAGAGCTATTCTCTGAGTATGCAGAGTCATCTTACCGACGGCACTACATCAGGACTCGAACCTCTGACCTTGGCCTTGCAAATGTAAAGAAGATAAGCCACAGTAAGTCCAGGATCTCAAAGGATCTAACCTATCAACAAGGAAAGACAGCAACATATTAAAAAATCACTTTTGGATGGGAGTAGATTCGATCTGAAGCCAGACTGGGTCTTAAACATAAACCAGCATATATTAGCCAAGAGTTCAACTATAACCAGCTTCATCTTGAAAAGAACTATTTAGTCCCATTCTGTTTTGACAATCGTCTCTAACCACCTGGCTAACCAGTATTCTTTTCATGCCATTCAAAAGAGTCAAGACTGAAGCTAAGTCAATTTTGTATTACTTTTATTTAAAATAACTTTACCAAGTACATTCCTTGGGCTTGTCCTCATAGTTGATCAAATATAAAAGTACCTGACATGTCCAAACCCCTATTTTATATAAACTGCTGACCCAGCATGGCATTTCCCATCACTGCTTCCTAAATCACAGGAAATTTCAAGACCGCAGGGCCAAAAGAAATTAGGATGACCCAGCCTCTAAAAAACCTGATTTAAAGAAGAAAAACAAAATCATATCTGAATGGATAATTCATGATCCAGACAGCCCAGCATTTAATTGGTATTAACTACTCTACTAAAGACCTATTTAATGCACTTAGGTAACACTTTTTATTTCCATGAAATTGGATCCTTGGTTCAAAATTTAATCTCCTGCCAAGGACTCTGCACTATGTAGGTGACGTAACACTGAGGTAGGCTCTTAACATGTCATTGCCGGGAATATAAAAGAAATTGATCCGATTATTTGCTAAATAATGTTTCTTCATCAGGGCTAAGTCCTCCCCTAAGTGTGCTGTCACAGAGAGGAGCAAAAAGCAGTCACTATTAGTTGTATTTTCCAGGACTCAAATTCAGCCATGAAAAAAATTAGTGCATTAAAAATTGATTTGATATAAAGTTTATTAGGTTATAGGACCTTTGTCTGGAAGGAATAAGCAAGGCCTATGAGGTCTGATCTTCTGGCAAGTCAAAATATTGACTAAAATGAAAGATACAAGACATACTATTGGAACGACATGATATTCCTTCAGAATATCATCATTATCATTCTCATGACATTAGTAATCATGAAAAAAACTTAGCTACCATTTTAGGGAATATAAAATCCCTAATAAATAACCTTCTTTCATTCTCTCTTGCTGAAGTTTTTCGAAATTGTTCTGAAGGAGGAATGTAGTCTGTCCTATCTGAAGCTACTCTTATGTTACTCTCACGGTCCCTGGACACAGAGGGCAGAATCCCCTTGGTTCAATCTTCAGATTCATTGCGGTCAATGACCTCTTCAAACAGGCAAACAGATAGGAGAGGACACTGTGACCAAAGCTTTCTAAAACTCTTAGCCTAAATTTACAAGTCAACAACAAGAGAAAGACGTATGTGCAAAAATTCTAGCGAGCCCTTCCTGCCCAAGATGGAGGAAATGAATCAAACCATTAAAATGCGATGACAGGGGCTTCCCTGGTGGCGCAGTGGTTGGGAGTCCGCCTGCCAATGCAGGGGACACGGGTTCGAGCTCTGGTCCGGGAAGATCCCATATGCCACAAAGCAACTAAGCCTGTGCGCCACAACTACTGAACCTGCGCTCTAGAGCCCGTGAGCCACAACTACTGAGCCCATGTGCCACAACTACTGAAGCCCAGGCGCCCAGTGCCCGTGCTCCGCAACAAGAGAAGCCACCGCAATGAGAAGCCCTCGCACTGCAACGAAGAGCAGCCCCCGCTCGCCGCCACTAGAGAAAAGCCCACGTGCAGCAACAGAGACCTAACTCAGCCAAAAATAAAATAAAATAAAATAAATAAATTAAAAAACAAAAAAATGCTACAGCAGGAGAGTGAGTTTATTCAACAAGTATTTACTGAGCCCTTACTATGTGCCAGGCACTATTTTAGGTGCTGGGAATACATTCCCTTGATTAAAAACATACAAAAATCCCTGTCGTCATTGTGCTTACCCTCTAGAGGAAGGATACCAGACAATGAACATAATAAATAAGTAAATTACATAGTAAGTTAGGAGGTGATGAGTACTACAGAAAAAAAACAGAGCAGTCGTGAGAATGAAGACAAGTCTCATCTGGAAATTTTCCAAAACCAGACACACTCACACAAAAATATGCTCCTTTCTTGGAAAGTCTATGTATCTGTCAGTGACCAAAGAAAATATTTCTGGCCCCTTAATGTTCATGGGATTTTCAAGCAAGAAATTACAGGGATTTTAAAAATATGAAAATGGAGTTGAAAACTAAGAAAAGTAACTTTCATAAAACAGGAGCTCAATACAGAGTTCTTGAGGCAGCGGAATCTGTGCTTACTGTAGGAGCAGAGCTTCCCACAGTTCTAGCAAATTCCATGATTCTGGCCACACTGCCCACCACAGTGGATCTGAAGAGTCAAATCTGTTGAAAAGAGGCTACTAGGGTCAGAAAATGTGGAAGAACTCAAGCAGCTTTTCAGGATTGTTTGGTTTATTTCCATTTCCTTTTTAAAATACAGTGCCCTAGTTTTTGTGATTTTCTTATTTTGTTAAAGAAGAAGGGTGAGCTCATTAGAAAGGAAAACTGAAAAACAGGAATGCCCACATTTCCAACTCCATTTCCAATCTCAAATCGTTCAAGATGCACACGTTTATTGTATATCAGTAGACCCAGGTCTTTTGACACCATTGTCAGAGGTTGTCGGCTCTAAACTACCAGGAAGATTTTTTTCCCCTTTGATTTAAATTCAAATTTCATTTCAACAAAGCAACCAGAACAATTAATGAATTAGGTTCTCTGAGTCAGAAGTGAAAATAGAAAATAAATGGTGTTGTCATCTTTGATCAGAAAGTCGTATTTTCAGCAAAATGGGGCAGAGGCGGCAAGTCCAGTTTGCAGGACCAGGAAAAAGGAGTGTCCACCCACAGGATACTTAGAAATTGATGACTATGACAGCAGCCCTTTCTAGAGGTAATAACGTCATTAGGTTGTGATAATCCTCCAGAAACCCCAACAGCCCTGGATTAAGAACATCTGGAAATTGTTCAGATGACACAGATTTCTGTTTCCTGCTGTTAAGGCTTCAGTGATGCCTCTCTGTGGCATCTGTCGCCATCTAACTTCTTTGCAAACCTCCTCCTTTCAAATCAGGAAGTGTACATAAAGTGCAAGTAAGATTCAGTCCCTCGCCTGTGCTTCCAGGTTCTTGCTTTGATACCCAGGATTACCAAATCTGACAATCAAACCGCTGGCCAGCTAGGTCGTCTGCAGGTATTTCTGGAGTTAGCAAATGAGTTCATCTGGCAAAGAGAGCGTCTGAAGGTAGATGCAGTCTTGGCAAGAAAACACAAAGTACCGTACGCAAGACAGGGATGTGAATGATGCAAGCAGCAGGGGGGTTCTCATCACCGAGTCACTAAAGAAGTGGCCTTCTTTGGATCGCCACTCTTAAAAGTGAATTCAGGAACTGTTACTAAAATGAATGAGGCCAGCGGATTTCAGATCAGGGTCAGTCCTCAGTGAGGGCAGGTTCAGTTTTCCCTGGGTTGGGAAGAGAGAAAAGAAAATGAAGAGGGTAAGGAACCAGATCTGATGACTTTCATGTCACAAACGTCACCCCAAAAGCCTCCAGCAAATGCTTCCCATCTTACAGAACAAAGTTGAGCGGAGTGCCTCCTGACAGGGCTTAGCAAAATGTGTTTTCTTTGGGATTTGCCAGGTAGACAGTCCAAATGGATCATGGGTTAGGCAATGTTACATACATCTTTAAGATTTCTTAGATTAATTTTTCTTGATTAATATGCCCATAAGCACTGTGACTCTTCAAGAAAGAGATACAGTATGTAACATTTCCCACATTTGGGGACCAGGAATTTTACCTTCCCTCAAACTAACTCGGCTTTCAATACAATGTATTTTGGGAAACGCTGCCTTACAATACTGGTTGGAGGGGACAGGAATGACCTTACGTCATATTCAGTATATATTACATGAGCCCAGTTTTTTTAATGAGTCACATTCCCGTACCAATATAATAAATTAACCATTGTTGTTGGGATCCACTGTATTTCCTTTGCAATGTGCCAAAATCATGGGCAAAATTTAACGTTATGTTTGACGGACAAACATTAATGATCAAAAGTTAACTATTTGCCATCTATTATAAACTGTCACACAATCAGTGGACAGTCACAGGGGATGTCCTTTGCATTTTTTCTGATTTTTCCAGCACAGCTAAGGCCAAGGTTTCAGAATTAAGACCACAAGGCTGTCATCATATATATATGCAGTCTTGCATAGATATACGGCTGAGACTGAACAGAGTATATTAGAATATACATAAAAATCTGGAATAAAAGTCAAGGATTGACTTGATCAAAAGTCACAGAAAATTATCAAACACATACTAGTTAAATTCCTGAATTTCTTTTTGGCTTCTGCCCTTTCTTCAGCATCAAAGTACCAAACAGTCATGGCGTATCTGTGAAAGATAAGTAGATATTAGAAAAGAGGTTTAAAAATACTACCAAAAAAAAAAATACTGTAAATTTCACATAACAGTCATTTGTAAAGCCAACATTTAAAATTTTTCCTATTATCAGAGGTCCATCCCAATTTTAATTTAAAATAAACTTCTCTGGTTTCAAGTCTATTTAAATGTAATAAAACATTTAAGGAATTCCAAGTATGCTCCAGGCATTATCCTGGGCGATGGGAATTCAAATGGTCATGTGAATACATCAGCCTCTTTCTCAAGGAGCTCAGGCTCTAGCAGGCAGGAAAGGCAATTTAACAAATAATGTAACAGGTCAAGATGATCTACACAGAAAGGGCTAGAAGGGAGTCATTCTGCTAAAGACTGAGAGACCCTAAGTTGATGGGGAGAGCACAAAGGAGTGAAGCTTTGAAGAATAATTTATCAAATGACAGGACACTTAAAACTCCTGGCTTTTTTCTTTAGTTTTGGACATTGAGACAAAGATGCAATGGAATACTAATGCCCTCAAGCTTTCTACTGCGTCCCATCTATGGGATAGACTATAATAGGAGTAATTTCATGCATGAGTTTTCAAAAAGTTTCATTTTATTATTATTATTAGTTAATGGAATTTCTATAGCACTTGATTTTTTCCAAAGGCTTCCCATCAACATGTGCTAATGTTTCCCCTGTGACCCTGGTCATAGAGGAACTGGGGAAGAACGAGGGAATTCTGCACAAATGACAGGGTCCAATTATTGTACAACATTAAACAAGCCACAAGCAGGCTTTGGTGATAGAATCAGTTACCTGCTCACCTAGGGCACATCCCAATTTGATATTTCATATGCAACTCTATGCGGGGCTCAGATCTGTGATTTCTGGAGGGGGCCACATAAACCTTAAGCTCTTAACACCTGTGATTTTAATTTAATCAGTCTTGTTAAGGTTTAGTCATTATCTTTCCACCCAACCTCTCTCCTCCCTGCCCCCAACTGCTATTCCCAATTCAGGCTACACCCCACAGAGCTCCAATACCACCTGGTTTACAGCTTTGGCCATAAAACAAAGGCAAATGAGAGGCAGAATCTGAAATTAAGATTATATCAAGAGTTTCCAGATTAATACTAAACAATACTAAATTGTTCAGTTACTCTGAAAATCTCCCCATGCATGATCTAAAAAAAGAAGTCTGAAAAATCCAATTGTTGGGACATGATGGGTACAGTAAGCCCAATCCAATTTTAAGCTCAGGAAAGGGTAAAAAGGAAAAGAAATCAGAACAAATTCCCCTTTCTTTTTTTTTTTTCTTTTAAGTTTTTATTGGAGTATAGTTGATTTACAATGTTGTATTACAAATTCCTCTTTCTTTTCTGGAGGTTCTTTCTCTGCTTGCAACTGGCAACTTGTAAACTCATCCAGAGCTAACCAGACAGAATTCCTGTTACGTGGCAGCCAACATTCTCTAGGGGCAGTTCAACATTAGGTTTTTTTTAAAGGGGGGTAGGGGGAAGAAAGGAGAGAAGAGAAAAATGCTCTGGGAAATTTGGAATCCAAGATGCTCACCTAATGGAAAACAATTTGTTAATAGTTCAAACTGATGTTAGGTTTGTGTACTAAAGAACCCAAAATTTCTCCTTTAATTTTTATTGACTTCATACAGGTTTGCTATCAGTTTTGGGGGGTGGTTGGTCCCTCATCTGCAGAGAACACAAGTTTAGAGAATTCTCTGGGAACTGGGGTTTGTACACGAAGCTTCTCAAGAGGAATCGTGGCCCTGGCTGTTACCTGGTTGCATAGGAAGGCTGGACTTCATGTGGGTTCCTGCGGTCTGACCAGAAGAACAAGAGTCTGTCAAAAATGGGCTCCACATCCGCTATGAACGATTTCCCTTCTGGAAATATCCGCAGGACCCCACCATGTAGCTGAGGGCCACAAAGAAGGTAGATTATTTCCTCACACATAGTTCATTATCAATGATATTTCAGCCTCATCTAGAAACAAAGCCATCTTCCAACCACCACTCCAAGCGTATATTACTCCCAAATTTTTACTTCAGCCTCATCCTTTGTATTAAATGTTATTTCAAATTTGGCTAGACATATCTCGTAATTCACCTCCCACCAAATGAAGCCTTCCCACCCTCACAATCACGGAGTCCATGGATACAACATGGAGTACTACTAGGTCAGATCATACAGAATTGCCAATATTTGATTGTTTCTGACCTATAACCCCCTCCCGCCCCTCCCCCTGGCAATTTCATATAGTTCAGTCTAATACTAACAGCTCCCTAGGATAGTGACCACACATAACCTCCCCTTCAATTAGAATTTACAGCTTTCTTTGGAGCTCCCCTATCTCCTATCTGATTTCATCAGTTGGAAGTTACATGCTCTTTTTTCTGAACTCTCAGACCACCTTATCTTTCATGACATATATCACTCTCTTCCTTGAATTACTTTTTTTTACATGTACACCCAAGCTGTCCTACTAGAATAACCATGTCAAGGTAGAATTCAGACCTCATACGTCGATGTTTCCTCACAGCACAATGCCCGGCACTAGCAGGCACTCAAATATTTTTTGAATGATTTCATACTTTGCAATTTATCATCACTGATCTGGCAACTTTACCCTCTCGCCTATAACACTACCTTTCAAGATTTTAAAGGACAACTAAGGGATATACTTCAGTCACGTTACCAATAGGGAGCTGACACAAACCTTGTCACTAATTCACTGGTTTCCCAGGTTTAGTTTTTCTGACCCCAGATAAAATATCCTTGCTTTATGACAGCAAGTATCTGGCCTAATGAATAGCGAAAGGAGATGCAGAAGGTTCAAAAGCCAAATAAGCCTGAAAAGTTCTCCAACGTCTCAGACTCCTAAATCATCCCTAACTTTCAGAAAGCATACAAATTCCAGACAAATGTTTGTCAGTGTGGAACCAGACTTCACATCTCTATCTATATATATGTTCAAAAATATAAAAATAAGCCATAAAACCTTTGGCATTCACAAACCGTAGTAAACCATGGCAAGAGGCCACCAGGGAGACATTTTACCCCAAGAGGGAGGACTGTGTGGGAAACCTCACTTGGGGATAGTTTAATATCCTACAGTTCTATTTTTGTGAAATTCTCTCAGTGTTGGTCCTGGCAGGGAAAAGTATATATCTTATTCCACATTGAGAATCGAGAATCCTATCAGCTCTGGATTAGACTAAAGAAATTGATCCCCATTCCTAAAATTATAAATTATTTTCTCTTCATCAACCATCAAATTATAACCTATAACCTAATAATGGCCCTATCCACCCATCCCCATCAAATTAACTTCGTATCTATTATTTTCATCTCATCAACTTTAGTACTAACACCGTAAGAGGAAAAAAGAAAAAATATGAAATAGAAAGGATTCATCAGTGGGGATTATGAACTGCAAACTTTCCTCTAAGTCATCTGAATTCTTTTCCTATAGTTCCTAACCCCTCACTCTACTCCCATTATTCCAAGTACCTTGGCATCCCAGTTCTTGTTCAGATAGTAGATGCAGGTGATGCAGCGGCCGTCACCGCTGGGGTTGTCCACATGTCGAACATAACCTGTTCCATTTCCTGGGTAGCAAGCCACCATCGCCTATGGAGAAATCCCAAGGAAGCTGGTTAACAAAGCTGAACCAATCTTCTCCCACCAGTGAACAGCTGAGTAACACAGTCTCCTTGGGTGCCACGTGACATAGGTGACTGTTGGCTTCTTAACTTCACGTACAGTACATGAATTTGGACTCTTCAGCATATATGATTAACGGCCAAGTTATACCTTATGGCTCAGCCCAGTGGAAAGTAGTTCAACAATATTCCCACAATTCTAGAACAGTTTGGACAGTATCTATGGTTGTCATTAGGATGCCCCGCCTTTCTTCAATCTTTCTTTTTGGAAAAGCAGGTTCTGGGTTCCCACCCTAGAGCCACAAAATCATAATCACTAGGTTTGGAGTTTAGGGATTATGCATTATTGACAAGTGCCCCTGAATCACCGAATCACCCACTGTCTCAATCAATGGCTAAAGATACTTGCATTTACAAAGAGACAGGAACCAATGACGAAGGAGAAAAAGGTTAGGCTTGCTCAATAAAATGCTTAGGACAGAAAGAAGAGGGGAGGGTCAATGGAAGCTGTGCCCCAACTTGTCAGCATAGATGACAGTCAGATCCAATTCATAGAAAAAGCCACAGACACATCTTAATGCATTTTTCAATGCTTGTCTTCTTCCTACTGACAATTATCAAATTAAATGATAACCTGAAATTCTCTTCCTTTTGCCCAAGCGCTACCTGTATCAGTCAGGTGGAGAAATAAAGCAGGAAGCCAAACTAAAAATCCTACTAAAAATTACTATTAGGGAATTACTATGAAGAGGGTAACAAATCTCTACTTGTTCCCTGGAAAATTTATAGCAAAGAGTAGAAAAAAATAGACAAAGTGTAAAAAGCCAGTTCTTTTCACAGGACACTGCCTTATTTCTAAAATATCTTTGTAGGGATGAGATACATGCAGGGAAGATCTCGGCAACAAAAGATGAGAAAAGGGATATTTTTTCTGTTTTGTTTGCTGATGTATTCTTAGTGTCTAGAACAGTTCCTGACGCACAGAAGGTATCTGTTTAAATTTGATTTTTTTCTTGGGGGGGGGGAGGGGGGCACTGCGGGGCTTGTGGGATCTTAATTCCCCAACCAGGGATTGAACCCAGGCCCTCAGCAGCGACAGCACGGAGTCCTAACCACTGGACCGCCAGGGAATTCTCTTTTTTGTTTTGTTTTGTTTTAAAATTTGATAAATAAATGAATGAATAGCAAACAGCTCTTTCCTCTAAACAGTAAGTTTACTTTCTACCTAGATCAATAGAGACTTTTGTCATTTTAAAGCATATCTTCAAACATACATGTAGCGATCCAGTTCACATTTTCCTTCATAAATGGCAAGACTGTTTCATTGGTAAAATAACCAGTCAGGTAGAGCCCAAACTAATAACACTAGTGGCTCAATGAATCAGCTTCAAAACCATGGGTGCCAAGTCACTCCCAGTGGTAACAGGAAGACATGAACTAGGCATGTACTTGAAAGGCTTCTTGCATACTAGAACAAAAATAAGGTTGAATAGTAACTTGGCTTTACACTGATCTTAAGGCTTAAATCACCATATCTCTCAAACGTTATATCCCTAGGAGGCTAGCAATCCCCATATCCTGCCTTTGAATGTCTAAAATGTCAGTGCAATGTCATCTTAGAGCTGAAGTTAGGCTGTTAGCTTGAACATCTTTCAGAGGTGGAATTCTGAGGCTACTGCAATCGAGATTTAACAAATGATGGTACCACCAAGCAAAGGATGGCTTGGGGAAAGGTGATTGGTAGCAGACAGAAATGATGGGTCTAGCTGGGGAAGAAGAGATAAATGAAGTCGTCTATAATGACTAGGGAATTACCCATCCCTGGAAGCAGCTATTAGGATTATAAGAGCCACCACTGAGCCAATAATGAAAGTCACTTAAGCCACAAACAATTATAGGCTGAATTCCCTACCAACTCAGCCTCTCCCCACTGTGAAGCTCTGAAAAGAAGAAAAAGTACTCCATCAATGCTACATAATCGGGCAGAAACAGAGACACAGATGTAGAGAACAAACGTATGGGCACCAAGGGGGGAAAGTGGCGGGGGGAGGTGGTGGTGGTGGGATGAATTGGGAGATTGGGATTGACATATATCCACTAAAATGCATAAAATAGATAACTAATAAGAACCTGCTGTATAAAAAATAAATAAAATAAAATTCAAAAAAAAAAAAACGCTACATAATCTTATATTCTTAAACAGCTCTACTCTAAGGAAAAGATCAGTGGTCTGGATGTCCGCCATCTAATTTACTCTGCAACTAATCATGTGATCCCAGGCTTGGTTTCTTTCCTGTAAAAAATGGCTTGGGTTACCCAGCCTCTGATGGTTCAAGAAGATCTCAGAGTCTACCTAAGCATCAACCCCAGAAGCAGCAACAGAGTTCTTCAGGGCATTAGGAAGTGCTTAACTGCCTCAGGACTCAGCTTAGATTAAATACTGATAGAAAGAGATACAAACTCACAAAAGTACATCCTTTTGTATGTACTGCTGCATCTATAAAACTCACGCATAGAGAAGGAACTAGCACATTCCAGGGGACTTATCATTAGGACAAGACTCCTAAGTGTCAGCAAAGTATCTGATTGCTTAAGGGAGAGAAATATAGAGAATTTTTCTGGCCAGAGTGAATCTTCACCTTCTCTCCTGGTTCCTGAAACCATAGCATCAAGTTCAAAACAATGCAAGCAAATCATTGTGAGCCTCAGTGGGCCTGCTGAAACTACACAGGCCAATTTTATCAGTGTTTTCTTGACAAGAGCCACAGGAGATGGGTCTTGGCTTGGGCACATTCCCAGTATCTGTTGGGTTTTGACACAGTCTAAAACCAGGAGGCTAAGGATGCGCTGAGAAGCAAGGCTCACTTCAATGACATCACGCGTTTCTGTGCCAAACTGTGCACGGGGCAGAAACAAACCCCGGAAACTGATCAGTTAGTTCAACAGAGCTGCTATCCAAACCTCATCAAGCCAGGAAGGGATTTAGAGTGTACAGAGGAGGAGAACCCTCCAGGACAATAAGAACATCACCAGAGTACTTCAATGATCACATGACAAACACGCTGCGCAATAGCACTGACACCCATCAGGAGGAAGTCTCACTTATCGCCGACTTTTTATTTGCCAGAACTTGCGGACTAGATTAATATTTGAAATTTATACAAGTTTAATAACGTGTTAGTGTGACCTGCAATAGCACATACAATTTAGTCCTATACTTCTATGCTTGGATGGGCAGACAAGTCCACATGTCCCCTTACGTGTTCACCATCCTTTCCTATGGCCCCATCGTGGACACCCCCCCACCCCCTGCACCATCCCCAGAGGCTTCTCCATAGCTCTGTAGCAAAAGGAAATGAGTGGAGAGGGGTGAACCCCTCCCAGGCTCCCAAACTGGCTCTAGACCAGAGACATGTGCTCTGGATACCTAGGCGGCCACGTTCAGGCAGTAAATGTGTAAGGATTCTTTGAAAATGTACACAGACATATAGAACTTTGACAGCCAAACCCAAGTAACAAAATCTGCTCCCCAAATGCCACAGGTGGAAAAGAAAACAGTTCCTGTTAAGGGGTGTTACTGAGTTGGCTTCATAAAAAGCCATATCTCATCAATCCCAAAGGTAAAGTTGAAAAAGGAAAGTCCAGGATTTCCATCCCAATGCCTAAACAGAATGTTCTTAATTGAAACCAGTTTGATCGCATATATACACCATTTCAAAAAACTGGCATCATTGACCTCCACTGTCCATTCATGGGTGGGAAGGGGATACATCTGTCCCATCCCAGCCTCCACTCAGATTCACCACTTCTCTAAAAACAATCAACAACATAGATGTTTTATAGAAACGTATTTTACATCACTCATGACTTCAGCGTCAGTCACTAGTATGACTTGATCTTAAAAAAGAGAGTGACGTTTTACATAAAGTTTAACTCAGCAAATTAAAATAGTAATCAAGCCTTATTTTATTTACCAAATTTGCAATAAATATGAATCCATTTTTAAAAATTTATCAAGAATAGCATAACTTCAAAGCTGCCAGGTTGAGTGACCTTTAAACTGGTATTTTGGTCCACGGCCAAATGCTAGGTCCCTCTAACTGTGAAGCAGAAATACCAGCCAATCTTGGTAAGGATTTGTTTTGAATTACGAACGGTCCCTAGCAGAGCATATTTTAATAAAATGCCACCTAAACACAGAATAACCTGTACTTAACCTCTTCACACCTCAGTTTTCTCATCTGAAAAATGGGTTTATGAGGATTGAAGGTGATAATCCATGTAAAACAGCGCAAGGCCTGGCACACACTAAATGCTGCTTAGTGTCAGCTATTTTTAAAACTGATGATGTGCATGTTTTTGTGTTCCCCTCCACTGGGGCTTCAGAATGTCTCCCCTTCAGGGATCCGATCCTACCTAAGTGCTTTGTAGCTTCGAACCCAGGGCTGGCAAACTCATATAGCCTGTGGCACTTGCAAGTAACATAAAAAATTGAAGCTAACCAGGTATATATGTGTCAAAACTCTAGAGTGTGTACTATGCTACCTACAACTAGGGAAATTTCTAACCTTGGCAATGAGGGGCCAGTGTTACAAAATCTTCAGATTTTAGGACAGTAGCAGGGAACTGAACCGGATTTGTATGTAAACTCTCCTGTATATTTTTTATCCCGATTGTTAAATCAGGGCCACAAAAAAACATATCAGGCTGGATTTTGAGATCACTATCTGAGGCTCTCTTAAGAGATCAAGCTACTCTGTGTTACTTCCTGAGCTACAAGGAGGCACCGTCCCCATTTCTCTTTACCAGGCTCAGCTGTATCCTTCATCCTTCAGTGTCATCCACGTTGCACAGGCCTCCGCCAAACCTCTCTCCCCTCAAGTCCTTCCCCCGTGTCCGCTCTGGATATAGCAATGGGGGCCCAGGATCCCTCCTCTCTTTACCATAAGAAACTAACCACATGGAGTATTAGACGTGTAAAGACTTGAGAAGAAATACACAAGACCATGCACCTTGGTTAGCTTGGAAAAACAGCTAAGCAAATGTAATAGCTGAAGTTTTCTGGCCAGAAATGGGTCCAATTTATACTACCTAAATCGGACAAAAATCATATGATATCACTTACATGTGGAATCTTAAAAAATGATACAAATGAACTTATTTACCAAACAGAGATAGACTCATAGACATAGAAAACAAACTTATGGTTACCAAAGGGGAAGGGGTGGGGATAAATTAGGACTTTGGGATTAAAATATACACATGACTATATATAAAATAGATAACCATCAAGGACGTACTGCATAGCACAGGGAACTATACTCAATATCTTGTAAGAACCTATAATGGAAAAGAATCTAAAAAAGAATACGTGTGTGTGTGTGTGTGTGTGTGTATAACTGAATCACTCTGCTGTACACCTGAAACTAACATAATATTGTAAATCAACTACACTTCAATAAAAATTTAAAAAATATATATATTACCTAAACCACTTAAATTCCTACAATACAATATTTACAACGCATCTTTACAACATAGTTGCAACTATGCAAAGCTTTCTCCAACAATTTCAAGAAAATGTCACTAAACAAGAGTTCACGTTGCGGCCAGTCTCTTACAAAAAAGCAAGCTCTCAGTGTGATGATGAACAGCTCATAAGCAGAAAAAGTGCTTTAGAGTCTTTATATTCATTCTCATGTCATCTAGATTGGCATAAAGAAATTAGCTGGAGATAATGTAGGCACTTTAAGGAAACAAGTGTGCAAACTGTCACTAGTTACCTTGGCATCTTGCTTGTTATCTGTCTTGTTAGTTAAGAGCAAGCCTAGCTAGTTCCTTCCTCCTAGTGCCCTAGTTAAAGACTGATGTAATGAAATGAGGGAGAAATGGGAAATATGCTTTTGGTGGGCAATAGCAAGAGCTGTGCCCAGCTACCACGTTCCCCTTCCCAAAGTTTCAGCATCTGACCATACAATTCAGAAGATTCAGAACATCAGACAGTCAATATCCATCAGGTAAGTAATCTTGAAAATGAACCCCACGTTATTCACTAAAATGTCTTCTACTATTCTATTTCTATCCTGGGAACTTCTGCCTTCCTCATGTGTCCTAAATCCACACTAAAAATTCCCCTCCCTGAACCCACGTACCCAGAACTCTGCTACATATAACCTCACCTCCAATTTAGAACAATAATCATTATGCCCCCATACCTGAACTTTGTTGAAATGCAGGAGCTTCAGTAATTCTGAAAATGAAAAATCAGAAGTTATTGATATAAGCAACTCTCAGTTGCTCTGGTGAAGTAGGCCTGCTGGTTCCTCTTGATCAGGCAAGAGCATCCTGCCTAGAAGGGCAGGGAATTTACCATATTCACTTGAAAACCTGTCCTCAGGGAGACCTTTTTCATCAATGCCCCTCTTTACTATGAACTTGGTCCTAACTTTGGGATCATTCAACCAACTATCAACAACTATCAAGACTCTGAAATCTTCTACTCAGTTCTCTTAGCTCCTTGAGATTCTTACATTAAAGAGCTGGGCTCCCACACTCACCCTCAGAAATATGCATAGATGCACACACACACACACACACACACACACACACACACAGAAGCACGCATAAGATCACAAAGGGTTCACGGGCTTGTAAGTTCTAACTGAACTAGATCAAGATTCTATTTCAGGGGATCCTGTACTTCGTGCATGAACCTGAGTAAATCACCCTGAACTTGAGTGAATCACCCTTCCCCAGAAGCCACTGAAACTCTCCGAGGCCAGGAATTTAAGAGACTATTGTTACTCCTTTTCGAATTCTGCTTAATTCCTCTCCTTGGAGGGGATTCAAGCAGAGCCCTGCAATTAAGCACAGTAAACAGGCCCCGGAACATCGACACAGCAATACAGGCTGTTTGGGTTTGGGAAGGCGGCCCTTCCCGCAGAGGCCTGGCTCCCGGCCAGCGGGGTGACGGCTGAGTGACAGGGCTACGTGCGCTGCGTGAGGGTGGCAGCGAGCCCACACCCGAGCACACAGCCCGGCAGCCCGCGGAGGGAACCGGCACGGGAAAGCCCTCCCCCATCACTACCCCAGTCACCAGAGAAATGTACTCAGTAAGGGCTTCCTTGCAATTATGAAATCTGCACAAGTCAGCCAGGCCCTGGGTTAAGGACATTAACACAGGCATTTAACCGTATCCATTCCGCTACCCCTCCTCAAATCGTTAACAACTGCCATTTCCTGAAGACCCATGAAGCCAGGGAGCACTTTAGGGTGGCAATTTACACGTATTCTCTCATTTAATTTCCAGGTTAAGGGGAAGGTGGGCAGCGGTCACCTGCCCTGAGTCACCCTGCCCACAAGTTTTCGGTAGAAGACATTAACCCTGGGAGCTATCATATTGACCTAGAAGTTTTCTTATTCCTATACGAAAACAAATTCATGAGTAATCCTTAAGGCAATATGGGGGTAGGGATGTTTAACTTCCTTTGATGTGAGAAACAGACTTATCAGTAAATAAAACTTTACATGTAGCTCTCTAAAGGCTTTGAGCCGAATAGAAAAATAAAAGAATGTCTGTGACCGCAGGATTGTCAGAGAATTAAATATGGTTGGCTTTAAATTCTCATCTGGAATGAATCCTAAAATACTTGAGGGAAGCCATGATAACTTAAATACAGTTGGTAAGACAAGATTTTATTGAGTAATATACAAAAATATATAGTTACCAATCAAAACATGTCAAGAAAAATGCCTTGAAGCAATGTTCTTCAGAGAAACCAGGAAGCACTTTACTTGCAATTCCCAGTGACTCTGAGGAGTCTTAATGTGGGACAATGTAACTATGTTGGAAAAAGAAAAAGTTAAAGAACTTTCTAGGAAACCAGATCTTACATTCACATTCGGATTTCAGCACTTGGAAAAATACATCTGCTGAATGAAAGGAATGACACACAGCAAGTCAGAACTAGAACTCATGAAACTCGGGAGGCCCATTTATTTACTGAACAAACATGTGTACGTGCCTGACACTGTTCTATGTGCCTCCCAAATATTACCTCATTCAATATTCGTAACAGCTCCATGAGGCAGGAACCATTATTATCTCCATTTTACAAATGAGGAAACCGAGGCACGAGGAGTTTAGGTAACCGGCCTTTTCGAACCCAGTTAGTCTGGCCTCAGAGAGTGAGCGCACGCTTTACGGGCGCAGCTTATCCTTTGTCTAACATTAATCGGTTCACCTCTTTTTTGAGAGAACTAAGATCTTCGGTTCTTCTTGAAGTATTTGACTTCTTCTCACCCTCGCCTATCACCCTTGCCATAATGATAGAAAATCACAAAATGCAAAAAGAAAGAAAAAAAAAAAAGAGTGTCCTTGGTATTGAGTCTGTGAACTAAAAGCTCCAGGGCAGTGAAGGGGGTAGGGGGTAGGGTGCAGGTAGGGTTGTATTTCCACAAAAGCCGAGAGCAAAGGAAACTGACTCAGTCCCGCAGCAAAACACTAGTTGTCCAAGTTGCCTTTGATTGGTTATTCCCACTGCAGGACAAACTCAATCCCACTCTAAACTCTGTAGCCCCATATCTGACTGGGATGCAGTTGGTCAGCAATCAGTCTTCTCCCTAGGCTGCTCTTCCCCTTACCTCGGGGTCTGTGGAAGGAAGTCAGCCTCTCCAGGACCTTTCCTTTTAGCTCAGGTGAACACCAGCCAAGGTTTTCAGACGTTTCCAAAGTCAGAAAGCAAATAAACAATTAAGAAAAAACTTTAAAGGAAATACAGAAGTGTATTTCCCTTGGGAAGGCACCTGGTAAACTCCAAGGAATCTCAGGGATGAGACAAATTTTCCTTACTCAGGTGCAAAGCTTATTCAGGAGACTCTTAGCTCCACTACTACCACATTAATTAGAATTCACTGAGTACAGAACTTTCTAATATCAAGTGAATTAGAATACGCTGGATACAGACCCACTATGGCTTACAGGAGGGGATCTAGAGGACCACTCAGACACGTGAAAAGTGAAAGGCTCTTCTGAGAGAAATGTATAAACTACTTTGGGGAGCAGCAAGGGGACTAGAAATAAAGGAGTTGCCTGGCCCTGAGTCTAGGGGGCAGCGATGGTGAACATAATTGTACCTATGTCCCTTCAAGATGGGGCTCCAAGAGAAGCCCCATTTTACAAACGTGGAAACTGAGAGAGACAAAAAGTGACTTACGGGACATTATAGAACTAAGCATGGTCTTCCCACTGCTAAACACTGCTTCTAAAATGTCAGGAAAAAGTTGTTCACTGAAAACAGGTGCAATCATTTCCAGAGTGACCATGAATGAAATTGTCTTCCTTCAAGATAACACAACAAAGGATTCTCAGATGATTATCATGGCTTATCAAATAGAGGCTCAAACTATATTAACTGGGAAATCAAAGCCCTCCATGCAGAAGTAGGAAAAGGCAAGTGCCAGCTACTCTCCAATCTCTACCTAGTAAAACCTTTGATTACAGTCAAGCTGGATTCGTTTTTCGGCTTTGCTTCCCCAAAGAGTCCCACACCTCAGCCATCTTACCCTAGAGGGTCAGAAACAACCCTAGGCTCCTGTGTGGTGTTCAGTTAGTGCATAATCGATACTCAATACTGACAGAATCATCTGCTCTTTTCCAGTTTGTTCTCACCCCAAATCACTACGATGCTTTCTTGTTCTCCCTGGTGCCTTGAGCTTGCACTCCTTGCCAGGCTGTAGGATACAGGGGAGCAATACTGCGCAGATATTAACAAAGAGTGTTCCCCTCCATTCAACGCAACAGGAGAGAATCAGTTCCAAATTATACTCCAATTCTGATTCTGGAAAATTAACTTTTATTGGAAACAATAATAGAAAAATTGTGTGCGTTGTGTGTGTGTGTGTGTGTGTGTGTGTGTGTGTGTGTGTGTACTTAACACGTTAATGTGTTTTTCTCAAAAATTTCCCAAATGAAACAAGAACACTTGCATTTTTTAGCTTTAGCAATGAATAAGCTCAGATCTGATCAACTGATTGAATGCCGATTTTCTCACTGATAGAGAAACTCCAGGAAGACAGAGCACCATCCCCATTTAGCCTCCTCATATTCATTTTATTCAGTGGTTCTCAAACTTCAGCCTGTATGAGAATTGCCTGGAGGACTTGTGAGCTTCTGATTCACTAGGTTTGGGGAGAAGCTCAAGAACATGCATTTGCAGCACGTTCCCAGGTGATGCTCATGCTGCTGGTCCCACGACCACGCGGAGAATCCATGGCTATTTTGTGGCAAAGCACGAGTTTCTGTGCAGTGCCTCACCCTAAATAATAAAAAGTCAAGGGGAATTAGAATTAGTCACCCGCACTAGTTAACTTGGAGAACAGGAGATGGTGGGTAAAGCAGGAAGTGAGAGGAATTCCTATAGGGCAGTTTCTGGCACAGCCCTGGCATCACGATTCCTGAAGCTGGCAGGAAACATTCCAATTGCAACTCTGTAGCATTGCTGAGGATTACTGTCCTGTCAGCGCTGGGGTGTGACTGTGGATAGAGTCAGATCTCTTCTTCAGGAATCCAATCAGAGGCACTGAAAGCACCTATTTGCCCTCTCAAATAAAATTTTAGTCTCAGTTTTCATTGAATTCCTTGTCATCTGGAGGTAGATTTATATTATTGTACCCATGTTACAGATGAGGAGAGTGAGGCTCCGAGAACTGACTTGCCAAAGATCACAGTGAGACAAAATAAAACGTAAAATGTCCATCCCAGTGCCTAATAAGGTACTGACCAAATTAAGTTCAAATATAAAAATAAAAATCGACCTTGCTCCTAAAGAAGTGGAGATTAAGGTCCTGAGATGCTGCCTGCCAGGGTCTGAGCGAGGACCAGAAGCCAGGGTCCTAGCCTCGTGGTCCCAGGCTTCTCTGAGGCAGACCTCTAAGTATGAGCTGCCAGGATCTGATGTGACTTGGTACTTTCTAGGGCCAAGCATAGAGTATCAGAACTAAGAAAAAAAAAAACCTTACAAAGCCAAAGTCCCTCCTTTGAGATGGTCCCTCACAGACTGTTAATGTAATAAAATAGTTTAACCCTTTAGCATCAAATTAGGGACCAAGTTGTAAAACCTTTTTCTTTTTTCTTTTTCTTTTTGGCCTAACACAATATTTATAGCACGAATGGATAAAGAAGTTGTGGTACATATATACAATGGAATGTGGTACATATATACTCAGCCATAAAAAGGAACGAAACTGAGTCATTTGTTGAGACGTGGATGGATCTAGAGACTGTCATACAGAGTGAAGTAAGTCAGAAAGAGAAAAACAAATATTGTATATTAACGCGTGTATGTGGAACCTAGAAAAATAGTACAGATGAACCGGTTTGCAGGGCAGAAGTTGAGACACAGATGTAGAGAACAAACGTATGGACACCAAGGGGGGAAAACCGCGGTGGGTTGGGGATGGTGGGGTGATGAATTGGGCGATTGGGATTGACATGTATACACTGATGTGTATAAAATTGATGACTAATAAGAACCTGCAGTATAAACAAACAAACAAAAAACAAAACAACTAATACTAAACTTTCTTTGGGTTATTTGTATGGAAATATGTTAATATAAATGTTTCAGACATTACATGAAATTTCTAAAAAATATATATATATATTTATAGCTTTTTTTTTTTGACACCCTGACATCCTTAAAATCGAAGTTCCTTTTAAAGATGAAATTAAGTCAACAATAAAGGACTATTGGAGGCACTAAAAATATATATCAAGCTTAATAGTCTCTGCCTTCAAAGAATTTATAGGTAAATGAGGCAGGCAGGGTAAGCAGCAAAGAAATAAATGTACTGGGGTGGCCCGGGTTGAGCCATCCACAGAGTTCTAGGAAGCAGAAGGGAACTTCACGGAGAAGGCAGGAGGATGGATTTTTGAGGAGAAGACAATGGGGAAGCTTGGTTTGCCTGGCAAATCCGTTTCTAGCACTTCAGGGATCCGGAGGGCAGGAAGGCTGTCAGTGGGAGATTAAATGTAGAAAGGTCAGATGGGGTCAGACGTGGAGGGCCTTAAATGGCAAGCTAAATTCACAGCATATACGGTGGACAATGGGGAGAGAGCACGGTTGGGTGTGTTTTTGTTTGTTTTTTTTTGTAAGCATGGAGACGGCATGATTAGCGTTGGGTTTTACACTGCATAACACTGGCAAAGCTCATTAAAATGGATCACAAGGAGAACAAGAACCAAAGGCAGGTGATTTCTGATTAAAGTCGGTATCTTTAAAATACTTCCCTCCTCAAGGATTTCTACTGTGAAAGAGAAACAACATTTAGTTTTTTTAAAAAAGACAAAACTTAAGGTTCCACAGGGAGCCGAAAAAAAAACCCTCAAAAAGCCAAAACAGCACAAAATAGCCAAATTTTGACCAATAATATTGCACGTTCCTGAATGAACCTTCAACGTTTAAAACAGTTTTGTTTACCTACTCCAAACAATCAAATTAAACTGCAAAACAATATAAATAGGAAAGAAGCCATCCAAAAAAAAAAAAAAAAAAGACTCACTGCCAGCTTTGTGTGGGGTATTGAGATTTCTAAGGAATAGTCCCTCAGGTTTGACTAGACAGATAAGTAGAACTGGGAGGGGATGTGGAGGGAGGGGCACAGGCAGAATCTGTGATCTATTTGTCTGGAGAACACAGAGCAAGCTCCCCCAAAATGTTCAGACTGTTTAAAACAGTTTATCTTTACTTCCAAGCAATGCTCAGAAAGAAGAGTATTATCCTGAATACTTCAAAACAACTTCAAGTTGCCCTAAAAGAACCAAAAGTAGATGTATGTCACTGACACCTGGAACTGTGTTTTTCCATTTGTCTTCTTCCCACTGGCAAATAATCAAGACTACTATCATATTCTTTGAATCTCTGTATTTTGGAATTATTTTTATATGCTGTTATTATTTTGGCTTCATTTTGGAAACAGAAATAAGAGTTAATATGAGATAGGTACATTTACTCCAGAACTTGAGAAACAGTGATCATTGCATCTCCTAAAGCATGAAAAATTGGTTTGACTAAAAATAGAACTACCATATGACCCAGCAATTCCACTCCTGGGTATATGCCCAAAGAAAATGAAAACACTACTTTGAAAAGATACATGAACCTCAATGTTCATAGCAGCATTCTTTACAACAGCCAATATATGGAAGCAACCCAACTGTCCACAGATGAATGGATAAAGAAGATGTGGTATATATACAACGGAATACTACTCAGCCATAACAATGAACGAAATTTTGCCATTTGCAGCAACATGGATGGACTTGGAGGGGATTATGCTAAGTGAGATAAGTCAGATGGAAAAAGACAAATACTGTATGAATCACTTGTATGTGAAATCTAAAAAATACAACAAATGGACAAATATAACAAAACAGAAGCAGACTCACAGATACAGAGAGCAAACTAGTGGTCACCAGTGGGGAGGGGGGCAGGGCCAAAATGGGAGTGGGGGAGTAGGAGGTACAAACTATTGGGTGTAAGACAGGTTCAAGGACATATTGTACAACACGGGGAATAGAGCCAATTATTTCGTAGTAACTGTAAATGGAAACTAACTTTTAAAAATTGCATAAAAATAAAAAATTAAAATAAAATTGGTTTGACTTAAGGAGGTATTAACATTGTACTGAACATGGAGGACACTCAGTAAGTAGGAACCAAATGAATCCAACACAAGATGTGAAAGCCTACATTACACAACTGCAAACCCATGGGTCTGTAAGGCTGGGACTGGGTAGAGGCAGGGGGTAAAAAATATGACACTCAGTCACTACCAGCTCACCAAAAACAAGAATAGGAACTCACCTA
Source organism: Balaenoptera physalus (assembly GCF_965194825.1). NCBI lineage: Eukaryota > Metazoa > Chordata > Mammalia > Artiodactyla > Balaenopteridae > Balaenoptera > Balaenoptera physalus. Next base: position 64,712,993 of record NC_138883.1, on the reverse strand, counting down.
CAAATCAATATCAAAAGAAGATACAAAATTAAGGTAAGAGCCATATTGGTTTAAGATTGAAATAATCGAGGGAAACAGGGCACAAATTTCTATGTATAAAGAACCAAGCTAACTAATCTTGCTTGGCAAACAGACACATAGTTCTGAATCTGAGCCAAAGCCAAATTCCTTGGTCTGGCATCATAAAATGATTTGTCTGTCGAATTTACAATTCCAGTGTCTCTGGATTCAACTACCCACTGGGTACCCCTGGCAGTTGCCCAGCAGAATACATCTGAACTATCATTACTGTCAGAACATGTGCATTTGACAAACACTGGAGAAAAATGACACTCATTTCTTAGAGCAATATTAGTTAACAGCTACAAAGTGCTGCTACAAAGGAATTATCAAAGTCTATAGCTATAATAATTAACGAAGAGTTAATAACCTTCTCCGTAGTGCTAACCTGCAAGCTGCTCCTTGGTGTTCAGTAGACATGGGTCAAACTGTCATTTAATTTACTGGAGGCCACAAAGGTGAGTCAAAATCAGAGGTCTTGCCAAACTGAGCAAACATGGTCCAAAGGCGAGATGCCCTCTGAACTTTATCCTCAAGTGCTAGGATGCTTCTCAGATGCGCTCTGCTTATCATGGGTTAAACTCCACCACCAATTTTAAGCTCATCAGAGAAGCCTCCCAGACACGGTGCATTTTCAGGACAGAGTTGTAACACGCAACTCCAAGACTGCTTGTTATTTATCAAATCTGAAATTTTTCTAGCCAGAGTTGGGAATCAGGGAAGCATCTACAAATTTTGCTTGAGCTGAGTAAGGTCAGAAAGGGAAATAATTCATGACACCCACAAGTCGAATGCACAGACTGGCTACTGAATTCCCACCAAAGGATGGGTGCTAATCAATTTTAAGTCAGAATTATATTTAAAAATTATAAACCACTGGCCATCTGAATTTTAACGCCTGTTTTCCACATAAATAATTCTGAAAACGGTGAACATATTCTAATTCCTTCGAAAAAAGAGCCAGATGGACAAAGGAGATAAGCAAGTGTTTTAAGATATTCCTGGTAAATTAAAGACCATGATTGATTTTAAGAGGCTACATCCTAGCCCTAGTTTTCTTGAGCTTAAAATAGTTAATAAAGTAGAGCAACTTTTTTCTTTTCCTTGAAAAAAAAAAAAAAAAATGCCCAAATAAGACACTGACGCAGCTGACTTCACCTACCGACCGGGTCTCCCAGCCCACCTGACTTAGGAAGCAACCGCAACCGGGGTAGCCCCCTTCTCTATTAAAGCACTTTGCTCAAGCCCAAGACCTACGCCAATCTCTTCTCAAGGGCCTATGCAAGACCTCATTTCTCCAAACACAAAAACCACCTAATTGTTGAATGATTGAGCAATTGGACAAATGTAATTTCTGATACCTCCCTAGCTCCAAAAACCTTTATTATTAAAGTCCTAATAGTTTTGGTCACTTATTTTAGTCACTTCATGTTAAGTAAATAGAGAAACTGGACAAAGCCCAAAGAAGAGAAACAAAAATGACTAATCAGTGTAAAATTGGTCTGTTTAACCAGAAAAAGAGAAAACAAAGTTGGTGACAACCATTTCACGCCACTCAACTTTCAGCTTACTTCTTTAGGTGCTTTTATCATCCCTTTCCTTTCCACCTCCTTTCTCCCATCCATGTACAGATCTACCGCAGTGCAAGGCATTTAATGATTTGTGAATGAATAAATTAAATTGATACCCCCTGATTTCCCGCTTCACTGCAAGCAGACAAGGTCGTGGTGGAGTGGCCAGTGGCCCAAAATTGAACAAAAGAAATTATAAAGGAAACACACATACGCACCTTCTTTTCTTTGTTCCCAAGTGTCATTCAACAAAATAGACAAAGAACACTATGAAAACTCACACTATGGAGAAACTTGCTTCACTGTCACTGAGGCTGTATTCTGTAAATTATTTCCTTCCTCCAAGAGCTAAAATACAAAACCTTTTATTAAGAATCCTCACCTTATAGAAAGATGTTCTCGTGCGTCAAACTCAGTGCCTCCTTCCCCTAAAATACCTTATTTTTTTTTAATTAATTAATTAATTTTTGGCTGCGTTGGGTCTTCGTTGCTGTGCGCGGGCTTTCTCTAGTTGCAGCGAGCGGGGGCTACTCTTTGTTGCGGTACGCAGGCTTCTCATTGCGGTGGCTTCTCTTGTTGCAGAGCACGGACTCTTGAGCACGCGGGCTTCAGTAGATGCGGTGTGTGGGCTTCAGTAGATGCGGCGCGTGGGCTTAGTTGCTATGCGGCATGTGGGATCTTCCCGGACCAGGGCTCGAACCCGTGTTGCCTGCATTGGCAGGTGGATTCTTAACCACTGCACCACCAGGGAAGCCCTAAAATACCTTATTCACAGATAAATTTTTAAGATTTTAATTGCAGAGACACCATGTTTGATGCCTAGTCCCCAAACCTCATGCTCTAAGAACTGCACCTCTCATGGGCCCTGGCAACCGTATTTGTGACGTATGATTCCACATGCCCTCCCAAACCATCCCCACCCAAGGTTGACAGGTCCTCTCTCAGGGGATGAAAACAGGGATTCTAGAATGTTAGTCAAGTCTCTGTTGAACTCAAACTGAGGCTGAGATGGCCACTGTGGGGTCGCCATTTTGAGCCGTGTGCATGGAAAAGCAGCAAAAGCTGGACGGAAGGTAGAGAGGGCTAGAAATAAAGAGTACAAGCAGAGAAGCAAAGATGGAGGCCATAGAGCACCAGAGAAAAGAACTAACACACCAGCTCCCCTGGATGTTAAGGACTTTCTAGTTCCTAGTTCATGGCTTCCGGCTTCTGTGAACCCCAGTTGCGTTTCCTGCACTTGGGTCCTGAGAGAGATCCTGATCTTTGAAATTCATTATCCCAGGTTTGTCTAAAGTAGTTTACAGCCATGCTAAGCTCCATCGAGTCATGACTATTCCTGATATCACAGGAGAAGGAAGGGCCAAAACTGTTCTTGCTCTGGCAGCAAAGGAACAAATCCACCATTTGTAACATATTTTTTGTTATCTACAACTTACTGCTGTTTCATCATTTCTCCGTACAGTTTCCAGGGGAGGACTGACCTGTTGACTCTGAATACAACCCCCACAACCCTATCATCCACAGCTACTCCAGCTGGGGATCCTAAAAACCAAGCTGGTTAACAAATGCTTTTCCTGCAAATAACAGTAGGAAAACATTAGCACAGCATTCCATTCTCTTCTTCAAATGTACTTAACTGACCCACTTCAATGTTTGGGTTTTGTCTTTTTTCTTTTTTAAGCTTGAGAATAATCAAGTGGGAGCTAGAGGATCCTACACTTCAAAAGTACACGTGAATGTAAGCTCTAGGGGGCAGGGATGATGCCTGTCTACCTTTGTATCCCCACCCCTGCACAGTACCCCACGCTGAGTGAACATTTGCTGAGGGGATGAAAGGAGGGTAAGTAGGAGCCTAAGAGTCAAAAACACAAACTCTGGGCTCAGACAGACCTGGGTTAGACTCCCAAATCTCCCCTTAGAACATTCATGAAGGCTCAGAATTCTGCTAAGAGTTTTATGTACACTGTCTTATTTCATGCTCCTTCCCCACGCCTAAGCTTTAAGGTATTCCCTCTCATTTCACACTTGGTGAAAACTGTGCAACTTACCTGTGGCCACAAGGTTAGTCACCCCAAGTCCAAGACCCTAACCCCTATGACAAACTGCATTTACTGCTGACTTCGTGTCCTTGGGCAAATGATTTAATTACTCAATTTGCCAAAGATTATGGTTCTGAAGACTGTCAGACAGTGTCTGAAAAGTGCTTAGCACAGTACCAGACGGAGCCAACGGCTCATTAAAAGGTAGTTATTATTATTAGAGTTACTAACTTCTGCTGCAAGCAGAAGCACTCTTGGTTCTATAAATTACACATTCTCTGGAAAACAGCCATGTCCAAGATCTAGGCAGCCAAAGCAAAAGGAGCAAATTAGGACCAATATTTATCTTGGATATGATCTAAGTTCTCCAATAGGGAGTAACAGATAAGAAATCTTTTCATAGCCTGAAAGCAATGATTGTGCTTGAAGTTAGGGGGCACCATACTTCTGTATATCATAGAAACGTCTGCCCCAGAGTCTTCAGCACCCTTGGATTTTTCTCCAACAAAGCGGAGGTAGATGAATTCTGATCAGTTAACACCTTTTGTGGCAGGAAGGGGAACACTTTAATATTTCTTTCCATACCCTTCCACAATTTCAATTTTAGGCCCACTATATTCCTATTCTATTTCCAATGCCTCTACCATTGTTTCATTGAGATAAAGAGCATTATTACCTTCTTCAGTGACCTTTAAAAGTTCAGGGAAAAAAGTATTTCATTAGGATTAACAAGCATAACACCAAGAAATCTAAAGTACCTAAAAAAAAACTGGTCTAAAATACGTAAACGTATATATTGGCAATTGTTGAAAATGGGTGATAGGAGCTCATTATACTAGCCTCTCTACATTTATATATGTTTGAAAATTTCCATAATAAAAAGTTACAAATAAATGTTTAAAATAAATGTACAAATTCTACCTTTTAATAATTTAGATTTTACTGAATACCTGCTTCGAGGATGGAGCAGGAAACTGGGTCTGTATCACTACTCTGGGAAACAGCACAGAGTATGGCACTCAGTTGAGGGAAGAGAAATAAATAAGGTTAAATTAAGGTGGAACTAATATAAATCATATAGAAATGGAATGTGTTTCTACAACGCTTTAACAATGAACTTCAAGTAAGAGACCCAGGGCTACAAGACATTACTAAGGAGACTTCTTTATACAAACAAACCAAACTTTTTTTTTTTTTTTTGAGTACATATAATAATTGTTTGCTCAAGCCTGGTTTACATTTGGTTTTAGCTGGCCAAGGAATATCCCAATTTAGAGGTGATTTTCCTAAAGGGCAGAAATAAAGAACTTTGTGCCAAACCGCTAAAGGAAAGCTGGAAATCAAGGTACGGGCAGATGTGTCTCTTCAGCGGACAAAAGATGAATTTTCTCTTTTCAATTCACAGTCACCTTCTGAAAGCGTTAACTGAAAAGTTACTTGTTCTACCCAGATGATAATCCATAATTGAAAAATCATATCTAGAGAGCTTTTATTTTTCCTTACCCAGACGTACACAGTGCTTTTCATTCAATTTGTGGAGTTAAATTCGAGCCTAAAACCCTACCATTGTCCATTAAGTCAAAGCTAAAATAAGAACAAAAACCAAAAAAACTTAACTTTCAAATATGTCAGTGACCTCTTTCCATCAACGAATTCTGATCTGCCTCCCGCAGAGCAAATTCTGTTCCTAGAATGCTAGGGGTGAATTTCCTAACACCAAAATTTAAAAGAAACTCTAAAAAACTGATAAGAAGCCACCTGCTGTTCTAGGTTGAAGTTATGTACACCTCTTCAACACTGAGGATAGCTGGTCCCCTCCTGACCCCATCCCAAAGGCGCGGTCATTTACAAAACAAGTGCAAAAACAAAACTAATCAAGACAAATGGCTTTCTACTCCATCACCAAAACGATGCAACAAGAGTAAAGAAACACTTTACCATCAATCTTCTACAGAGTCCGGCTAACTGAATTTTCCCCTAATCAAAGTAAAATTTAGGAAGCAGCATTTTCTTCTAAGATTTACTTTATTTGCATTCTATTAAAAACAGTGTTTTCAGATATTCTAACCATGTCCTCCTGGCTTGAAAGGTATACAGCAATCTCTTCTCTATTCCACTCGCCCAATCCAACCCCTTCATTTCTATACACTTCCAGTCTTTACCACTTGCCCTTTATGAAAAGTATTCCTCTTAGTTTATGGGACAAATGAGACAACAATGATATGTTTTATCACAGGATCAATCTTAAATTGAGGAATACTACATACAGTGTGACAGAGTAGTACATAGGTGAATGTTCACCTTCCTTCTCACGCTAGTATGTTTTGCCTCACTGTGTTAAAGTAAAACTTGTCTACAGTTCTGAGTGCCCCTTGACCAGTCCACAATAAAAGAGGTACAAAATCACTCTCAGAACTGCCCTGGAAAACTGGCTGGATTATCATTTGTAGAAAAGACTGAGTAGCTCGACTATCCCAACGTAACGTACACGCACCTACATCATGGTACTCCACGCTCCCATATTTCTGCCAATCTACCTGTAAATGTTTCCAAGAAAAATTACCACCCAGGGAGTGACTGCTGGCCATTTGAACAAAAACATGGTTTCTTTCCAGAGGTACTTGACTACCCTCTTCTGATCACTTAACTGGTTGTTCTCAGTGGATTTCCCCAGCAATTGATAGTTAGGAAAGGGGGCTGGGGCTCAGCACCAGGAGAGAATTTTCAACTCAAGTGGATGATCAAATAATGTCCTGGGCGCAGAAAGCCAAGGGCAGCACTAGAAAGTGACGATGATGAGCCTTACTCCTTCACAGGTCAAACTCTTCCCACACCTGCCAAACTCCACAAACCAAATGCCACACTGTGAAGTCACACTGTCTCTAGAATTCTCTAAAAGTGCTTTCGTTGGAATCCCCTCTGAACACAATGAAGGGCTGACGGGCAATATTAGGTGACTTGAAAGTAGACATTTAAGATCATGAGTTCGCGTGTCTCGGACCATACATAATGTTTCTAATAACCTGTCCCAACGTGGGGCGGGGGAGTGGGGGGTGTAGGGGGGGAACCAGGCGGACTTCTTGCTTCTTGTTTAAAAACTAAAGTTCGCTTGCAGCCCTGCGAAGGCGACAGACAACGGACTCCGAACGTCCCCAGTCCCCGCGGGCTGCAGCAGCGGCCGGGCACCCGCGCGCGTCCTACCTTGGACCTTTCCTTGACGTAGTATTTGCCCAGCCGGCTCCCGCAATACAGGACCAGCCTGTCGATGAGGGACAAGAGGAAGCTGATGGCCTCGCAGCCTTCCTCGTTGCCCCCGATCCACGTGATCTGGTCGCCCCGCAGGTGCCGCTTGGAGACGCCGGCTCGGGGCCCGGCCAGCTGGCCGTCCCGCAGGGCCCCGTTGCAGTGCAGCTGCTTGACTCGCTCCAGGACACAGTCGCCCACCACCTCGCCCAGGAAGTTGTCCAGGTAGCAGAAGCCGACCTCGTGCAGACAGGGCACGATGTACTCCAGGGCGATCTTCTCCAGATCCAGCCTCATGATATGTCCTAGGGGCATCTCGCCCGCAGAGCCGAGCTCGGGGACCCCCAGCGTGCACCCGGAGAGAGAGCGACCTGCGAGCGCGCTGAGCCGAGGCGCAGGGAGCGTGGCCCGGAGTTCAGCTACCTGCGGCGGCCACGGTCCCCGAGCCACCGAAAGTTGCTCGCAACTCTGGGGACGAGGGATCCCGTTCAGGGACCAGCGGGAGTTGTGCGGGGCTCCACGACTCAGCGCCGGACTGGCCCGGCGAGGAGTCGGAGGGCCCCTTTTGGAAACGCGGAGCCACCACTGGCGCGGCGGCAGCCCCAGGCGGGGAGAGGCTGAGGTCCAGCCCCTGAGCAGGCCGACTCGGCGCGTCACGGGCCCCGCCCAGGCTCCGCCCCAGGACCGCCTCCGGGACAGCCCTCCCCCCCGGCCCGTCACCCCGCCGGGTTTACCCCTTGCCCAAGGAGCCCGGCGAGCCCGGCGCCAGCCTCCCTTGTTTGTGACCAGGAGAGGGGCCGGAGAATAGACGGCATTTTTAGAATGCTATCGATTTGTATATTGTTTTGCACAAAATCCCATAACAAACTTGAAAACCTGGATCCCAACTCCGAAAATGCAAACGGATTAACAGCACAGTTTACTGCCACATTCTAGGCTGGTCACCGCCCAGGCTTTTGAATAAAATAATAAACCCAGGAACAAACAAATATTTTAGCAATGATCTCGTTTTAGCTTTACCTGGTACCTTATTCCCCTTTCCTCTGCTGTTTGACCCAGGTCGGGAGGTACAAAGACACTGAGAGACTGGGAGGAATCCAATTTTAAATAAAATTAACAAGCATCTCCCTGACCCCTACTATGTTCAAGGCCCCATGAGCTCAATGAAGGGGGGTGTGAACAATGAAGAAATACTGGGTCATATCTGACTGAATCCTAAAAATACTGTATTTTGCTTTGCTGAATATTTTCATCCACTTATCTTTCAAGCTTCTTACTAAAATATGATGTTCTGAAAGTCTGCCTTCAGAATTCACCACATGCTCATGTAACAGCTAACACAGGCATGTCCCGCAAGACTTTTTAGTTATCCAAAGGTAAGCTGATTGCTTAATGAATTTTTTTTTATTCCCTTTCCTACCGAACACCAGAGAACAGACTCTGGAGAAAAAGATTCAGAAATTGCGTGCAAAGCCCTTTCTACATTTTTAATTTTACATCAGTTTGCACTTGGGTTCTTCATGTAGGTTGAACAAAAGAATGTACAGTTCTCACATTAAGTTGTAAGTTACAATGCGTTAGGTCTTATATAAAGTTGAACAACAAAAAAATGGGTGACCTGTTTCTGTTTTTTAGTTTAAATAAACTGAGTAAAAGATAAAAGTACAATTAACATTTGTGAAGAAGAAGAAGAAGGAGAATGTACGGGTTTTTCAGGTATCATTTTGTACACAATCCCCTACAGCGTTTACACTTTTATTCTCCTGCCCGTAGCCCTCTCTTTTCTTCATCTGAGAGGAGAAATGGAGTGAAGTCTGGGCCAAGAACAAAGAGTAGAACAGGAAAGGCATGCTGCTGCTACGGATGGAAAGAAGCAGACAGAGGTGCATGGTCATCAAGTAAGAACCTGAAGAAGTGGTCCACGAGAAACTTGGTGAAACTCCTAGTTATACAGGGAGGAGGACCTCTGCCGAGATGGCGATAGTGGGCACCCTTGGTATGACCTTTCGGCAGGAGGTGCACCAACTGGGGTAACGGCTTGATTGGTCAGCCTCGAGGAGCTGCCGTCTAAATTCCCACAGCAGCTCCTGGATGACAGGAGCCCATCATCCTTGGACCCCCAGCACGTAGCACATAGTAAGTGCCTAATAAATAGGTACCGGGAACCTGGTGTCTGACCCTGAGGCATGGCAACCTCCACCTGCGATTGGGACATGCCTGGGCTTGTACGAAGCCTGCCCAAGGGTCTATTTGCATGAAGGGACGGGGGGGGGCGGGGAGCCTCCCCAGAGAGAAGTCACTGGGAGAGTGTCAGGCAGAGCAGCCTGGCTCAGAGCAAAACCTCACGGGCCAGTGACGGGGGCAGTCAGGCATTCTGTAGGATACTTGTCTCCTGGCTTTGCCTCCCTATCCAGCCATGGTGAATGTACAGGGACTGGGGACTGGGTTGGAAACCTGGGGACTGTTCATTTGCTGCAAGGAGTAAGATGGAGCTGCAATACCAAAAGAGAGGAAGGCCCTTCCCCGACTTGGGCTGGAGCCCTGCATAGCCACAATACCTTGACCCATCCAGTGATCTCCTTCAGGGGCATCGTGGATAACATGTAACCAGGAGAAGAGCCGTCTGAGGCTGCCTGAAAGTGGTCCCTGGTAGGCAGTGGCTTGTGTTTTTTGCAGCTTCGGGGTTTGTTGTAGACCTCAGAAGTAGATATCCTTGAATTTGAAAGGGGGGAAATGACAGACTTGGTAGTTGGCTGAAACTTTCTGAAGGTTCTTTGGAAATACACCTGACACTCCTAGGGATAATTAGGGGATTTACAGAGGACCAGAAATCCGCAGTAGAAGGTGGAGGAGGTAGTGGTCAATAAAATACACAAAATTACATCCCCACCTCCCAGAATGAACATGTGGACCCAGGACTTTAAATCCCGGGACTGGTAAATTTGGCTCACTATTCAAATAATATTTCCATAATTTTAGAATAAAGTTACAACTAGTTTAGGTGTAACCAGAGCAACAGTCTATGAGCAAGTTTTAGTGACTGTAATCTTTAAATTGTTCTAGATTACTTTGGTTGCAAAGCATGGGCAGCTTAGAAAGGTATTCTAAGTAAGAACCATCCCTTAGAAGAACCAGGGACTGGTTCTTGCCTACTTGGCAAGGGCACCTATTAATCAATCAAGGGCCTCCTAATCAACTTGGGGCTGCCAGCACTGCATTTGGCAGAGCAGCCTGAGATACAGTGACTGGCAAAAAGCACAGTGTGTGATTACACCAAGGGGTGCAGACAGGCTGGAGCCATGCATGGGCTCAGAGGAGTCTGAACGTCAGAGTGGCAAACACCAAGATAATGGTTCAAGTGCATTTGTTCTAGTTATTTGCCTGTTAATTTCCATCATTATCACAATAAATATTAAAACACTTTTCTGTTAATAACTAAAATTAATTTCCCTGTAATTTAATTTCAATAAATTGTCTTCCAGTGTATATCTGCAGTACAGACGCAGTCATTTTTCAAGCATGTGGATGAGAGAGGGTAAAAGAAGGAAGCTGAATTTCTTTGCCTTGGAATTTGAATCGGAAGGGATCCTGGTGGTCCAACTTCATTTTCCTACTGATGAGGAAACCAGGGCCCAGAGGGGCTGGACATTAGGTAACTTCCCTAAGAAAGGAATCTCTGGTCAGTGGAAGAGGAAGCCTGGAATGCTTTTGTGTTCTCAACCACAACAAGAGAGCACTCAACTCTTGTCCTGTTTATGTACGTATGTGGGGTTGTTTTTGTTTTTGTTTTTGTTTTGGATGAGGTAAAATTCACCAAAAATAGTGTGCAATTCAGTGGCATCTAGTACATTCACAATATTGTGCAACCACCGCCTCTCTCCAGTTCCAAAACATTTTCACCATTCCAAACGAAAACCCTGTATCCAGTAAGCAGTTACTCCTCGCTTCCCCAGCCCCTGGCAACCACCAATCTGCTTTTAGTTTCTATGGATTCACCTTTTCTGGATATTTCCTATAAGTGGAATCATAGGATATGTAACCTTGTATGTCTGGCTTATTTCACTTAGTATAATGTTTTCCAGGTCCATTCATGTTGTACCATGTATCATTCCTTTTTATGGCTAATATTCCATTGCATGGATATATGACATTTATCTATCCATCATAAGCCGATGGACATTTGGGTTGTTTCCACCTTTAGGTTATTGTGAGTAATGCTGTTATGAGCATGTATGTGTAAGTACCTCAGTGCCTGCTTTCAGTTCTCTTGGGTATAAACCTAGGAGTGGAATTGCTGGGTCATATAGTGATTTTACATTTAATTTTTTGAGGAACTGCCACACTGTTTTACACAGCAGCTGCACCATTTTACATTTTTTACTGGTAATTTGGGAGAGTTCCATCACATCCTTTTTTATTTCTGATGAAAACCATCTACATTTCTTTCACCCCTTCAACATCTTTCTGTGCCAGAGTTTCCCTCCCTCCAAGCTGGCATCTGAATATTCTTTTCTGTGTTTTTGCCATGCCATATTATCAAGAGGTTTATCATTACATTGAATGGCTTTAATGTGGGCAAGGATGATCTTATTTTTTGATTTATCCAACACTTTTTTTAACACCATATATTCCAGGCACTGTGCTAAAAGTATTACAAACATTATTTCTATGAATTCTTCTAACACCACCAAGGGATTATTATTTTCACTATTGTGAAGAGGACAAAAATGAGGGGTAGAGAGGCTAAGGAACTTGTCCAAGTTCACACAGTGAGAGAATAGAACAATGCTGGACAAAATCTAAGAGATTCCAAATGAGATAAGATTGGGGGGTGGGGTGGGGATCATTCTGAGCCACTTGCTTGACATAGCAACGTTTTTGCCCTTAAGTACTCTTTTTTATTATAACCCTTAATTATAGCACGTTCACCTGCAATGACAATTTTAACTCTTGGTTTCCTTACTGATACTTAGTGTAGAAAGACAGTAAGCAAAATTTACCACGAATTATTTAGTTGACTACATTGCGAGTAACCGTCCAAGCTACAAATTAGGATTTGCTCCTTGCTCCGTTCCAGTTATGGCCCAGTGTGTCCAGGAATCCCACATAAATTCAGTGATGTACAGTCTGTTGAGAGTAGTCGTCAGCAATGAGCCACACCTCAGTCCACCTGATCGGATTGCCAGACTCACCCCTCAGGACACAAGATGTCCATTTCATTTAAATGGAGCTGGTGAAACAAGAGAAGAGTGCCTGAAGGGAATTCACGCTCGAGCTCACCGCTCTGAATTGGGTTGAGAGAGCGATGCATCGGATTACGTCCCATTCCCAGTGGAGTCCAGCCATCCTACTCCTTTCCAAGTCTAAGGGGATGGCAAAGAATGTGACTTGATTGGTTCTTAATTATTTCTAAGCATATGAACACGTTTAAGCCTCTCTCAATTGCTCTTTGATAATTCTGCTGTGTGCAGGTTCTAGGAAGTGTGACATATCAGGAATATTCATTAGTGTTTTCCAATTCAACTTTTGTTTAAGCTGAAAACGTCTAAAAAGCATTCTCTCTGGCTAAAAACATGGCACCGATCATAAAAATACAGCAGTGTCAAATTTATATTAATATGGAATATTTTAAAGAACTTTTTTTGCTTAATTTTACAAAGCTTTTTCCAAAGGTGTTTTCATTCATTAGAATTTCACATCTTAATGTGCTGTATTTAAAATACCCTTAGTTTAGAATAGTTTTAGATTTACAGGAAAGTTGTGAAGATTTATACATAGTCCCCACATGCCACACACCCAGTCTCCCCTACTGACATCAGATATTAGTATGGTTACATTTGTCACAATTTATGAACCAATACTGTGACGTTATTGTTAACTAAAGTCCTTACTGTGTTCAGATTTCTTTTGTTTTTACTGAATGGCCTTTTTTTTCCCCCCAGGATCCTGTTGAAACTGTACAGTAGTTGAAATTAGTTCAAAGGGTTTTCAGGAAAGTATATACCAGGCCTGTCTTTTCAGCCCTTTAGCACCTACAGAAACTTCCAGGTTCCCCAGGGTAGGAAGGAATGGATACCTACAGCACGTGCTTTCTTCCCATCTTAGCTGGGCCCACTGCTAAGCCCGTTGCCGTGGCTGAGGCTTGGTGGCACAGTTGGGAGGCCTCTCTGTACAGCTACGGGTCTGGGGGTTCAGGTGGTGGATCCCCCGCCCTGTTCTGGCCTGTCGGTGGGAGGAGGGAACGTTAAAAGGCTCGGGGTCCTGGGGTTCACCGTTCTAACAGACCTCGATTTTGTTCTCGTATTTATCTCCTCCCAAGCTCCAGAGAGGAGCCTGATTGATCTCAGGCCGTGGGTCTCAAACATTAGTATCCATCAGAATCACGTGGCAAGCTTGTTAAAACGCAAACTTCTGGGTCCCACCCCTGGAGCTTCTGAGTTCATAGTCCTGGGTGAGGCCCGAGAATCTGCATCTCTGACAGGGTCCTGGGAGCTGTTTCTGCTGGTCGAGACCAGGGCCGGGGGTTGGGGGGTCACACTTGGAGGTCCACTTTCCTAAGCCAATCAGTTCATGGCATTACCCTGGTGACTGTTAGTCTAGGGGTGGGCAGGTGACCTAAACCACCCTAAACCAGTGGTTCTCTGCCCTGGCTGTACATGAGAATCAGCTGGGAGCTTCTAAAAATGACCTCCAGCTGGGCCCTACCCAGACTAATACTTCTAGAGAAAAGGCCTAGGTATTGCAGTTAAAAAAATAAAATAGCAAATAAATATCATCATCATCAATTAATAAATAATAAAGTACAAATGAAATAATAAAGTAGAAATGAAATAATCACAATAAACAAATAAATGATACTGCACTCTTGGTGATTTTAATATGCAGCAGTACTGGGAACCACTGGTCTGCCTGAAAAGAATTTGTATTGAAGGGAAGGATCTAATTTTCTTGCTGAACATGGAGAAGGGCAGGGAGCTCTGTGGCCTCTGGCAGCCATCTAGTCACCATGAAGGGAGCCAGTCTCAGGAGGAAGGCAGAACAGAGTGTGGCAAGAACTTGGGACCTTGGTGACATCACTGAGCGGCTCATCTTACTATTCCAGTAGCCTGTCCTACCTCTGGACTTCCAGTTATGTGAGATAATGCATTTCCTCATTTTTAAAGCCAATTTAAGTCACGGTTTTCTGCTTCTAGTTGTCAAAAGGATTCTAACAGGTAACACCAGAGAAATGGTCACCCTGTAGCCATAATAATTAGCACCCACTCTTAAAGCCACCTTGTCTCCATGTCACCCCTTCTGCACACTTCAGAGGACCAGCTTCCTCAAGAAGTCTGACTCTATGGAGACCAGGCAGATGGGCAGCAGGAGAGTTCTAGTGTACTCTGTAGCTAAAGTTCCTCTCCATTTCCAGCTCTGAAATTCTACTGTGTTTTCTTCTTCCCAAAAAAGGAAATGAACAGGATAAAGAAAGACCTGACATTCTACCTTATATTTAAAAGAATGTTTTCTCTTTCTACCTAAGCAAATAATCTCCTAATAGTCAAATTAGAGTTTACGACTGTATTCTTCATGAACTGTTTTCTTAAACTGCAAATTTGTTTTCAGGCAATAATTCCTTTTTTACATTTATAATCGGAAAATGTTTATAGAACATAAATATTCAACCTGGGAGCTAGTTGTAATGAAGTAAATGTCCAGCAAATGTTGGATTGCATAAATTTAGTGCAGTGGGTTACAAAACTGAATGTAGAATTAGAGTCCCTTTTTAAGAGAGATTGAGATCAAGTTGTTATTAATGATTTTTTTTTGGGTAGGTGGGAATATGGAAGTTTTTACGTTCTATTGTTTTCCTTATTTATTTATTTATTTATTTATTTAATGGCTGCACTGGGTCTTCGTTGCTGTGTGCGGTCTTTAGTTGCGGAGAGCGGGGGTTACTCTTCATCGCGGTGTGTGGGCTTCTCATTGCAGTGGCTTCTCTTGTTGCGGAGCACGGGCTCTAGGCACGTGGGCTTCAGTAGTTGTGGCGTGCGGGCTTCAGTAGTTGTGGCACGCGGGCTCAGCAGTTGTGGCTTGCGGGCTCTACAGTGCAGGCTCAGTAGTTGCGGCACACAGGCTTAGGTGCTCCGCGGCATGTCGGATCTTCCCGGACCAGGGCTTGAACCCATGTCCCCTGCAGTGGCAGGTGGATTCTTAACCACTGTGCCACCAGGGAAGTCCCTCCTGTATTTTCTAATGGGCACATATTGCTTTTGTTAAAAAAAAAAGAAATATAATATATATTTTTTATAAAATATAGATTGTTTTTCCTACTTAAAACAAACCTTTAGTTCTTCCATGTGCTGGCCGTTGGCTTGCTCGTGCTAAGTACAGGCCCTGCCATTCTGTGCGCCGCTCTGTTGGAGGTGGCTGGGATCCTGTGAACTGCATCTCCCAGACTCCCTTGCCAGCCGGCCGAGTTAAATGCTGCCAGTGGGAAGCACTGGTAGGAAACTGGATAAAATGAGGGAGGGAGAGACACCTGCCTTTAAAAACAAGCTTCTGACAGTGGCTGTGGCAGTGGCCTTCAGCAGCTCCAGCAAACAGCATCCATGGTTGGGGCGGTGGCCAGTGCCAACAGCATTGGCAGCTTCCCGCGGTGTCAGATGCCAGGCACTCCTGGGCTCTGAAAACATCAGCACTTCTCTATTTTATCTCCAGCCTTAGGAGTGGTCCAAAACTTCTTGCAGTTACTTATCTCTAGGTAACTGCATCCTCCCCTTTTGGTTCCTCCAACCTTTCCCACACTTTTGTAACTGATTCCTTAGGTTAAATTCCCTCCACTTGAAATACCTGGAATGATTTCTGTTCTCCCAGCTGGACACTGACTGATATGCCTACTCTCAGTTCCTACGTTGGACTCACCAACAACGCCTCTCAATTCGACTGCCAAGTTGTACCTCCAACTTCTCCTCCTTCCCAGTCTCACTGCCACAACCATTCCAGACTGCCATCATCTCCCGAGTGGATTACTGCAACAGCCTTCTCTCGGGGCTCCCCACTTTTACACTTGCCCCACATCAATCTGTTCTCTACACGGAAGCCAGAGCAATCGTCCTTGGACTTAAAATAAGCTGGCATCACTCTGCTTTGTGAAACCTCTGCACTTAAAATCCAAACTCATTACCGTGGCCCGGGAAGCCCCAGTGACCAGTTCATTGTGCCTCATCTTCTTTACCCACCGTGATCCAGTCACACCCCTTTTTTTTGTTGTTCTTGAAATAAGCCAAGCTCTCTTTCCTACCTTAGTAACTCTGCATAATGTGGTATCTTCACCTTGCAATACACTTTTCCCTACCCTCCATAAAAGCAGCTTCTCATCATTTCCTCCATGTTACTTCTTCCATAAGGCCTTCCTTATCACCTGAACAAGAGGAGGCATCGCCCATCTCAGCTCCCTGTTTATTTCCTTTTTAGTGCCTATCAAAACTTGACTTTTTTTTGGTTTGAATCTGTTTTACATCTATTCCTCCCAGGAGTCTGAAGGCAGAATGGGTTCACCACAGCAATCCTAGTGCCCAAAACAATGCCTGACACAAGTCAGATGTTCACCATACACTCAATATTTAAATGTTATATATGCACTGCATATTTAACTGTTTCTATATTCATGCACAGAACTCAAGGAAATATGATTTTCTCAATAAAATTTTTATTGTTGGATGTTTAAATTATGTTTCCCTAGAGGATAAGCCAAAAGTTCATTAAAATCTAAGAAGTAGAAAGTAAAAAGCAAACATTTTGGAAAAACAGACCAAATGGATAAAAGATTAAGAACTGAAAAATCTTCCCATGATATAGTAGCAAAATGTTCTACCAAATCTCATTTGGTCCAAATTCTTCAGCTGACAAATTGGCTTTTGCCTAAATTGATTTAAGTCCATTAGCTAAAGCCGACTCGGTTATCCAAGCTGGGTTCCAAGTCACTTTTAAGGTTCTATGATGGACAAACAGAGAATTTCACCTAGGATCAGACCTCATACGTAAAACGCTTTGAGCTCTTTCATTCAGTCACTGAGTCAGTCAAGAAATATTTTCTTGCATGCCTTCCATGTGCCAGACACTGTATTAGGTGCAGGATGCAGAGTAAACAAGGCAGACAGGATTCCTGGGCTTCTGAGGCCCACATGCGAAAGGGAAACAGACAGTCAACAAGGAAGCACATAAAAAAGCACAAAAGGGGCTTCCCTGGTGGCGCAGTGGTTGGGAATCTGCCTGCCAATGCAGGGGACACGGGTTCAAGCCCTGGTCCAGGAAGATCCCACATGCCACGGAGCACCTAAGCCCATGTGCCACAACTACTGAGCCTGCGCTCTAGAGCCCACAAGCCACAACTACTGAGCCCGTGCTCCTAGAGCCCGTGCTCCTAGAGCCCGTGCTCCGCAAGAAGAGAAGCCACCACAGTGAGAAGCCTGCGCACCGCAGCAAGGAGTGGCCCCCGCTAGCCACAATCAGAGAAAAGCCCGTGCGCAGCAGCAAAGACCCAACTCAGGCAAAAACAATAAATAAATAAAATAAATTAAAGGAAAAAAAAGCACAATAATTGCAGAGAGTGATTACGTGCTGTGAGAAAACACAACAGCAGAACGTAATAGGTGGTGAAGGGGCACCAGCAAGTCACTGGTTGGAGAAACCTTCCCTGAGAAGGCAACGCTTGACCTGAGGCCACAGTGACCAAAAGGAGCCAGCAGGGCCACACTGAGACTTTAGAGGCTTTAAACATGACAAGATTAGGGTGGCCTCCCTCCTTCCCAGCCCCCGCCCCCACACCCCCCCAGGCAACTAAAAATATAAAAAGCCAATCAAGGCTTAAAGTAAGTGCAAAGAATGTCAATGAAGTTCTGCTTCCGTCACCCCTATAAGAACTACTTGAATACTTTGGGGGAAATATCTAAGATCAAATTCATTCCAAAATATTTTCTCATTTTTAGAGCTCCTTCTTCGCTGATTTTCCAAATATACATTTAATCTGTTTACTGAGTCAGCTAGCACTTGGAGCCATCTATGCAAAAATCTGAGAAAGAGGATTCCAGGAAGAGGATGAGCAAATGCAGACTCTGACCTGAGAACTTGGTGCATGCAGCCTGGGGGCCACATACGGTTTTCATGGAACATGGCCATGCCTGTTCTTTATGTGTTTCTGTGGCTGCTTTCACGGCCTTGAGAGTGACCATCTCCTTTGACTTTGTTTCACGGGATAACTGGCTTGCTTCACTCTAGCGCAGCCCATCCTTGGGGGACAACAGCACAGCAGGCACCATATTGGACAAAGCCTGAAATACTTACTATGTGGTCCATTCCAGAACATCTTTGCTGATCCCTGGGCTTTGTTTATTCATTTATGTTCATAAAATGATATCAAGTGCTGTTAGAGAATTTTCAGCTGTGGTGGGAGCATGGTTTCATTTTCCTTTTCATTTGAGGATTCTGGGCTTTCACTGCTGTGGCCAGGGTTCAATCCCTGGTCGGGCAACTGAGATCCCACAAGCCTCGCAGTACAGCCAAAAAAAAAAAAGATGGCTTTGGCAGCTGTGTGGAGAATGTGAGGGGAGGGCGGGCACAGGAGAGACCAGGTAGAGGCTTTTTGGAGATCGTTGTGGGGAGACACAGGGGCTCGGACTTGAGTGGGAGCGGTAAGCATCATGTCTCCTAAAGGGTCAGCCCTTCAGCAAATACAACAACATGAGCCTATTTTTCTTTTGAAAGGACTCACATCCTTCTGCAGAGTGTCCACCACTTTTCAGTAGAAAAAGATGCCTTTTGAGACCTCCTGTCCAAACGATCATCTTGAGAGGCCTTTGATGCACTTCTGCCCAGTTGCAGGTCTTCGCAGGAACCTCTGGAACACTGGCGTCCCATTTTGTTCCCAGACATCAGGAAAGTGCCCCAGGGCCTCTGCCAGCTGTCCGGGCCATAAGGAACGCACTGTGGAGGCTGCTGTCTTTTGCCAGTTTCTCCAGGTGGCAAGCTGGTGAGCTCCCTAGGAGGCTAAAGGCAGAGTTCTGGTACCGGGTCCCCTCTGTGGTCCTCACCACAGGCCCAGAATCTTCGGGGGCTTTGCTGATGCACCTACCTGGCTTCCTTGCTCAAGAGCTGAGACTTTACCCCAAGCAGACCTGCGTCTCTCCCGTGTGATCCACACAGCAGGGCCCCTCTTCTCTTCTCTAACCTGAGAGTTCTGAGTCAGCCGCAGGTCTACGTCTGCTTTCTTCTGGGTGTTGGCTCCTACCAGGAAGGGAAGTGGAGTGGGCTATGGAGGGTGACGGAGGGTGGAGTTTCTGACAAAACTTCCTTGATTGATGGAGAGTGGATGGCTTCTTCCATATCTCTTTTGTTCACTCTCAATACAACTGTATTCAAGGTTCAATTCAATTTTTTAAAAAATAAATTGTTTTCCTCAAATCATTGTAGATTTGAATTAGAATCTTCCATGTGGGGACTGCCCAGAGTGCCTTCATTTTATAAGGCTGAAGTCCAGTCAGGTGAAGACAGAGGCTGAGATACACCTCATAATCATATTAATAACGAAAAAGCTTTACAGAATGTTTTTAGCTGTTTTTAGTCATTAGAAGGATGGATGGAAGGAGCGGGGGAGGGGAGGGGAGGAGGACCTTTAGGAAAGGGAAAGGAATTATGTCCTACTAAACAGAGTGGAGCTATTTCTGAGTCTGCCCTCTATTTTTCAGACTTCTCTGCCTCCTTCACTTTAAAAAAACTATAGTTATCTATATATAACCACACATATATATGTATATATAACTACATATATATATATGTATATACTTCACTGCTTGATTTATGTAACTGGAATCTTTCCTGCCAGCCTGGTTTACTCTCTACCTTCCTCAAAATTTCTCCAAACTTCCCGAGCAGCAGCACGTGTTTCTCTGACAACTGGCAAAAAGGAGACAAACAGAAAGTGGATGGCCAGGTGATTTTTAGAAGAACTGTTTAGAGGCGTCTTGCCTCTAGAACTGACAGACTTTGAGGATGATCTGGGAATTTCGGGTGATATATTGCCATCTTCTCATTAAACACGAGGTGAATAGTAGCTGTGTTTCAAATCAGAGGTCAGAAGAGCCCAGGAAAGGAAGCCACTCTGGAGTTAGGATGGCTGGTCCCAGCATCCTAGGGTCACCTCCAGGGCCGAGGGAACTAGGCTGACGAAGGCAGGGAGGTCGATGAGATGGATGGAGGCCACCTGAACGTTAGTGGCATAGGTCAGTCTTCATATGACAGTGCGAGTGGCTCTGAAGCCTTAAGGAGAAGTTAGGGGGACTTCCCTGGCGGTCCAGTGGTTAAGACTCCATGCTTCTGGGCTTCCCTGGTGGTGCAGTGGTTAAGAATCCGCCTGCCAATGCAGGGGACACAGGTTCGAGCCCTGGTCCGGGAAGATCCCACATGCCATGGAGCAACTAAGCCCATGTGCCACAACTACTGAGCCTGTGCTCTAGAGCCTGTGAGCCACAACTACTGAGCCCTCATGCCACAACTACTGAAGCCCACGCGCCTAGAGCCCGTGCTCCACAGCAAGAGAAGTCACTGCAATGAGAAGCCCGCGCACTGCAACAAAGAGTAGCCCCCGCTTGCCGCAACTACAGAAAGCCCGCAGGCAGCAACGAAGACCCAATGCAGCCAAAAATAAATAAATAAAATAAATTTATTAAAAAAAAAAAAAACAAGACTCTGTGCTTCCAATGCAGGGGGCACAGGTTCGATCCCTGGTCAGGGAACTAAGATCCTGCATGCCGCATGGCTCAGCCAAAAAATAAAAATTTTTTTTTAAATTTTAAAAAATTAAAAGGAGAAGTTAGGGCATGGGAAGGGCTGTACAACACTGGGGACTTGCGGTTGAACACAGAGTAGTAGTGAATCTCAAAGGGGTGGAGCATATCAGAATCACCTGGGGAACTTTTTTTTCACTGACGTATAGTTGATTTACAACGTTGTGTTAGTTTTAGGTGTACAGTAAAGTGATTCAGATATATATATATACATTCTTTTTCAGATTCTTTGCATTATATGTTATTATAAGATATTGAATATTGTTCCCTGTGCTATTCCCTTGTTGTTTATCTATTTTATATATAGTAGACACCTGTGGAACTTTTTCACACTCTGATCCATCCCCACCCACCCCTATATCCCTCCATATCCTCCTCCCCCTCCCATCACTGTGGAGCAAACCTCTGTCATTGACAGGAATGTGTCTGTCTCCCCACTGTGTTGCAGGGGTATATCCCGGTTTTGTTGGGCCTGAAGCTGATACAATTTTAGGGGCTCTCTTAAAAAAAAAAACAAACAAAATAGCAAATAAAAAATGCCTGCAAGCCAATACAAAATACACTCAATGCACCCCAGTGCTACCCATCTGCCTTATTCTTGTTAATAACTGCGTACTATTTTACTGTATGAATGCACTGTAATTTACTTACCCATTCCCCAGTTGATTGATCCACGTGTTGTTTCCAGCCTCTTGCTATCACATGCAACACTGCCATGAGTACCTTTGTACCCATATCAATTTCCACACTCGGGAGCATATCTGTAGGGCAAATTTCTAGGAGTAAAAATCACTGGATGAAAGGGTTTGTGCATTTGTAACTTAGATAAATATTATCAAATCACCCTCTATAAAAATTGTTCCAGTTTACACTCTTACCAGCAGGATATGAGGGTTACTGTTGCCATAACCTTGCTGATACAATATTATTATTACCTTTGCCAATCTGATAGATAAAAAAGTCTCTCTCTCTCTTTCCTTTTTTTTAACCATAGGAGAGTTTGAGTACTTTTATACACGTTTGAGCAGCATATGTGGGTTGTTTGTTTCGTGAACTGTTCCTATCCTTTGCCCATTTTTTTCACATTAGACCAATAGCCCAATTGGTCTTTATCTTACTGAACTGTAGAAAGCCTTTATATTTTAAAGGCCATGTAATACCAAATTAGCCATGTAATACCTAATATGCAAATATTTTCCCAGGTTTTTTTATTGGCTTTTGACTTAGCTTATAGGTGCTCTGTCATCAGGGTTTTGGGTTTTTTTTTTAATGTCATCAAATTTAGCCTCCCAGAGGGGGCTATTTTAGCTATGCTGGTAGGGAAGGCTCCTCTAGAGAGGTGGCACTTGAGCTGAAGCCTAAATTTCATGCAGAGAGCAGGAGACAGAGCTCTGGTCAGAAGGCTCTCAGGCAGGAACGTGCTTGGTGTGTTAGAAATGAAAGGAGCCCCAGCAAACCTAGCGCCGAAGAAGGAAACGGCACACGATAAAGTGGGAGAACTAGACGGGGCCCAGATGGTGAAGGCTGTGAAGCCCAGGGGAGGAAGTGTGGCTTGGCTTTAGGAGCAAGAGGGGAACGAAAACCAATGAAAAAAGTGATAGGAAGGCAAGTTTAGGTTCTACATTATTAGATGAACATTCTAATAATTATCACCGTCCACCGTGGAATGGGCTCCAAGAGTATTTATGGGTGAGTTTCCTGTCCCTGGAATTTTTCAGGCAGAAGTGTAACACACCTGGGTGCAAACACTGTAGAGGAAACTCAGCATTATATGGGAGTTCGATTAGGAGACATTCATTGTACAGACCCCTGCTTTTCACTTTTCTCACGTCTTCTCTCCTTTTCTGTTCTTAAATCCTTCCTTTCCTTTTCTTTCCCTCCCTCCCTCCCCTTCTTCCTTCCTTTCTTTCTCCTTTCCTTCTTTCCTTCCTTTCTTTTCTTTTCTCTTTCTTCTTTTCCTTCCTTCCTCCTTTCTTTCTTTCCATTATCTTCTCCCATGTGATAGTACTGCCAATGGTTTATTCTTGGCCCCGCTGATAGCATTAAAGGCCACAGTGACATAGTGTCTACATGGAAATAACTTTCTATTTCCAGTGGTACCTGCTTATAGCTATGCTGTGCACGTACTTGGCACTGGAACCCTCTTTGACCCAGGAGTCTCTGAGGACAAGAACCACATCTTTTCCCTCCTGTGTTGTATCCTGGTGCAGAGACATGGACCCACTAGGTGCTCAATAAACAGGTGATGTTAATATGCCTTCACAGGCTGCATCTGCAAAATGACTAAGTGCAGATGGTAGAGTTTCCTCTTTTTTTTTTAACATCTTTATTGGAGTATAATTGCTTTACAATGGTGTGTTAGTTTCTGCTGTATAACAAAGTGAATCAGCTATACATATACATATATCCCCATATCTCTTCCCTCTTGCGTCTCCCTCCCTTCCACCCTCCCCATCCCACCCCTCTAGGTGGTCACAAAGCACCGAGCTGATCTCCCTGTGCTATGCTTGAGATCTAGGAACAGGGAGGGCAGAGCCTGGCCTGAGGAGTCAGGGCATGAAATGGATTTGAGAGCCTTCCCTATAGATGAGGTAAAGCCTCAATTATGGATGGGATCACTAAGTCAGAATGTCGGGGAGCAGGTGTAGAGGGACAAGGAAAGAGAGAAGACACCCCTGAGATTTCTAGCCTAGGAACATCTCCAAAGCTTGAGGCAGACAATGTCACGTGACACCGGATTTGGAGAGGGGCCAGGGTAGGAGGTGACACTGAGATGAGAAGGAAAAAAAAGAAAAGGAGGGTGAATTAGGCTGTTCTCAGAACCTGGCACCAGAACTGAAGCAACCCAGTGGGGGACTTGGGGGGAAGAGGGGTTAGAGGCATTTATACTGAGCCAGTGCCTTCGCTAGGAAGGCCAGAAACGTCTAAGGCCTGTACATATTTTGCTTCATTTAATTTCATGGCAGCTCTGCAAATTACAAATTATCATCCTTGTTTTACAGCTGTGGAAACTGAGGCTCAGAAAAGTGACTTCCCCAAAGTCACATGGTTGGTGAGTGATGGCGTAGGGATTTATACCCAGGCTGATTCCAAGGCCTCACTCCTTCCACGCCATCAGTAAAGAAGTGAGTGTCCCCTGCTACTGCAAGACATTGTCTGGGCAGCCCAAGAAGAGACCAGGAGGTCTCCAGGTGAGGGTAGGATGTGCCCTCAGCAGGGTGAACTGGGCTGGCAGATATGCTCTGCTCTTGGCAGAAGGAAAAGAAAAACGCACCTACTACCGTGTTCTCAGCTTCTCTCTATAGCCAGGTCAATAACATTTTTGTTCTAGAGCCATGTTTTATCCAAATGACATCTTAGTGTTTCCTCAAAGGAAGACATCAATGTGCTTAGTTTAGAGGCACCGATTTCTTTCCAATTTCTTATTTCCCTGGGGACACATTCTCTCAACACGTCTCTCATCCACACAGAGCAACCAGGCAAATTTGGAATTGGGATCCTACACAGAGGAAAAACACCCAATAGGAAAATAAACCCTAAAATCCTTTTTTTTTTTTAACCCACCATGGATTTAGTTGGAGATGGGGGTTGTCTTGCTTTAAATACATTGCGGAACAATTAGATACACAAGCATAAAGCAACCTAAATTTTTAATGATTTGCTCAGTTTACATTATAAAATCTAGTCTAGCCTGGTCATAAGACAATCATCTCACATATAAAATTACCTAGAATTTAGTTCATGTTTTGAGTTGCCCCAATATTTTTTAGTTCTCCATTATTATTATTTGTCCTTTGACACTGATTATCATAATAGACGGTAAACTGTTCACTGAACCCAGGTTTGTGTAACCTTGGCGGTGCAGGTCCTTTCTATGAGCCTTGATACTTGGTTAGGAAATGTGTGATCTCATACAAGCAGGTTTCCTCAAGACAAACCACTCTTGAAAACAAGATAGAAGTTCTTGTCCTTAATTCCTGTTTTAGACATGTTATAAACATGCAAATTTATTTCCCAGTTGATTCAATCTGCCATCTCTAAATCTTTAGGGAGAATTACAGAAATGGAGATAAAATCTTGGTAATTTATTCAATTTTATCACTTCTACTGATCCCATAAAAAGACTCCATCTGTCAAATTATCCTTTCTTTAAAAAAAAAAATCCTTTTATAATTTTCTTTATATGGGTATGTTGAAAACGAGTAGTTTAAGTATCTGTGTCATGAAAACTATTGACGTTCCAATAAAATCTGTTCTTTCTAAATTATCTGTTCTTTAGCCTCTTTTGAGAGGAAGCTTCATCTTGTATCATTTGTTTATAATTTGCTTGTGCAGCCTGGGATTTATTTCTTTGGGTGAATATATTATGGCATGTTTGGGAAGCATAGAATAAAATATTCTTATGTTAATATATTCTGTGATTTGGATGCCAATCTATAATCAGCACATGTTTCTTTTTAAAATTTCTGCCTTGGTTTTACTGAAAGCACAAATAGTGGGCATAAAAAGAAGAGGAAGCTAGCTGAATCCCATCTTTTATCATATACTTTATACCTTGCTTTTGTAATCATAGGCTGTATGAATACCAATGTACCCGAGCGTCGGAGCTCCGTTAGAGAAACACCTCAACCACCACCAGGAGGTTTCTGATTTCTAATCTCAATTAAGCCCTCCTTGTACTAATCTTTGGTCAGCTCGATCATCCTCTCAATGATGATTCCAGAGCTTCACTTTTCTCTTAAGATCCCACCTAGGACTGTGAGACAAAATACAGAATGCCCAGTTAAATTGGAACTTTAGATAAACAATGAATAAAATTTAGGATATGTCCCATGCAATATTTAACACGTCCTCTATTTTTATTTACTAAATCTGACGACCCTAACCTTAACCTCTCTTGCTCTCTCTCATAGCCAACTTTGTCTCACAGTAAAATCTGAAGTCATTAGCAGGAACTCCCTCAGCTGCCCGTCATCTCCTCTCCAGATTTACCTACATTAAGACACATCCTCACCTGGCTCTCTCCCACCCCAGTGACTAGCCTGTTCGAGACCAACCCCCTTCCCCAGCCATCTCCTGTGTGAGAGGTCCCGACACCAAAGAGCTGAGCCAGTGGCTGTCCTGCAGGATACAGGCATGCTACAGAGCCCAGAACTGGATGTCTGTGTTTAGTGGAGGAGAAGCAGGATTGAAATGTTTGGAGCCAGAAGCTAGGCTGGCTGAATTTTACAGCTCATATAGGAAAGAAACCTGATGGTTTTCCTAGATCTGACAACAATCTTAAACACACGGCATCATCAATAATTTCTGTGATGCTGAAAAAAAAAACTTTCTGAACTATCAATTTTTGAAAGTTTAAACAACTATACTAAAGGAAAGACTGAATTACCTTTCTATGTACTCTATGAAAAATGATTATTACAAAATCATTGTCGTATGAAGGGGTGATTAAAATCTATGAAGTCAAAAAATCAGGGGAAAGTGTTCTAGACGTATTTAAAGGAATTAATTTTTTAAATTATGTGACTTTCTAGATTTTGTGATTTTCGTGGTATTTAACTTTCAAAAATTTGTAATTACTGTCATTTCTTGTCTCATTCCAAATAAATATTTGCCTTGTGACTTATTTTGTATTTATAATTTCGTATGTTATACAAAATTTATAATTTTGTAAAAACGTTCCCCACTATCGTGTGGACTTCAAGAGCCCATCCAAACCTGGATCTGTCCCTGCGCGGAGGAGACCCGGACTAGATAACCGAGTCATCATTAGTCAAGGTGAAAAATTCACAGAGCCCACAGGTGGGAAGGGGAGCAGACACAGAATCTGGAAAACCCCCTGAGAGGAACGAGCATCAAACCTGATACATTCCAGAAAGGAAGAGCAAGCAGAAAAGTGCCTTTGGCAGTTCTCGACACATCCCTGGAGTTCTCCTCCCTAACAAGCCAGGGTCGGTTCGGGAGAAATGGCTCCTCTTTCTTGGCTCAGCCCTCATGTCATATTCTTCAGGATTCCTTTCCTCCTTACGCCACCCAGCTAAAACTTCATTGCCCGGTCTCGTCTATTCCCGTGTTTCTAATCAACACCTAGAATCTAATGGCTGTCAACTCTCTAGGACTCTCCTCTCCTAAGCTTCATACTCACAGGGAACTCTTCTGAGAATGTTCCCAGCTCACAGTGGCCCCTCGAGCTGCCATTCTGTGCCCTGTGTGCCTGCCTCCCGGCCACAGTCCGTTGGGTCAGGGCAGTCATCGGAGCCAGCCTGGGCCAGTCAGCATCTGCTTTTCTATCAATTTGGAATTGGGGGAGAGATGGCAGAAGAGCCACTGACTTTCCTGCTTCAGAGAGCTGGATTGTAAAGGGTGTGGTTGAGCTTTGGGGCAATCCTCTCCAACAGCAGAGTCAGGAAAGACCAGCGTGCAGGGAAAGAGAGAATGAGCTGATGTTTAAGGAGAAGCAGAGAGCATACCCCGTGCGAGTGGTCGCCCAGCTTTCCAGGTCTTTGTGTCAGAACCTCCCCGAAACCCCATTGACAAGACACCTCGGTATTCCCATAACAAATTTCCCATTTTAGCTTCAGAGTGTGAACTGATTTCTGATACTTGTAACCAGAAAGCTATTTCTTTTTTGCTTTTTTTTTTTGGCAGCACTGCACGGCTTGTGGGATCTTAGTTCCCCGACCAGGGATCGAACCTGCGCCCTTGGCAGTGAAAGCGCCGACTCCTAACCACTGGACCACCAGGGAATTCCCCAGAAAGCTACTTCTGTTATATATAGCCTCTGGGTCATTCCACAAACTCAGATTAATCAACCCAAATGCATTAACAAAGAGAATTCTCTTTTCCAGACAGAGGAAATCCTGCTATTAGAACTCATTTGAGAATTTTTTTCTAGGTAGAATTTTTGGAGCTCACTTCAATTTGATTAAACTTTATTGTTAAATATCATATTGGCTTCATTACAGTCATTTGGATCACAGTCTAGCTGGGTTTTTTTTTTTTTTTTTTTGGCTGCGTTGGGTCTTCGTTGCTGCGCACGGCTTTCTCTAGTTGCAGCAAGCAGGGGCTACTCTTCATTGCGGTGCTCGGGCTTCTCTTGCTGCAGAGCATGGGCTCTAGGCACGTGGGCTTCAGTAGTTGTGGCTCACAGGCTCTAGAGTGCAGGCTCAGTAGTTGTGGCACACGGGCTTAGTTGCTCCGCGGCATGCGGTCTCTTCCTGGACCAGGGCTCGAACCCATGTCCCCTGCATTGGCAGGCGGATTCTTAACCACCGCACCACCAGGGAAGCCCCTCCAGCTGTTTTTTTATGGACACGTAACTTCGTGTAAATTGGATTTCCCTATAGGAGATTGAGCTTATTCCAACTTTTCCTAGAGTGGCAAAATGAGCTGCAAACTGATAAAAATTACCCTTATGAGGCTTACCAATAATAATTATAGGGAATATTTTTAACATGGCATAATATATTGGAGTATATGCAAAAAAGCCTTTATTTGAATTTTTAAAGCCATTACCTCACGATGCAACAACATGCTATTGTTTTGATAACCATCATTTTCTAAAATGACTGCACAAGTGCATCTTAAAGAACTTAAGAATGTGCAGCAAAATAGATTCCCGTAAGTGTAAAACGTGTGGTAAAGTGGTTAATTTCAAAAATTTTCAGGAAAGAGAAACATTCAAAACTTTTGTTACAAGATATCCGTGCTAGAATACTTATTGCAGCATTGTCTAAAAATTGGAAACAACTTCAATATCCAGCAATAGGATGTTGGTTAAGTAAGTTACATGATTCTATGTAGCTATTAAAAATGATGATGTAGGTTTATAATTGTAATAGAAGGGAAGGATGCCAGTTAGATGGTACCACATCTCTGGTGTAAATGTCTCAGGCTGGAGGTCCCACTGTACCAAGTTTATAAACTGGCTGAAGATCCTTTCAGATGTTCCTGATTTTCCTGGCTCTTTGGTTCTCGGGCATCTGCCCCAATTACTGTTGTGTCAGCTTCCTGTCTATGTGGGAATGCTCCAAAGTTTAAATGCATTTTTCTGACTCTTGGCCAAAATTTAGAAGATGCTGTGAATATCATTTTGAACTTGTGTAAATATATGAAACAGAAAAAGAAAAGGAGGATTTTTTTTTCCAATCCCATTTTTTTTTAATTGAAGTAGAGTTGATTTACAATGTTGTGTTAGTTCCTGGTGTAAAGCAAACTGTCAATCCCATTTTTGTAACATAAGTATGAAAATAAATTCTGTGTGAATCTGAAACCTCAGATAATGTATGCCAAAATATAAATGGCAGTCCTTTTCTTTGGGTAATGGAAATATGGGTAAACTATTTTAATTTCTCTATTTCTGTATTATGTCATTTTGGGGTTTTTTTGCTTTTGTTTTTTAACATCTTTATTGGAGTGTAATTGCTTTACAATGGTGTGTTAGTTTCTGCTGTATAACAAAGTGAACCACTATACATGTACTCCTCCCTCTTGCGTCTCCCTCCCACCCTCCCTATCCCACCCCTCTAGGTGGTCACAAAGCACCGAGCTGATCTCCCTGTGCTCTGCGGCTGCTTCCCACTAGCTATCTATTTTACATTTGGTAGTGTATATATGTCCATGCCACTCTCTCACTTTGTCCCAGCTTACTGTCCCCCCTCCCCACATCCTCAAGTCCATTCTCTACATCTCGGTCTTTATTCCTGTCCTTCCCCTAGGTTCTTCAAAACCATTTTTTTTTTTTAGATTCCATATATATGTGTTAGCATACGGTATTTGTTTTTCTCTTTCTGACTTACTTCACTCTGTATGACACACTCTAGGCCCATCCACCTCACTACAAATAACTCAATTTCGTTTCTTTTTATGGCTGAGTAATAATATTCCATTGTATATATGTGCCACATCTTCTTTATAACTTCATCTGTCGATGGACACTTAGGTTGCTTCCATGTCCTGGCTATTGTAAATACAGCTGCAATGAACATTGTGGTACATGACTCTTTTTGAAATACGGTTTTCTCAGGGTATATGCCCAGGAGCGGGATTGCTGGGTTGTATGGTAGTTCTATTTTTAGTTTTTTAAGGAACGTCCATACTGTTCTCCACAGTGGCTGTATCAATTTACATTCCCACCAACAGTGCAAGAAGGTTCCCTTTTCTCCACACCCTCTCCAGCATTTATTGTTTGTAGACTTTTGATGATGGCCATTCTGACTGGTGTGACATGATATCTCATTGTGGTTTTGATTTGCATTTCTCTAATGATTAGTGATGTTGAGCATCCTTTCATGTGTTTGTTGGCAATCTGTATGTCTTCTTTGAAGAAATGTCTATTTAGGTCTTCTGTCCATTTTTGGATTGGGTTGTTTGGTTTTTTTTCGATATTCAGCTGCATGAGCTGCTTGTATATTTTGGAGATTAATTCTTTGTCAGTTGCTTAGTTTGCAAATATTTTCTTGCATTCTGAGGGTTGTCTTTTTGTCTTATTTATGGTTTCCTTTGCTATGCAAAAGCTTTTAAGTTTCATTAGGTCCCATTTGTTTATTTTTGTTAATATTTCCATTTCTCTAGGAGGTGGGTCAAAAAGGATCTTGCTGTGATTTATGTCATAGAGTGTTCTGCCTATGTTTTCCTCTAAGAGTTTATCTGATAGTGTCTGGCCTTACATTTAGGTCTTTAATCCATTTTGAGTTTATTTTTGTGTATGGTGTTAGGGAGTGTTCTAATTTCGTTCTTTTACATGTAGCTGTCTGGTTTTCCCAGCACCACTTACTGAAGAGGCTGTCTTTTCTCCATTGTATATTCTTGCCTCCTTTAACAAAGACAGGGTGACCATATGTGTTTATCTCTGGGCTTTCTATCCTGTTCCATTGATCTATATTTCTGTTTTTGCGCCAGTACCATACTGCCTTGATTACTGTAGCTTTGTAGCATAGTCTGAAGTCAGGGAGGCTGATTTCTCCAGCTCCGTTTTCTTTCTCAAGATTGCTTTGGCTATTCGGGGTCTTTTGTGTTTCCATACAAATTGTGAAATTTTTTGTTCTAGTTCTGTGAAAAATCCCATTGGTAGTTTGATAGGGATTGCACTGAATCTGTAGATTGCTTTGGGTAGTATAGTCATTTTCACAATGTTGATTCTTCCAATCCAAGAACATGGTATATCTCTCCATCTGTTTGTATCATCTTTAATTTCTTTTATCAGTGTCTTATAATTTTCTGCATACAGGTCTTTTGTCTCCTTAGGTAGGTTAATTCCTAGGTATTTTATTCTTTTTGTTGCAGTGGTAAATGGGAGTCTTTCCTTAATTTCTCTTTCAGATTTTTCATCATTAGTGTATAGGAATGCAAGAGATTTCTGTGCATTAATTTTGTATCCTGCTACTTTACCAAACTCATTGATTAGCTCTAGTAGTTTTCCGGTAGCATCTTAAGGATTCTTTATGCATAGTATCATGTCATCTGCAAACGCTGACAGTTTTACTTTTTTTGCGATTTAGACTCCTTTTATTTCTTTTTCTTCTCTGATTGCTGTGGCTAAAACTTCTAAAACTATGTTGAATAATAGTGGTGAGAGTGGGCAACCTTGTCTTGTTCCTGATCTTAGAGGAAATGGTTTCAGTTTTTCACCATTGAGAACGATGTTAGCTGTGAGTTTGTCATATATGGCCTTTATTATGTTGAGATAAGTTCCCTCTAGGCCTACTTTCTGGAGGGTTTTTATCATAAATGGGTGTTGAATTTTGTCAAAAGCTTTTTCTGCATCTATTGAGATTATCATATAGTTTTTATCCTTCAGTTTGTTAGTATGGTGTATCACGTTGATTGATTTGCATATATTGAAGAATCCTTGCATCCCTGGGATAAACCCCACTTGATCATGGTGTGTGATCCTTTTAATGTGCTGTTGGATTCTGTTTGCTAGTATTTTGTTGAGGATTTTTGCATCTATGTTCATCAGTGATATTGGCCTGTAGTTTTCTTTCTTTGTGACATCTTTGTCTGGTTTTGGTATCAGGGTGATGGTGGCCTCGTAGAATGAGTTGGGGAGTGTTCCTCCCTCTGCTATATTTTGGAAGAGTTTGGGAAGGATAGGTGTTAGCTCTTCTCTAAATGTTTGATAGAATTCGCCTGTGAAGCCATCTGGTCCTGGGCTTTTATTTGTTGGAAGATTTTTAATCACAGTTTCAATTTCAGTGCTTGTGATTGGTCTGTGTATATTTTCTATTTCTTCCTGGTTCAGTCTCAAAAGATTGTGCTTTTCTAAGAATTTGTCCAATTCTTTCAGGTTGTTCATTTTATTGGCATAATGTTGTTCGTAGTAAACTCTCATGATCCTTTGTATTTCTGCAGTGTCAGTTGTTACTTCTCCTTTTTTATTTCTAATTCTGTTGATTTGATTCTTCTCCCTTTTTTTCTTGATGAGTCTGGCTAATGGTTTATCAATTTTGTTTATCTTCTCAAAGAACCAACTTTTAGTTTTATTGCACTTTGCTATCGTTTCCTTCATTTCTTTTTCATTTATTTCTGATCTGATCTTTATGATTTCTTTCCTTCTGCTAACTGGGTTTTTTCTGTTCTTCTTTCTCTAATTGCTTTAGGTGTAAGGTTAGGTTGTTTATTTGAGCTGTTTCTTTTTCCTTGAGGTAGTATTGTATTGCTATAAACTTCCCTCTTAGAACTGCTTTTGCTGCATCCCATAGGTTTTGGATCATTGTGTTTTCATTGTCATTTGTTTCTAGGTATTTTTTTATTTCCTCAGTGATTTCTTGGTTATTCAGTAGTGTATTGTTTAGCCTCCATGTATTTGTATTTTTTTACAGTTTTTTTCCTTTAATTGACATCCAGACTCATAGCATTGTGGTCAGAAAAGATACTTGATATGTTTTCAATTTTCTCAAATTTACCAAGCCTTGGTTTGTGACCGAAGATATGATCTATCCTGGAGAATGTTCAATGAGCACTTGAGAAGAAAGTGTATTCTGTTGTTTTTGGATGGAATGTCCTATAAACGTCAATTAAGTCCATCTTGTTTAGTGTGTCACTTAAAGCTTGTGTTTCCTTATTTATTTTCATTTTGGATGATCTGTCCATTGGTGAAAATGGGGTGTTAAAGTCCCCTACTATGATTGTGTTACTGTCAATTTCCCCCATTAGGGCTGTTAGCATGTGCCTTATGTATTGAGGTGATCCTATGTTGGGTGCATAAATATTTACAATTGTTATAGCTTCCTCTTGGATTGATCCCTTGATCATTATGTAGTGTTCTTCTTTGTCTCTTGTAATAGTCTTTATTTTAAAGTGTATTTTGTCTGATACAGAATTGCTACTCCAGCTTTCTTTTGATTTCCATTTGCATGGAATATCTTTTTCCATCCCCTCACTTTCAGTCTGTATGTGTCCCTACGTCTGAAGTGGGTCTCTTTTAGACAGCATATATATGGGCATTGTTTTTGTATCCATTCAGCCAGTCTATGTCTTTTGGTTGGAGCATTTAATCCATTTACATTTAAGGTAATTATTGATATGTATGTTCCTATTACCATTTGCTTAATTGTTTTGGGTTTGTTATTGTAGGTCTTTTCCTTCTCTTGTGTTTCCTGCCTAGAGAAGTTCCTTTAGCATTTGTTGTAAAGCTGGTTTGGTGGTGCTGGATTCTCTTAGCTTTTGTTTGTCTGTAAAGGTTTTAGTTTCTCCGTTGAATCTGAATGAGATCCTTCCTGGGTAGAATAATACTGGTTGTAGGTTTTTCCCTTTCATCACTTTAAATGTGCCCTGCCACACCCTTCTGGCTTGCAGAGTTTCTGCTGAAAGATCAGCTGTTAACCTTATGGGGATTCCCTTGTATGTTATTTGTTGCTTTTCCCTTGCTGCTTTTAATATTTTTTCTTTGTATTTAATTTTTGGTAGTTTGATTAATATGTGTCTTGCTGTGTTTCTCCTTGGATTTATCCTGTGTGGGACTCTCTGCGTTTCCTGGACTTGAACGACTATTTCCTTTCCCATATTAGGTAAGTTTTCAACTATAATCTCTTCAAATATTTTCTCAGTCCCTTTCTTTTTCTCTTCTTTTCTGGGACCCCTATAATTCGAATGTTGGTGCATTTATTGCTGTCCCAGAGGTCTCTGAGACTGTCCTCAATTCTTTTCATTCTTTTTTCTTTATCCTGCTCTGTGGTAGTCTTTTCTACTATTTTATCTTCCAGGTCGCTTATCCATTCTTCTGCCTCAGTTAATCTGCTATTGATTCCTTCTAGAGAATTTTTAATTTCTTTTATTGTGTTGTTCATCATTGTTTGTTGGCTCTTTAGTTCTTCTAGGTCCTTGTTAAACATTTCTTGTATTTTCTCCATTCTATTTCCAAGATTTTGGATCATCTTTGCTATCATTACTCTGAATTCTTTTTCAGGTAGACTACCTATTTCATCTCATTTGTTTGGTCTGGTGGGTTTTTAACTTGCTCCTTCATCTGCTGCGTATTTCTCTGTCTTTTCATTTTGCTTAACTTACTGTGTTTGGGGTCTCCTTTTCGCAGGCTGCAGGTTCATAGTTCCCGTTGTTTTTGGTGTCTGCCCCCAGTGGGTAAGGTTGGTTCAGTGGGTTGTGTAGGCTTCCTTGTGGAGGGGACTCGTGCCTGTGTTCTGGAGGATGAGGCTGGATCTTGTCTTTCTGGTGGCAGGACTGTATCCGGTGGTATGTTTTGGGGTGTCTGTGAACTTAGTCTGATTTTAGGCAGCCTCTCTGCTAATGGGTGGGGTTGTGTTCCTGTCTTGCTAGTTGTTTGGCATGGGATGTCCAGCACTGGAGCTTCCTGGTCGTTGAGTGGAGCTGGGTCTTAGCGTTGAGATGGAGATCTCTGGGAGAGCTCTTGCCGATTGATATTATGTGGGGCCTGGAGGTCTCTGGTGGTCCAATATCCTGAACTCAGCTCTCCCACCTCAGAGGCACAGGCCTGACACCCGGCTGGAGCACCAAGACCCTGTCAGCCACACGGCAGGTGTATGGCCTTTAGCAAGTCATTCTGGTGAGAATGAAGCAGGGTCAAAGAAAATTCTGAGTCCTTATTTTTCCTCTTCTGTAAATTGGCATTAATTCTCTATCCACCTCAAGATACATTTGGGAGGTTGAGAACTTCCGTGGCCTCTATATGTGGCCAAACGTGAAGCCTGCCCCTCAGGCCGAAGTTCCAGGACAAGCATCAGGCCTCCTTTATAGAAAGACTGGGGGTGTGATCCGGTCCATTGTCCATGCAGTGCCCTGGGGGTGGCAGCCGGCCAGGAGCTATCTCTGACTTTTACAGTCTGTGGGATCCAGGAGCACAACACCCCCTGGCCATCAGAGCCAGGCCATCAAGGGGTGTCCCCTGGGCAGCAGCCGTAGAGACGGCAGCACCACATGCCTCTAAAAGCTCCCCGCTGGGAGGTCCTGGTGCTCTGGAGACAGCCCCCACCTTCCAAGGTCTCCAGACAGGGTGACACTCAGCTCTGAGATGTGTGTTTAATTAGAAGCCTGCCCCTCAGGCTGCAGCTCTAATGATTAGCTTAGAGGCTGCTTTCACTAGGCCTGTGTCCCTCTGGCTGTGCCCTGGAGGTGACAGCCCTTTAAGAACTGTTTTTCTGTTGGTGATAGTTCTGTGGTACCCAGGAGCGAAAGCCCCACTGGCCACCAGAGTCAGGAGATGTCTAGGTGTCTCAGGGCGGCAGCTGCGTGCAAGGCCCACCCTGCTGCACACGGGAGCTTTGGCGGAGGGAGCCCCGCGGAGGGACTGTCATTTTATTTTGGGTTTTTCACAATGTACATATGTCACCTTCATAGTTAGAACCAACAGTAGTAGTATTTTCATTTTGAAAAATCTCTTTACTTCTGAAGGGTAGAATCAAACAATTTTGATGTAGAAAGGACAGTAGAACCTTCCCCAGTACCCCTTCCTACCACCAGTGCTGGGATCTTTTCTGGAAGTTTCTATCAGCTGGTCACCCATTCCCTCTGTTTAGGAAGCAAATAGGATTTAGAGAAAGATGGACCCCTGTGGGTCACTAGGGTATGGTGAGACTCCAAGAGCATGGATTTATCCCCGTGTTAAAGTGCTCTGTATGAGGCAGGGAGAATAACATGTGTTCTTCCTAAAAGGAGTGGGGAGAAGTTTGCAGGGAAAAGTGAGGGGAGAGGGCACTTGAAAGGATGGAGAGGCTGGGATCACTGCCGCCATCTCTGAGAGGGACTGGCGGGAGGTCCTTCTACCTAGTGCACCATGGGAACATTTTGGGGGTTATTTTCCTGTGATGTTAACAGCTCCTTCCTTGTCTCCTCTGCTTTGCTGTCTCTCACTCTAATTTGTTTGTGAAAATCAAAGTCGCAATGAGTTTTATATCTGGATTGACATGCTGCAAAACAGACATAGCACAACTGAAAGCAAGCACCTAGAGTCAGCAGTAACCACGAGAAAACAATTCACCAAACTCTTGGGCCCAGCTTGCGACTTTCACCTGATGGAAACGGAGCATTGAGGGCAAGTCAACCTTACTTCCACTTCCACAGGCAGAGGCCCTGTGACATCTGGGTCACAGGAGGCATGATTTCACAGCTCTCTTTCTGCCTCATGGCAACTCAAAATCTGCTCCTGCATGTCACATTTCCTTGGTCCTACTCTGTACCAACGCAGAGTCAGTTTGATCCCTCTTCCAAATGAAAGATAAAGGAAAGATGATACCCTTGAAATATTAAACCAAAAATAATTTTCATTCCTCATAAGTGATGTTGTCCTATAACCCCCTCACTCATTGAACCAATGGGCTTGACTACTTCGGGGAAGGCTGAATACCCAACTAGAACAAAGTCATTACTCAGCTTAGAGTGTCAAACTAAATTTCTTAAGTGCACAGCAAGATAATTCCAGGCTTTGTTAAGAGGAAGAAAGATTTTGCCTAAATTCTAAAACTTTCCTTTTTCAACACTGTAAGAGCAAAGCTGGGGGTCTGAGCACAGAGCTTTACTGGAAAGCTGTGGTCTTCACGTTGGCCTGCGTGCACCCCTGGGGTGGAGAGGCGCAGGGTGGGGTGGGGGGAAGCATGGAGACTCTCTAAGCAGTGCTTGGTCCCTGGGAATTTTAAGGGAACAGTTTTTGAAACTGTCAACTTCCAAGTGTATTCTTTCCTAAAATGCACCTGCCTTTAGAACTGGCAGATTAACCTGCCTTTTCAAATTGTTCTCCTCCTTTACAAAAGAAAATCGTATCTCTCACCATCTAGAATCCTAAAATAATTCATTGCCCCAGGGTGCAAAACTCTCTGGGTCACCGAGTGACTGGACAGTTGGAGAACACATGCCCCTGAGGGAGAGTTCTTTGAGAGCAGCACCAGGTGAGTTCACAGGAAAATACGGAGGGTCACAGAGTCTTATTTCATCCAGGCTGTAGAGTCATGCACAGCTCATTGCCTCATCTGTTTGTTTCTATGTATTAGAATTCAGAAGTGATATGGTTGCCATGAGGACTTACATTGAAACACTGACTTAAACTGAGAAATAAAATCAAGACTTGTTCTGACAGCAAGTATGGCTGATTGGCTAGACAACGAAAACTGACTTTGCCAGTTAGGTTCTGTGTAAATGTTTTCTACATATTGAATGAGCAAAATCTAACGCTCTGAGGTTTTAACAAAAATTTAGAGCATATATATAAAATATACCAGAGATTACATCTTTTGCTATTATTAAACATATGACAAAAAATTTACATGCCAAGCTAAAAATGGGCAAGTTTTTCAGAATTCTTTTCAGGGTATGAGAGGAGAAAGTTCGCTAAAAGCCAGTGTAGAGAGGCAGGAGACAGGCATTTTGGACAAAAAGGTGAAGGAAGGAGAGGAGTGGTAAAGGGTAAGAGGTCAGATGTGAATTTGGGAGCTCCTCTCTACCCCAACCCTGGGCCAGACTTAAAGA
This sequence comes from Balaenoptera physalus, assembly GCF_965194825.1. Classification (NCBI taxonomy): domain Eukaryota; kingdom Metazoa; phylum Chordata; class Mammalia; order Artiodactyla; family Balaenopteridae; genus Balaenoptera; species Balaenoptera physalus. The sequence continues at coordinate 64,675,322 of NC_138883.1, read as the reverse complement.
TCCAAGAGCCAATGGGGGTAAGAAGTACTTGGAATGAGCAGATAAATTTGGGAGAACCCAGTGCTCAAGGACTTGTTTCTTGCTCTCCAGAAGAGAGTAGGTCAGGAAATTTTCAAGCATCTTAACCCCAGAGCAACATGAAATAACCACAGGGCAGTGAAAATGGTGGCAAAATACTGTGGTTGAGAAAGCCCTGAGAGATCACCAAGCGGGACTCCCTACAGTGGTCACGTGGTGTGCAAGAACCTCCCACAGTCCACGTGACCCATGAGGGATGTACAAGGACTGGGAGTTAGGAATGGCCTGGTCTTCAGGGGAAGATGGCTCAAGTCCCCAGGTGCAGTCCTCCTCCCTTCCTCCAACCTCCTCCTGGGTCCTGATGTCATCCAGGGAGAGGGAAGGAGCCCCACACTGGAGGAAACCCTGCAGGAGGTCGTTTTAAACCAGTCACAAGACGCCCATCCTGCATCTGTGAGTCAATAATTCAGACATGCAATAGCTTTCTCGTCGGAGTAATATACAGAGTCACTGAGCCTAGAGCTTGAAGGAACTTAAAAGATTGTTTGGTCCTCTGCTCTCATTGGACAACAGGAAAGCTGCAGCCCAGGGTGATGAAGGAGCTCACATCAGAAGTGGTGGTTCCCACAGGCTCACCTTAAGACTGGGTCTTAGGTAGTGCTTTTTGGTACTAGCCTTCTAACACTTTTCAGAACACAATTTCTCCCCACTCGGTTTGGGTGCCATGCAATGTGCTCAGAATACCTTTAGGTTGACCCCCCTCCAGGGTATCCAGGAACAGCTGACCTTTTATACTGGTTAACCATATATGAAGAGAACAACAGTGAAATAAACTTCAGAAGCATTGGTGTCAGGACCGAAATTGGTGAAAACACTTCACAGCAGGGCTGCCCAATGGAACCTTCCGCAACATTGGAAATGCTCTATAACGGCACCGCCCAGTACTGTGGCCACTGGTTCTTGAGGCTACTGAGCACCAGAATGTGGCTAGTATGACCGAGGAACTGTATTTTAAATTGTATTTCATTTTAATTACTTTTAATTTATATTTAAATAATCACATGTGGCTAGTGGATACAGTACTAGACAGTGTAGCTCTATAACATTCATAAAAATGAGGTTCCTTTTCTTTTTCATCGTAAGTATCAGGAAATTGGTTGAAACTAGTCATTTTTGGCCTGCATACCAATGTTTTACTCAGATCTTTTATCCCCCAATTCATGAGAAGACAGTCCTTTACACTGTGGCAAAACAGTAGTCATTCTCTGGAAGACCAAACATGGTCCTCTGAATGCTGAAGGGTGAGAATTAATCTTAGTCTCGGGACCGAGACTTATTGGTATTGTTTATTTCTTTAGTTTCCTATTTACTTTGTGCATCTGAGCGTCATTGAATAATTTCAAACTATCAAAGTTAAATTCAGTTTCATAGACACACTGTCAACTTTAATAGCTTTAACTTCTAAGTAATTTGCCCCGAATTTCCCTCCCTTTCCAAATATGTTGGGTCTTTAGTACTACTATATTCATTATCTATTGCTGTGTAACAAATTATCCCAAAACTTGGTGGCTTAAAACATCAACATTTTCATTATCACACAGTTCCTGGGGGTTAAGAACCAGAGCACAGCTTAGAGGGGTCCCCTGGCTCAGAGTGTCCCATAAGGATACAATCAAGGTATCAGCTAGGACTGCAGTCATCTCAAGGCTCAAATGGGGGAGGATCTGCTTCCAAGCTCTCTCCTATGGTTAACTAGAGGCATCAGTTCCTTGCCATGTAGTCCTCTTTATGGGGCCACTCACAACCTGGCATCTGCCCGGTGGCTGCCCTCAGTTCCCTGCCACATGGACATCTCCACAGAGCAGCTCCCAACATGGCATCTTGCTTCATCAGAGAGAAAGCAAGAAAAGCCAGAGAGAGAATGCGAGCAAAGAACAAGTCTTTTGTAATCTAAGCTAAGAAGTGACATCCCTTGACTTTTGCTGCATTTTTTTGTTACAAGCAAGTCCTTAGGTGCAGCCTGCACTCAAGGGGAGGGGATTAGACAAGGGGGTGCATACTAGAAGGCAGGGATCATTGAGAATCATTTGAGAAGCTGCTCTCCATAGCTACTTTAAAGAGGGGTCTTTTCCTGGCTGGTCTAGTCTACTTTGAATCTTATCTTCAAGGTCAGCCCTACCCAGAGTAAGAACGTGAGTGAGTCCAATGTCACCCAACTAGATAGTGGAAGAACCAGAACTAGAATCCAAGTCTCCTAAATTCGTGATTAGTCCTCTGTTTTTCTTTGTACATGATACTTAGTTAGGACCCTAGCACAGGCACACAGATGCCAAGCAAAAGCATTTTGACCTCAGAAAACAGGTACTAAGGTTTTTAAGCAGGAGAGTGCTATGACACAGGTGATTTTAAAGAAAGATTAGTGTCAAAAGCCAAAACAATCTTGAAAAAAGAACAATAAAACTGGAGGTATCACACTGCCTGATTTCAAGCTAACTACAAAGCTGTAGTAAGCAAAACAGCATGGTACTAGCACAATGACAGACACACAGATCAATGAAATAGAACTGAGAGTCCAGAAATTAACTGCCTCACATATGTACAATTAATCTATGACAAAGGAGCAAAGAACATACAATGGAGAAAGAATAGTCTCTCCAATAAATGGTGTTGGGGAAACTGGACAGCAACATGTAAAAGAATGAAACTAGACTGCTATCTTATACCATACACAAAAATTAACTCACAATGGATTAAAGATTTGAATGTAAGACCTGAAACCATAAAATTCCTAGAAGAAAACATAGGCAGTAAGAAAACATCAGTCTTACTGACGTTTTTGTGGATCTGATTCAAAGGCAAGGGAAACAAAAGCAAAAATAAACAAATGGAATTACATCAAACTAAAAAGCCTCTGTACAGTGAAGGAAACCATCATCAAAAGGAAAAGGCAACCTACCGAATGGGAGAAGATATTGCAAATCATATATTCATTGAAGGGTTAATATCCAAAATATATAAAGAACTCATACAACTCAACAACAAAAAACAAACAGCTTAATTAAAAAATGGGCAGAGACTCTGAATAGACATTTTTCCAGAGAAGACATACAGATGGCCAACAGACACATGGAAAGATGCTCAACGTCACTGATCATCAGGGGAATGCAAATCAAACCACAATGAGACATCACTTCACAACTGTCAGAATGGCTATTATTAAAAAGACAACAGGGCTTCCCTGGTGGTGCAGTGGTTGAGAATCTGCCTGCCAATGCAGGGGACACGGGTTCGAGCCCTGGTCTGGGAAGATCCCACATGTCGCGGAGCAACTAGGCCCATGAGCCACAATTACTGAGCCTGCGTGTCTGGAGCTTGTGCTCCGCAACGAGAGAGCCTGTGATAGTGAGAGGCCCGCACACCGTGATGAAGAGTGGCCCCCGCTTGCCGCAACTAGAGAAAGCCCTCGCAAAGAAACGAAGACCCAACACAGCCAAAAATAAATAAATAAAATTAAAAAAAAAAAAAAAGACAACAAATAACAAATGTTGGAACGGATGTGCACTGTTGGTGGGAATGTAAATTGGTACAGCCACCATGGAAAACAGTATGGAGGTTCTTCAAAAAATTAAACACAGAACTATCATTTGATCCAGCAATTCTACTCCTGGATATTCATCTGAAGAAAAGGAAAACACTAATTTGAAAAGATATATGCACCCTTATGTTCACTGCAGCATTATTTACAATAGCCAAGATATTAAAGAAACCTAAATGTCCATTGATAAATGAATGGATAAAGAAGATAGAATAGAATAGAGTAGAATAGAATAGAATAGAATAACTGTTTGCAGATGACATGATACTACACACAGAGAATCCTAAAGATGCTAAAAGAAAACTACTAGAGCTAATCAATGAATTTGGTAAAGTAGCAGGATACAAAATTAATGCACAGAAATCTCTTGCATTCCTATACACTAATGATGAAAAATCTGAAAGTGAAATTAAGGAAACGCTCCCATTTACCATTGCAACAAAAAGAATACAATACCTAGGAATAAACCTACCTAAGGAGACAAAAGACCTGTATGCAGAAAACTATAAGACACTGATGAAAGAAATTAAAGATGATAGAAACAGATGGAGAGGTATACTATGTTCCTGGATTGGAAGAGTCAACATCGTGAAAATGACTCTACTACCCAAAGCAATCTACAGATTCAATGCAATCCCTATCAAACTACCACTGGCATTTTTCGCAGAACTAGAACAAAAAATTTCACAATTTGTATGGAAACACAAAAGACCCTGAATAGCCAAAGCAATCTTGAGAAAGAAAAACGGAGCTGGAGGAATCAGGCTCCCTGACTTCAGACTATGCTACAAAGCTACAGTAATCAAGACAGTATGGTACTGGTACAAAAAGAGAAATATAGATCAATGGAACAGGATAGAAAGCCCAGAGATAAACCCACGCACATATGGTCACCTTATCTTTGATAAAGGAGGCAAGAATATACAATGGAGAAAAGATAGCCTCTTCAGTAAGTGGTGCTGGGAAAACCGGACAGCTACATGTAAAAGAATGAAATTAGAACACTCCCTAACACCATACACAAAAATAAACTCAAAATGGATTAAAGACCTAAATGTAAGGCCAGACACTATCAGATAAACTCTTAGAGGAAAACATAGGCAGAACACTCTATGACATAAATCACAGCAAGATCCTTTTTGACCCACCTCCTAGAGAAATGGAAATAAAAACAAAAATAAACAAATGGGACCTAATGAAACTTAAAAGCTTTTGCACAGCAAAGGACACCATAAACAAGACAAAAAGACAACCCTCAAAGTGCAAGAAAATATTTGCAAATGAAGCAACTGACAAAGGATTAATTTCCAAAATTTACAAGCAGCTCATGCAGCTCAATATCAAAAAAACAAACAACCTAATCCAAAAATGGGCAGAAGACCTAAATAGACATTTCTCCAAAGAAGATATACAGATTGCCAAAAAACACATGAAAGAATGCTCAACATCATTAATCATTAGAGAAATGCAAATCAAAACTACAATGAGATATCACCTCACACCAGTCAGAATGGCCATCATCAAAAAATCTACAAACAATAAATGCTGGAGAAGGTGTGGAGAAAAGAGAACCCTCTTGCACTGTTGGTGGGAATGTAAATTGATACAGCCACTGTTGAGAACAGTATGGACATTCCTTAAAAAACTAAAAATAAAACTACCATACAACCCAGCAATCCCACTACTGGGCATATACCCTGAGAAAACCATAACTCAAAAAGAGTCATGTACCACAATGTTCATTGCAGCTCTATTTACAATAGCCAGGACATGGAAGCAACCTAAGTGTCCATTGACAGATGAAGTTATAAAGAAGATGTGGCACATACATACAATGGAATATTACTCAGCCATAAAAAGAAACGAAATTGAGTTACTTGTAGTGAGGTGGATGGACCTAGAGTGTGTCATACAGAGTGAAGTAAGTCAGAAAGAGAAAAACAAATACCGTATGCTAACACATATATATGGAATCTAAAATTTAAAAAAAAAATGGCCATGAAGAACCTAGGGGCAGGACGGGAATAAAGATGCAAACCTACTAGAGAATGGACTTGAGGACATGGGGAGGGGGAAGGGGGGAGGGTAAGCTGGGACAAAGTGAGGGAGTGGCCTGGACATATATACACTACCAAATGTAAAATAGATAGCTAGTGGGAAGCAGCCACATAGCACAGGGAGATCAGCTCGGTGCTTTGTGACCACCTAGAGGGGTGGGATAGGGAGGGTGGGAGGGAGATGCAAGAGGGAGGAGATATAGGGATATGTGTATATGTATAGCTGAATCACTTTGTTATAAAGCAGAAACTAACACACCATTATAACGCAATCATGCTCCAATAAATATGTTAAAAATAAAAAACCAACAACAAGGTCCTACTGTATAGCACAGAGAACTATATTCAATATCTTATGATAAACCATAATGGAAAAGAATATAAAAAACAAAATATATATATGTATAACTGAATCACTTTACTGTACAGCAGAAATTAACACAACATTGTATATCAACTATACTTCAATAAAAAATTTTGGGAAAAAAAAAGAATAGAATAGAATATTATTCAGCCATAAAAAAGAATGAAATCTTGCCACTTGTGACAACATAGATGGATTTTGAGGGTATTATGGTAAGTGAGTAAGTCAGACAGGGAAAGACAAACATTGTATGAGTTCACTTATATGTGGAATTTAAAAAATAAAGCAAATGAACAAACATAACTAAACAGAAATAGAGTCATAGATATAGAGATCAGACAGGTGGTTGCCAGAGGGTGGGGTTGGGGGCAGGAGAGAAATAGGTGAGGGAGATTAAGAGATAAAAACTTTCAGTTATAAGATAAATCACAGGGATATATTATATAGCTTAAGGAATATGGTCAATAATACTGTAATAACTTTTTATGGGGACAGATGGTGACCAGACAATTAGGTGATCATTTCATACTGTATTTAAATGTGGAATCACTGAAACTGTACACCTGAAACTAATATAATATTGTATGTCAGGTATTTTTCAATAAAGATGAAAGATTAGTGTGATGACTGTGAAATGGATTGCAGAAGGAAAGACTGGAAATTACATTAATTTCTATTTATTTACAATTAGCATGTTTATGGTCTACAGTTTTGTACTTTACTATTGTAAAGGCATCCCATGTGTTTTCACAAGTCTTAACAAAATGGTCTTTGAAAGAATTATTTAGGCCAAAAATATATCAAATAAAATACTATATTAGAAAGTCTATCACCAAATTTTTTTTAAGTTAAATTCCTATTTATTTATTTTTAATTTCTTTATTTTATTTATTTATTTTTGGCTGCATTGGGTCTTCGTTGCATGCACGGCCTTCTCATTGCAGTGGCTTCTCTTGTTGTGGAGCATGGGCTCTAGGTGCGTGGGCTTCAGTAGTTGTGGCACATGGGCTCAGTAGTTGTGGTTCACAGACTCTAGAGCGCAGGCTCAGTAGTTGTGGCACACGGGCTTAGTTGCTCCGCGGCATGTGGGATTTTCCCAGACCAGGGCTCCAACCCGTGTCCCCTGCATTGGCAGGCGGATTCTTAACCACTGCACCACCGGGGAAGCCCTCTATTACCAAATTTTATAACAAACAGTATTTTCACATGTGTACACTGAATTAAACTCTAAAAGCTATTTCCAGCGAATTTCCAGAGATGATATTTTTTTACTAAGATAGGAAACTCCTGGGAGAGTCAGGACTTAAGCACTCTGAGAAGAAATTGTAGTCAGTAAAACGTATTGCCCTGTTAAGCTTCCACCTCCAACCATGACAGCACACAAACTTGCATTTAACGGGTAGTATGAGGTGGCAAAGTCTTCTAGTTATCCATCAATAGTCACCCTGCCTTCTTCTTTCAGTAGTAAATTTTGTGCTGGGCACATAGCCTAGTTAAGACTACATTTCCCAACCTCTTTAACAGTTAGGTGCACCATTAACACTAAGTTCTGCCCAATGGGGTATGAGTGGAAGTGACGTAAGTCATTCCTAGTTGTGTCCTTAATGGGAAAGGTATGTGCCCCCTGTACTCCTCCCCTTCTGACTGGTTGGTATGCAGATGTGATGACAGGAGCCGGGAGCAGTCAGAGATGAAAGCTCCCATAACAGCGCTGGACCGTCTACCTCTGGAAATTTCCATGATCAAGTTCTTTCTTGCATAAGCCACTGAGCTTGGAAGTCCCTGTATTAGAACAGTTTATACCACAACTTAACTACTGCAATAACATACCCAGTTTTCCTTTACCTTGGTTCTCTCCCCAAATAAATAGTAGACAAGTGCCTAGGCATCAGTGATAAGAAAAAGGGATGTTATCAGCTCATATTAAATTCTTTTTATCATCTCCTACTTACCTATGAAGCTGCCAGAATCCTAATGATGGCAGCAAACCCCTAATTTTTTTTTGCTATGTGACTTTACTCCCCCTCCTTATTTGCCAGGAGTTAAAGAAGCAATAGTATCATAAGCTCAGATTTGCTACTGAACCAAAGGTGATTTTCAGTTTCCCTCTCTCAGGTTTGACCAGGGTCAGGGACTAGAGATCCACTCAGTTTTGTGCTGATAAATTTAACCACTGACTCTCTAGGGGAAAACAAGTCCCGATTAGTAGGGTTTGCTGATTTCCATGGTGTAAATACTCCCACCATGGCCAATTTCAAGCTAGCAGTAAGATGTCACTAAACATAAAGTCCAGAAGAAATGTTGACAATTGCACCTTGCAAGCTAATACTAGCCGGTTCCAGAACACTGGAGTCTATCCATTACCCCAGTCTGGGACTGCTTCTGATTTCCTTTCTTGGTTACACTCCAGAGGAGGATGCTACATTTATAGTGACGTGCAGCAGGAACAGCAAAAACAACGTTGGGGGTAGCTCTGACGACCTTTGAACTGCAGCTGGGGCCTTGCCTTCATCTGATCTATGATGCTCCTGCAGTAACATTTCATCCTTTTGGTTCAAGGCCATGGTTGGTAAACATGAGTGCATACTGGGTCACAGGGGAGTTTTAGAAACTAGCAACGCCTGGGTTCCAGTCCCAGCGATTCGGATTCAATTGATCTGGGCTGGGAGCGTTAAAAGCAGATGATTCTAATGTGCAGCCAAGGTTGAGAACCACTGGTTTAAAGTAAGAGATCTCTTATGTATGTGATAGAGGGTTGGTATAATTATTTTTGCTTTTCACATAAAGAGGGAAAAGTCAACTTACATGACCTGGCAAAAAGGGAAGAAGTCAGTGGTGAGGCCAGGACTATTTCCTTAGTGAAGGGAAGGCTGAGGAGAAGAGGTCTGTGCTCTGACTCCTAGTGGGTCCTGGAAAGAACCTTAAATACTACTTTTCTGAACCCTTAAAAAAAAACACTAAAAACAAACAGGGACTTCCCTGGTGGCGCAGTGGATAAGACTCCACGCTCCCAGTGCAGGGGGCCTGGGTTCGATCCCTGGACAGGGAACTAGAGCCCACATGCATGCTGCAACCAAGAGTTCGCATGCCACAACTAAGGAGTCCGCCTGCTGCAACTAAAAGAGCCCACGTGCCACAACTAAGGAAATGGCAAACCGCAACTAAGGAGCCCTGGAGCCACAACTAAGGAGCCCACCTGTCGCAACCAAGGAGACCATGACCCGCAACTAAGGAGCCCGCCTGCCATAACTAAGACCCAGTGCAACCAAATAAGTAAAATTAACAATAAATATTTAACAAAACAAAACAAAAAACCACAAGTGAGCCTTTCTTTTTAGCTGGGAATTTAAGTAAGCACAGGAATTGCTGAAATCGTAGGAAACTGTCATATAATCAGCTCTGCTATGTTTTGAATCTATGCAAACTGGTATTAGTCATTGTGAAATCAGATTCAATTTCTTTCCATCCATTTCAGATTTGCATTTATTCTTAGAAGCATATGAGAACTTTATTCAAAAATCAGTAATTAGGTCATGTATTTTTTGACCGTTAAGTTAACCTCTGAAGTTGTGATTAGCATTTTACAGATTGATAAAATTGCTAGTTTACTAGTGAATCATTTTCATGCAGTACTATTTCAGTTAATAATCCATACAAGTCTATATGTAGACACACAGATGATATAATTGAGACAATAAAGATGTGTTGAGTCCAGCATATGCTCAGTGCAGGGGCAGCGTGAGATGGAGGATGGACATAGGAGCAGGAAGCCTGGGTTCTAAGCTTGATGTGGTGTAAGTCTGATGCAGTTTACTGATCCATAAAAATGAGGACAGGGTGAATTTGGCTCTTCACCTTTAATATTTTGATAAGGTGTCCTGGGACTGAAACCATCAGTGGTGTCAGTGAACCAAATAGGTTTGACGAACCAAGTGGGTTCTTTCCCCCAAATTTCACAGACATTAATAAACTCTGAGAATGAATGTATATGTCCAGATTCCTTTTTTGTGAGTTTACATTCCTTCTAAATAAGACGTTGCAAATACACTTTGTCTCCAGGTCCAGTCCCATTTGACCAGTAGTGGCCTCCCAAAACACTGTGTTGAGGTTTCTGAAGCCAGGTCCAAGCCTGGTGGGAGTTAAGAGTGTTGTGATTGATAAGTGATTGTCTTGGGTCTGAAAAGGTGGAAATGGCAATACACGTGCCCCATGTCCCATCCCTGTTCCTGGTCTTTTCATTAACCCCAGTGTTTCCTTCATCTCCCATTAAGTACTTCTGAAGTGAAATGACTGTTGGGATTCTGTATTCCCCCACTTTCCACCAGGAAAATTTAGTCCATTGTTAAAGTGGTAATAAATCTTAAGGTAATTCGACCAAAACATTTAGCTACTGAGTCTTTGATAAACAGCTTCAATTTAGGCTACATCTTTTTTTTAAATTGAAGTATAGTTGATTTATAATGTTTCAGGTGTAAAGCAAAGTGATTCAGTTATACATTATATATTTTTTCTTTTTCAGATTCTTTTCCATTCTGGTTTATTACAAGATATTCAATATAGTTCCCTGTGCTATACAGTAGATCCTTGTTGTTTATTTTATATATAATAGTGTGTATCTGTTAATCCCAAATCTTTATAATGATCAAACAACCATCAGTTGACTCACTTAAACAACTAATCTATTTAAAGGGAAAAAAACCCTTGTATTTAATGTTGTTTTGGCTAAAACAAAAAATGCTTTTTGATTCTTTTGCTTTTAAGCCAGTTCCATTAGACACGGTCTAAAAGATAAAAGAAATCGTGACCTTTCTTCTCTTCCACCTCCTTAGGTCTGGATGGCTGTGGTTTTCTCTTTAGGCCGTGTGACACCACAGCATGATCTGAAAAGTAATTAACAACTTTAGAAGTTAATCCAGCATATACTTTGAAGCAGAAGCGATTCCATCCCTAATAGTTGCCTGGCAGACTGATTCTTCCTTCTGGCTCTTGGAACTCTATGTAGTAATTGCCCCAGAATTTAAAAATTATCTGGGGAATTCCTTGTTCCACATTTAGGGTACAAACAGCTAATGACTTTGACATTCTGTAATGTGTGTGTGTGTGTGTGTGTGTGTGTGTGTGTGTGTGTGTTTGTGGGGAGAGGTAGAGAGCAGTGTCTTGAGAATTACTGTACGGATAAGAAAGCTGTCTCTTCTCACTGTAAAGACCTGAAAAACCCTTATTTGACCAGACCGTAGAACTGAATTTCAAAATTAGTAAACTGATAATGTGTCTGAATGTGTGTTTGCCAAGAGGCATCTCTACAGGATACATCTTTTCAGAGTGAACGCTCTTACACTCAGGAGATCCAGGTACAGATTTGCCTGCTTCCGTGTTGGTTTTGGTAGTGCTGTTACTGTTTGTAAAACAGTGTTCTGACAACTCTCTTCAGAGCAACAACTTGGCTTATAAATTATCCACTCATTTTCTTGATCAAAAGATTGTCCTTTTACACTGTTCTCCTATGCCTTCCTTTAATGCCTGTTATCTTGATTTGATCATTAGACCATGTTTTGCACGCCACCCTTCCTAAACTTGCTAAATTCCCTGAGATTGAAGAGGTGGGTCAGGCCCTCTTTCAATTTCTTTCATCTTCTCCAACTTTACAGTCTTGCACCGCACTTGACACACAAAGAAGCCCTCACTGAATAGTCTATGAGCTATCATGATGGTCATGCGTAGTTTGTGTTGGTTATTTATACTGAGTCCCTCTTCAGAAACTGGGGATGGTTCAATTCAACTATCACCAGTTATCTATCAATCAATATAAATCCTTGAATTAGATCCTAAAATTCAATATAAATGCTTGGATCCAAGCAGAATTCACTATCTTAATGGTCTGAAAGAACTGAAAGTAATTGAACTAAGAAATTATTCCCAAACCAGAGATATGTCTCCAGTTTGGGGATAATTAAAGGAATCAGTAAAAAAAAGAATTGATTATTTACTTATGGAAAGAAGAAAACAGATAACTTAGGCCTTGCTCTCAAGTTGGTTGCAGTTTGTTTGGAGGAGACGAGAGTAATGTGAGAGGGAGAACACATGCACGTGAGGCATTTGGTTCCTAAGTCCTCACATGCTCTGTAAGTTAGAGGGTCGTAATCCCTGAGGGTTGGTTAGGAGTGAAGGTATCGGGTACGAGGCGAATTAAGTCAGGTGTTAAAGGAGAACAAGTTTTGGAAAGGCAGGAGGGAGAAGGGCAGGCTTTCCGGGCAAGGCGTTGATGGGGGCAAACGCACGAAAAGAGTAACCAGCGTGGTCCATGAGGCAGACGCCTGTCTACAACAGGAGACTGGACAACTGTGGGAATTACATAAACTTGAGGGGGTAGGCGGTTCACTTAAGGCAGGCCTTTAAAGCTCTGTTGAGAGGCTTGTGGTTAATATGATAGAAAATAAGGAGCCACTGAAGGATTTTGACCTGGAGAGTGACATTATAACATGATGTTTTCACACTCTATTTCTGGCAGTGACATATAGGATGAAGTAAGACTAGGAACAAGGCAGCTGAATTGGCTTGGCAGGAAGGTAAAAATAGGACATTCTGGCTATGGTGGGAACTGTGGGAACAGAGGCCAGATATATTTCAAAAGAAAATCCAACCTGTCTTGGTGTCTGGCTAGATGTGGGATAAGGATGGAGGAAGTCAAGGGTAAATCTGAAGGTGGGTGAATGAGAGGGGAGGGAGCTCCGAGACAGAACCAGGGGAGTTGGAGGAGGAACTGTCTTTGAACAACGTGTGGAATTTGAAATGACAGTGAGCAGGGTAGGCGGTAACACTGCAGGAGGCTGATTGGAGGAAGTGAGGAAGCCTTGTTTCAAAACCTGAATCTAAGTCATTTAACTTCACTAACAAGGAGAATAGTCCCTGACTCACGCGGCCCTGGAGCTGATTAACTGGTAAGAATGTGCAAGTGTTCTGTAAAGAGCTATCCAATGTATGCCTTCAGCATTTTCCTATGTGTGCGTCTCCTCCCCAGCTGCATGTGATGCTGAAGAGGATGTAAAATTTCTGCTCATAAATTTCACTCGGGTATGTTTTGAGATATATCGCTTCTGGTGGAAGGGAGACTGGTTCGGAGGCCTGAGCAGTGAAACAGGTGAGAGACTGTGATGAGGATCTGGTGCGGGGTAGTTGACGGCACAAGATGAACCAAGTAGACTTACATGCTTTTTAGAAGGAAGCAATGACAGAACTTACTGATTGGATGTGGGAAATGAGTAAGAGGGAGGATTATACGATGATGTCTAGGTTTACGGTAGAGGGAACTGATAGACTGTGGTTTAAATCACTGAGATGGAAAAGATGGGAGGAGGAGCAAATCTGACCAGGGAGGGATATGAATTTAGTTTTGGACATCATTGTCGTAGGCAGAATAATGGCCTCCCAAAGATGTTCACATCCTAACTCCCTGTGAATATGTTTCCTTCCACGCAAAAGGGACTTTGCAAATGTGATTAAATTAAGGTTTTTGAGATGAGATTATCCTGGACTGTCTGGGTGGGTCCAGTGGAATCACAAATCTCCTTTTAAGTGTAAGATGGAGGCAGGAAAGTGAGAGTGACAGTAATGTGATGTGAGAAAGATGGGACATTGCTGGCTTTAAAGATGGAAGAGGCTACAAGCCAAGAAATGTGGTTGGCCTCCACAAGCTGGAAAAGGCAAAAAATGGATTCTCCCCTAGAGCTTCCAGAATGAACACAGCCTCCTGAAACACTGATTTTAGCCTAGTGAAACCTGTGTTGGACTCCTGACCTCCAGACTGTAAAATAATACATTTCTGTTGTTCTAAGCCACTAAGTTTGTGGAAATTTTTTACAGCAGCAATGGGAAACCAATATAGACACATTTGAATCTGAGGTACATAGGAATCATCCAAGTAGAGATCTGAGACAGTTTTATAGAGGGGTCTGGGATGGAATTATAGATTTGGGAGTCATTAGCATATATATATATATATATATATATATATATGTGTATGGCATGTATACTATACATATATATATAGTATTCTAACATCTCTGAAATCAGGGTATGTCTTATAATTGATCATATAGTTGTATTGTCAGGCAACATGCCTATGCATGTCTATGTGGCCATACTGGACAAATGTGACCCCTGAATATTTTAGTCAACAAAACACAAGGAGGGACCTCCCTGGTGGTCCAGGGGGTAAGACCCTGCGCTCCCAATGTGGGGGGTCCAGGTTCCATCCCTGGTCAGGGAACGAGATCAAGTATGCCTGCTGCAACTAAGAGCCTGCAGGCCACAACTAAGAAGTCCCCATGCCACAATTAAAAGATCCCGCATGCTGCAACTAAAGATCCCACGTGCCGCAACTAAGGCCCAGTGGAGCCAAAATTAAATAATAAATTTTTTAAAAATTATTAAAAACCCCCACAAAACACAAGGACTATTTGAGAAAGGTATGAGTCCTAGTTGTTGTCTGAAGGCTTTCTGTTAACATGTTTTAATAAGATCAAGAAAGGGCCAACATCAAAACTTTCAGAATGGCTGTCAATGACTTTGAACAAAATCTTAGAGACATTAGTAAAGAATTCTCTTAAGTAATGCTGATTTATCAATACTCTTGATGGAACGAGGGACAGCATTGTGATGGAAAACAAAGCTAAAGATGAATCTGAGTCAAAAAGTAGCTCTGAAAGAACTGGACTCTGAAAAATCTTAAGTAATACATTAAGTAATACATTGTGCTTGTATTTCCTTTTAATACATGCACAAAGGTCTAAGAGAGCTTTTTCAAAAGTTACAAAACAAAAATTTTAAGTGATAAGAAAGCATCATGTCAACCTAATTAACAACATGTTGTACTTCCGCCATTCATAAAATAACAGTGAACCTTACAATTGAATGGTGTCTTAAACTTGACAGTCTTCATAACCATGGAGATGGGTGAGATGATAGATGATTCATAGACAGAATATAGAACAAGAAGAGAAGATCCAGGGAAAATTTGTCAGAAATATTAGTACTAAGTGGCATTATATATCTAGAGCCATAAAAACATTTATATTCCTTAATCCCATTTGGGGTAATTCCTCCCAAGAAAGTCATCTAAGGGAAGAAAAAATAATTATACTCGGTAGTGGGAGTTTACTTCCATGAGGAGGTGAGATGGGGCTGGACTACAGTCTCAGAAGCTAGACTGTGACCCTGAGTCCCACCCCTCTGACACTGGCAAGTTCCCCACGTTTCATGCTAAACGAGAAACACAGTTTATCATTATTTGGAAAATAGTAGTAGCTTTGGTGAGCCGATGACTTTTGTGTCCTGGAACTCTTTTTTCCCCTCTCCAAAAGGGTATACAGGCCTTCCCGACTTCTCTGTATAGTCTCACACTTAAGACTTACTGAGAGAGAGGAGATAATAAAATCAGTTTGACCCCATCCAACATGGTGCCCTGCTACTGGGCAGAGTCTCTTGCAGAGCAATTTCGTGGGCCTTTCTGACATGATATGCCTGCCTTTTGGCCCAAGTACAGACCCCTGGCCCATTAGTATCTATAGGGATGGCAAAGTAACCTGGCATAGAGTGTGACAACTGAGTGAAGAAAGAATTGTCTGCGGCTACTTTCCTCACAGGCATGCCATGGCCACACAGGCACTGAGGATTTCATGGACTATCCAGATCTACACAATTTGGAAAGGGAGGAAGGGATGTACCTTTTATTACAGAAAAGAGAGATAGCTATATAAATATCCAAAAAAAAAATTGAAATGGTTATTTCATTACTTTAGTACATTCACTCAATATAATTTTATTCACATTTAGAGATGCCGATTATGAATAACAAGAATCACAAGTAGCAATATGGAAAAGAGGGAATACAACATTGAACATTAACTACCAGTGAAACTTCATAAAATATATATGTTTATATGGAAAATAATCATAGCTGTTTATGGAATGGGATTATAAGTGACCATTTTCTCTGTAATTTGAATTTTGTGAGGCATTATTATTTTACAACCAGAAGTAGGAGAAAACATTATTTGAACTACAGCTTATGAAATAAAGCCACCAATCCAACTTCATAAAAGATATACAATCTAGAGTTACAAACTACTAAAAAATGAAATAATTAATAGAAATTATATGAGGAGTGACCGATAAAGATCTGATCCAAGTAAATAATGTTTTGAAATGGACTCATATAAAAGACCTCAAAGCAGAATGATCCGTTTACCTTCCTGTTTCTTCCATCAGAAGTAAATTTGTTACCAATACAATGGCTGTTGCAAAGACCAAGATAGATTTTTATGTAACTTCTACTTAGTAACATGTTGACATCTTCAAAGTTCTCAAAGGATTTTCACATATAATAAGCTTTTCTACCCTGATGATAGGATAGTAATTATCAGTCCCAATTTATGGAGGAGGAATTGGTAAAGACATGTCCAAGGTAACCCACGGCTCAAATATTCAAGTGAAAAATATAGTTAGCTTTTGGGCTACTTAATTGATTATATCAAATACCCAGCATTCTGTGCTCATCTGGCATTGCTGAATGATAATTTTCCAGCTAACTGAAGCCTGTGTCTTTAGATATCAAGGACCCCCACTCCTACATTTAGGATTATTCACTTTCATCAGTGCATTAAAATTTTCTCTGCCTTCTTAAACAGGATATATTGAACATAATTTAGTCTTTTAAAATCAAGGATTCTAGTTATTAAAGTGAATATCAATAATTATATACTAACTTTTTTGTAGTGATGACTTTTTGGGTTATTTAAATGCATAATACTTTTTATGGAAAAATGGCCCCAGATATAGTTTTACCTTTTGCATTCCTAAATCATTATTCCTGAATATTTGTATGTGTACACACACACACATACATTCATATTCCATCCTGGCAAGCCTGCCTATTTTCTCACTGCCTCTTCTTGATTTCCACTTCTAATTTGTCTTGGACATAGAAACTAGTAAGCAAGTCTATTTAAAATGTGTATAAAATAAGAGCTAAAAATTTTTGAGTTTTATATATATAAAATTATAAGCTATGGTATATGGTTAATAAGAGCGTCTTTTATGGAGACATGAGATTGTTGGGTAAAGAAGCCCCAAATCAAGGGCAGGTTGAAAAATAACTATGTGCCAGGGACCTTGTGTTTTATGCCTTACTCCTTGATTTCTGGAAAATTCCCACATTTTACTTGAAAGTACCCGCCCCTCCATCCATGTGGTTTTAATGGGCAAAGCCATGGTTAGACATTCTGATCCCCTCCCCACTTAGGGCCTAAATGTTTGGCACAGGGGTGGGCACATGACTGAAGACTGGCCATTCTATAGCTTAGTTCAGTTCCTTCCCTTGACATTTGAACTTGGAAGGAAAGGAGGGAGGGAGGGAGAAAATCAGTCTCTCTTCAAGTATCCAGAACCACCAAATGAAAATTCTGAGAGCTGTTAAAGGTCATATATCTGACACATGAACCTGAAAGCCAAGAAGGCAGTAAGAAAGGATGGGGGGGAGGCACAGATGAGACGTGGCAGGAAAAGTCTGATAGCTTCCAAGAGCCTGGGTCTAGTGCCTTCCCGAGGCCCAATTAAACCTCGGTCCTTGGGTTCCGTGAGGCACCCATGTGTTCTAGGGGTGACCTTCAAAATATTTAACGATGGCACAGGAAAACAAAAATCAGGACAGGGACAGACAGCCGGTGCATGGTCCTGGCAGTCTGCTGTCATTGCAGGCATTACCTGCTTTGTTACAGAGTACAAAGTCCTGAGAAATCCCCAGGGCACAGGCTAGGGCGGCTGAGGCAGTGAGCAGGTACATTGGGGGTCTCAAGGCAACAGGAACAGAAGTATTTTACAATGTAAACAACCAACATCTCCATACAAGTACAACCAGCTGACTATCAGCCTTGTCTGTATCCTTATAAGAAATGGTGCTTTTTCACTTCAGCTGGTTTAAGTGGTTTCTGTCACTCACAATTTTAACTCCTAAAAAAATAATATGATTTGTGCTGTGTCATGATTTGCCATCTATTTTGCTGGCCGAATTTGATGATAACTTCAGAAAGTCTTAGGGGCTGGAACAAACTTTGAAGTCATTTCGTCCCGTTTCCCACCCAAATTTACTTTTCATCCAAATAATTTAGCACAAGTAGAAAAAAATCTGTGTCTTTCAATTGAAAAAAGAAGTATAAGAAATATAACCCAAGAATTAAATTTTTATATTGCAACGTAATAGCTGTTCACCATAGAAAAAAATTTTTAAATCTAGATTAAAAAGGGCAAAAAATGGAACCCATCCAATCATTAATTTAAAAAAAAATCACTGTTAACACTTTTGTTTGTATATATCCTGATTTTATGCATTTAAAGAATTCCTAGTTTTTGCAAGACTAGTTTTACCTGGAAATCATCTTTTACTTAATACAGTATGCTCCTTCTTTCCACAAAACCCAGATTTTTTTCATCACTAGTCCTGTGTTTCATTCCCTGGGTGTGTAGGCATTGGGGGAAGGGAGGAGGGCAGAGCTTCGTAGTTCTTCGAGGTACAGGTTTATGTAGCTCTTTGCTCCCAGTGCAGCTCTCAGGAGAACAAGGTTGACCTTATTTCCAGGCAGAATTATTCATGTCACCACTTTTACTTTGGAAGCTGCTTAGTGAGTCATGTCTGTATGAGAAAGGATGAATTTACACGTTCAGTAGCAGGTACACCAAAGTCAACGAACTCCATTATTTAATCTCCGATATTAGCTCCCAAGTTGCAAAATGGGAGGAAGACAAATGAGTTCTAGAACCTCATTTATCATGGAGCTTCCTGACTTTCATCCATTGGGAAGTCAAGTCTTTTCAAGTAAGAAAAGCTGTTTGCATTTAATCACTTAGACTTACAATGAGAGTATTTTTAAGGTGATGCAAATTGTTGGTGTAAAAGAGGATCTGCCAGACCTAGTGAAGGGGCTGGCCACTGTGTGGAGACAAACCATCCACAGCTGAGTTGAAATGGAGACACCTGAGAATCCAAATGGAGAGGCCACAAAGGAATAGCCAGAGACGCCGGAAATAAAGAACAGAAGTTAAGCCGTGTAAGGCTGGACGGGACGTGGCGGGAAAAGCCTGACAGCTTCCAAGAGCCTGGGTCTAGTGCCTTCCTGAGGCCCAGCTAAACCTCGGTCCTTGGGTTCCGTAAGGCACCCATGTGTTCTAGGGGTGACTCAAAATATTTGAAAGTTCTGTGCTCCTAGAAGCCCAATTAAAGACCACAAAAAAAATAAAAACTCTTGCGATTTTGGTCTGCATGAATAAAAGTGCAATGTTCAAAAATACGTAACGGTTCACCTGAACTCCACATCATTCTCTGTTTGGATCAGTTGCTCAGTTCTGGGAACCTTATTTGAAGAGAGAGATTGGCAAATGAGGGAGTGTCCAACAGCAAAACAAGCCAGAGGCAAAAGGGCACATGAGGAGGTTTTAAGGTAACAGGTGTGGATCATTTGGAGAAAAGAGAGGATTTACCCTCCTTAAAATTTGAAAGCACCTAAATGGCTATAAAAAGGAAAATATTTAGGAGTTTGGGATTAACATATACACACTACTACACATAAAATAGATAACCAACAAGGACCTACTGTATAGCACAGGGAACTATATTCAATATCTTGTAATAACCTATAATGGAAAAGAATCTGAAAAAGAATATGTGTGTGTATGTGTGTGTGTGTGTGTGTGTGTGTGTGTATAACTGAATCACTTTGCTGTACACCTGAAACTAACACCACGTTGTAAATTAACTATACTTCAATTTTTTTAAATGGTTAATAAATAAATAAGATGTGTCTGTATTATGGAATACTGTACAGCCATCAAAAATCTCACATTCAGAGAACAAATAATATGACAAAATGAGAGTTGAAACAAGATTGCTTAAAAAACACAATTTTTCTTCTTTAATGTTTATGAATCTTTTGACTATAAACACATTACTTCTGTAATCATATTAAAACCAAAAAAATATATAGACAGAAGAAAGAGAAAGAGGAAACAAAAGTCCAGATGATGGGAGTGTGTGTGTGTGTGTGTGTGTGTATTTATATACAGAGAGATTAGTGTTTTTTTCTCTTTTCATTTTTATTTTAAACTATAAAAGCAATACATGAACACTTATGACAAATAATTCAGATACAATTTCAATCATACAACAAATATTCATTGAATACCTATTGTGTACTTTTATTCTTCATGGCTCTAAAGGACAGAGCAAGTCACAGTGGGTGGAAGGGGCATGGAAGGGGAAGGCAGCTCAGTATAAAAGGATAATATCAGAACTGCCAACAACAGAGTGGGTGGCTTTATACAGGCAAGAGCTTCCAAGTCATTGGAAGTATTCAATCACGTATGCTACTGTGGAAATTCTTAAACTGAACGATAGACACATGACTTCCAAGACCACTTCTGATTCGGAGAATCTATTACTTTCTAAGTTCACATTAAGGATAAGGAGATAAGTCCTCACCACTCATCCACCATATAATATTGGGAAACTCAATTCTCTTCTGATACTCCTTTCTAAAATAGGAGAAATAACATTGACTTAAACCAATGTAAACTTGACAGATGACATTTAGAGAATGTTTCTGAAGTCCTTAGATTATATTTAGTAGATAAATGAAGGCATTTGGTGTAAATTATCTAATGCAATCCTCAGGGCTACAGCATCATCTACAATATTAAAATCCTTAATGGGGCTTCCCTGGTGGCGCAGTGGTTGAGAATCTGCCTGCCAATGCAGGGGACACGGGTTCGAGCCCTGGTCTGGGAAGATCCCACATGCCACGGAGCAACTAGGCCCGTGAGCCACAACTACTGAGCCTGCGCGTCTGGAGCCTGTGCTCCGCAACAGGAGAGGCTGCAACAGCGAGAGGCCCGCGCACCGCGATGAAGAGTGGCCCCCGCTTGCCGCAACTAGAGAAAGCCCTCGCACAGAAACGAAGACCCAACACAGCCATAAGTAAGTAAATAAATAAATAAAATTAAAAAAAAAATCCTTAATGAACGTCTGAAACTCAAGCCAGAATTGAAAATACTACTTTAAAAAACGCTGGTTCTACACATGGGGCTCATTGTTCACCTATTATTTCCACACTTTCACAACACAGTTATGTCACAATATGATTTTCTTTACACTGGCATTGCTCACACCACAATGATTCAGAAATAATTTTGGAGATTTGGGCATTTTTTTAAAAAGTAAAAGGAAAAAGAGAAATATAAAAGCAAATCAATGCCACCATAATATACCACTTTATACCCCCTAAGATGACTATAATCAAAAAGACATGATAAGAAATGTTGGTGAGGATGTGGAGAAACTGGACCCCTCAGGTACTGCTGGTGGGAGTGTACAATGATGCAACCATTCTGAAAAACAGTTTGGCAGTTCCTCAAATGTTAAACATAGAGTTATAACATGACCCAACAATTCCACTTGTAGGTACATACTCAAGAGAAATGAAAACTTATGTCCACATAAAAACTTGTCCATGAACATTCATAGCAGCATAATTCATATAGCCAAGTATTAGAAATAATTCAAATACCCATCAATGGATAAATAACAATGTAGCATTCATACAGTGGAATATTGTTCAGCAACAAAAAGGAATGAAGTATTGACATGTGCTACAATGTAGATGAAATTTGAAAACATAATTCTAAGTGAAAGAAGTCAATCACAAGAGAATACATACTGCATGATTCCATTTATGTGATGTGCTCAGAAGAGGCAAATTTATAGAAACGGAAAGTAGATTAATGGTTGCCTAGGGCTGGGAGTCTGTGGGAGGGAACATGAGAGTGATTGCTAGTGGGAACACGGTTTCTTTCGGGGATTGTGCAATGTTCTAAAATTAATTGCGGTGATGGTTACACAACTCTGAACATACTAAAATCCACTGCACTGTACACTTTAAATGGGTGAATTATATGTTACGTAAATTATATTTCAATAACACTGTTTTTAAAAAAGAAATAAAGTTAAACTTTCACAACTCCATTTCCACTTCCTGAATTTCTCTGGCTGATATCTAGCATGTTGTAATATTTCCTAGATATAGCTTCATAACCAAGACACCACTACAGAAATAGTGTGTGGTCTTCCAGTCCAATGTTCAGCTGTGTGTCACAGCTTTAAAACAAAGGCCAGAAGGTAGAACAAACTAGCAAACCAAATTTAGACCCTGTGAAAAAATACTGCAAAAGTGAAATACTAGCTTTAGGGCCTCATGAGCTATTGGGACCCAGTTAAATTCACTGTAGATCAGAGCTCTGTGGCACAGACCAAAATCTAACCAGATAACAAAGCAGATGTTCCAATGTTTCAAGGTGTGCACAGATGAAAAGCCTCTCCAATTTGAGTCAAAGTCTTCTAAAGATCAGAAGAGGATGCAAGAGTAAATAAGTCACCAAGTAACTAAGAAAGAAACAAGCAAAAACCACAAATTAAGATGTTCACCATGGGACTTCCCTGGTGGCACAGTGGTTAAGAATCCTCCTGCTAATGCAGGGGACACAGGTTCGATCCCTGGTCTGGAAAGATCCCACATGCCACAGAGCAACTAAACCTGTGCGCCACAACTACTGAGCCTGCGCTCTAGAGCCTGCGAGCCACAACTACTGAGCCCGCATGCCACAACTACTGAGCCCGTGAGCCACAACTACTGAAGCCCGTGTGCCTAGAGCCCATGCTCCGCAACAAGAGAAGCCACCGCAATGAGAAGCCCACACACCGCAACGAAGAGTAGCTCCCTTTTTTTTTTCCTGCTTGCCTTGTCTACCTAACAGGATTGAAAACTCCCAAGGGCAGGGTCCATATGCCCTCCTTTTGAGTGTCTCCATGGCGCTTACACAGGGTTCTGCCAGAGGGAATTCCAGTGACATAAGGCCTCTTGTTACCCAGCTTCTGGCCACGCTCAGCCCCCTGTGCTCACCTGCTTCCCACACCTGGCTCCCTCCATTTCTCCTATCTGCCAGGCTCCCTCCCACCTTATAGTCTGGGACCTTATCGTCTGGGACCTGCTGGTCCTTCTGCCTGAACACTCTTTCATGTTCTTTTCATAACCTTCTTTCATCCTTCAGGTCTCAGCTAAAATGTTACCTCCTCAGAGAGGCCCTCCCTCACCACCCCATATTAATTAAGTGGGTTCCAGTGAGAGTCTGTCATCTCATCCAAGTTGTTCACTTCATAGTAGAAACCACTCCAAAAATATTTATTCAGTCCCTAGTTACGTACCAGGCACTGCTTTAGGTGCTGGGGATATAGCAATGTACAAAACAAATAGTAACTCAATTCATATTTGTTGTTTTTTGCACATTCTTTGTAAGCAAACTGTAACCTCTTTGTTAGCAGGGACTGACCAAAAGGGAGGCAGTATGATGTGGTGATCAAGAGCATAACTCCAGAGCCTGAGAACTAGGATAGAATCCTGGCTCTCCCACTTGACCAAATTACTTAATTGCTCTGAACCTCAGTTATCCCATCTGTAAAATAGGCATAATAATAGTACCTTCTTGGGGGGGTTGTTACGAGAACTAAATACATAGTAGAATTTAGTTACTTTGGTAACTGTTGGAAAAATACTTGACCCATACTAAGCTCTATACAAATGTTTATCAAAGTAATATTTTTTGATTACTGGGCCAATACTGTACATCACAACTCGGTGGTTTTAGTTAAATGAATTAATAAATTGCGGTGCCTGTGGTTAAACTTATGTCTGTAATTGGGCCAAAATATAAGGAGAGAGTAGATCAGCAACAACAAAATGACCCCTTTCACGCTTGAACTCTCTGTTGAAAGAAATTCTTTGGTCTTAGATAGAATGTGACATTCTTGGTCAATTCCAGGCCAGTGGAAGCATTCTCTTTTGAATCTGCTAGAAATATTGTGGTTGTTTTCTACCGGGGGAGGTTCTGGGACTTTCCAGGAGGGAAGGGCTATCAGCATCCAGCTTTGTCCACAATCTGGCTTCCAGGGTCACATGAAACAAACCACCTGTCTCCAGGAGCTGGTGAAGGGATCACAGAGATACCTCTGTATTTGTCATCTGCTTCTCCTATCCTTTTCTCCTTACATATAGCCACAGTTTCTAATTTGATGTTTCCATCCATAAAAAACCAAAACAGAGTTGTGAAGAGGCTAACTATTAACCATTCTGGATGGCATTCCCAATAACTCCTTCCAGTAAACATTAGCCAACAAATGTATAAATGCAGTGCATCAGCTCTGAGTATTCCA